>NC_084598.1:25879721-26218054 GCF_033807715.1 Cololabis saira
TTTGTTCCAGTGTCATTTAAACAAAGTAAACATCACAAGGTGTCAGCAAGGTGTCAAATGCTGTCTGTAACAGCAAACATCACTCACCCCTATGTAATATCGTTGCTCCTCGGTCCTGCGATGTCTTTATTTTATCAAAAAACCCGACAGCTGGCAAACTCACTGTTTGCAGGATTTTTTTTTTAAATATATACCTATTTACAACGGCTGCGGTTATTTACATTAACATTTCTATCTACACATTTATGTTACACCCACTGAGAGGGGAAAAAATTCACTCTAAAAAAAAAAACAACCAAAGGCTTTAAAAAAATAAGTCGCGGGTCCGTTTGTCTATCTCTTTACATTTTCTAGGCTTTGCCGCGGTGTTTATCGGCTTGCAAATCCCCAGCGGAGTCGTCGAGCGTCGGTCTGCGGGAGAACAGACGGCGAGCGCTGCGCGGACGTGTTCCAGCTCAAAACGATGCTCGCCTTTGGTTCAAACGTTTTCTACTCCCTGCTCGCTTTTGTCGGCTCCTACTTGTGCGGCCAGCCATTCATGGGACTCCGAAAAAAACGTCAGTATTTTATGTACATAATTTACAAGGGACGACTCCGACGGCCTTCAGCAGGTTCGCGTGAATAGTGGCAGAGCGCGCTGTCTGCCTGCCCTCACTCGCCGTGAGGATCATCATCATCATCATCCGAGGAAGAGCCACAGCGACCGTTCGCCCATGTCGCCACTAGAGGGCAGCACGCGGCATGTTTTTTTTTTTTTATTTATTTTTTATTTTTTTTATTGAACATACAATATTACAGTATCATAACATTTTCTCGTAAGGACATTAATACATTTTAAACATGAAGTGGAATGTTGTCATCAAGTATAAGCCATGTACAAAAAAAAAAAAATATATATATATATATATATATATATATATATATATATATATATATATATATATATATATATATATATATATAAATTAAACAAAAAGGGGTTGTTATTTTAAAATACAAGTAAAAACATTTGCATATATTTTCAAAATCAGGCAAAACAAAAACCATAACAAAATAGGAGCAAGGTCTGAGGCATGAATCACAAAAGTAAAAAACAAGATATTCCTCACAAATCTTTTTAGCCATTTTGCTGGAATCAATTTTTTTGAGGGACAAAAAGAACAATTTAAAATCGTTTAAAAACCAATCAAAGGAGGGTTTACCATTTCTCCACTTACAGCAGTGAATATGATATTTACCCATGAGAATAATTATATTAATCATATCAGATATAACAGCCTTCAAATTGTCTACATATAAAAAAATATGAGAAATATCAAAAACTGGTATGTCATCTATTCTAAGTAATAACCAATTTCTCAATTCTTTCCAGAAGTTTCTGGACACAGGACATAAGAAAAACAAATGATCTAAAGTTTCATCTGCTGCATTACAGAAAGTACACAGGTCAACTTCAAACTTAACGCGGCATGTTTATGTGTCGATAAAGCCTGAATTATGGTTCCGCGTTATATCGACGCAGAGCCTACGCCGTAGCGTACGGCGTATGGTACGGCGTAGCCTCTGCGTTGGTGTAACGCGGAACCATAAATCAGCCTTAACTTGTACATGAATGGCTTGAATGCTGCTTTCAAATGCTTTTTGTAAGCCTCAACTACAAGGCAGAATTAGGCCAATTTGATATACATGTTTTGAGAATAAAAACAGTATCTTATCTAAAAGCAATCTACGGCTATCAAATAAAAGGATGTAGAGTATAAAATATAATCGTGTGTCTTAATAAGGGATTAAACTATGTCAAATCATACAGGTAAAACTTGACTAAAATTAAAAAAGTAAGGTACATGTAAACTTGGGTTTACAAAATTATACAAGCATTATTATAAAATCCCAGCAATAAACTGTATCTTATTATACAGTAGTGAGTGATTGTCCTCGTTAGTTTTTCTTAACGTTGTAAGGTGTCGCTCGGATTCACAATTTTACTAATGACACTTGAAGGTTTCATAACACGTCAATGGTACAGTGAAATTGACCATTTGTCATTATTACACTACCATCGTTGTGGGCTGCCAATGAACTCTCCGTATGAAAAAAAGGAAAGAAAAAAAACCTGTATTCAGCTTTTATCCCAACATGGACCACCAGGACATGCTTTGAGGAGAAAATGCCTTGAGCAAAGTGAACTGAATAACCCCCGTGAGAATTAGAACTTTGGCGCCCCCTGGTGGCGGTCAGTTACCCACAACTCATGGGAATCGATAACACAAATATTCAGACCATCTTTATTCTTTTACTATTGTAAAACAGAATTAAATATTTTATTTAAAACAAAAAAAGAAAATCTTCACACGTGGTTAACATAATCAAATACATACAAAAGCAATCAAACATACCTCTAGCAAAACAGATCAAATAGTTTATTTATTCACAGTATTAGGCTTGCGGTAGGCCAAAGAAATACATTCAATATTTACCATAAACCTCACATACAACCAAACATGAAAGTCGACTCTTTAAAACAAAGCACTGGAGTGTCGCTTGCAGGCCTGAGACACCATTAAAACCATTTGAGGTGTTATGGTTAACTCGTAATTTGTTGTCCCGTTAAAATATGAAAATAAATATTTTTAAGAGTAGGAAATAGGCTGAAGAAATCTGTAAACATAATGTAAGGAATGGCTGCTGTGTATCAAGTTCTACGGAAACAGTGAAAGCTATGGACTTAGCAACATTAATGCAGTATATATATTACATGGTGAAACTTGAAAATCTATCAACAGAGCTCCTGCTCAGGGCTCTTGTTTTCCTGAACATAATGTAGAATCAGCTCATTGTCTTTGCCTTTATGGTGCAAATATTCAACTTATTCCTGTTGCTCAAGATGAGAACACTCGTCCTACAGCCAATTTCGAAGAGAGGAACTAAATCAATTTCTCTTAACGGCTTTGGAAAATCTACTTCGGCTGTATTCATTCACTTTTCACTCTCACTCTTTGGTCGTCAAACATTCAGACCTACAACATCCTCTCAGCCACATATAGTTTTCCCGGTCTAGAAAACAGTTCCTCGACCTCAAATGTTTAATTCAGAAAATCCTCTAAATCAAGTACAAAGGCTAGGTAATATCAGCATTTTGTTCGTTCCGCAGCCACGAGAGGGAAATCCAAGTGTTATTGGTGGCACCTGTGGATGTTGAACGGTTTTAGTCATTTAGCAGCTCTGTGGCTTTCCAACAGTCTTTTCCCTCCTTGTTTCTTCAACAGTGAAGTGGCTGCGGAGTTAATGGTCAAGCGGCGGCCGCAAGGGAATGCAGCCATCCATCTCCAAAGACTCAGGCCAGCCCTCGTACTTGTTGCTACTTTTACTGTTCTTCATGCGCTAATGAGAATAACAAGAAGCAAACAGAATGATGTCAACGCAACAGCCTGGGATTATGTTTTTGCAAGGCAAAAAAAAGCTGCTACAACTGAATTTATTTCTACTGTGATAAACCTGACTGAGTTTTCTACATGTAGAGCAGCAGCCTATTAGTTATAGTAATGTACCTGCTCAAAGGGACTTTTATTCTCAATTCCCTTGGCTCCAACAAACACCCAACTGTCCCTGAAGGCCAGGTCTTTCACGGCTGTGCTCCCGAGCTCCTCAAACAGTCGTCGAGACTCATCATTCAGTCTGCCAAAGGAAAAAAAAAGAAAAAGAAGTTAGTGAAGAATTCGTAAGCCGAAAAAAACATGTCTAGTTTAGCTTATGATTTGGCTCTTTACACACACATCTTGAAATTCAGTGAAACAGCAGTGCTGGGGCATCATGTACAAAGAGTGCGTGGATTTTATCGTAAATCCTTGCATGGAAATCTTGCGTACGCAAAAAAAAATATTCAGATGTTCAAAACTGTGCATTTGAACATCACAACCAACGTTAAATTGAACGCGGATACGAGAGCACGACACTCTTTCCTGTCTCTTCCCCAAAGTACATCAATTTGAATATGATGACGAAGATAAATATCCATGAAAAACTACTCATTCAAACAAGGAATTTTCAAAAGCAAGTGGAAAAAAAAAACAAAAAAACATCGACTGTGAGCTCGATACGCTCCTGTCATCAACTGTATAATTTATTTGGTGGCATTTCCTCCAATTTAAGCTGAAAAGACAACAGACTAGCGTGCCGTGGTTGTGTTGACCGTTATTTATTACTAGTGTCATTGTTCCTTGCTTTGTGTTCAGTGAAGAGTTGTGAGTTTCATACGGATTTGTGAATGTTTATGTACAGCTTTTTTTCTTGTTTGTATTTTAAGGATCGATACCAGAACTTAAGTTGGTGGGATGAAAAACTCGGAGAATATGTGTCCATGATCACTTCTCTCATAGGTATAACAATGTGAACAGCATGAACTATTTAATCCTTGAAGCATCACAATCTGATACTCATTTGGGGCAGAAATAAGGACAAGTTGTTCCAACGTGATTATCGAAGTGTAAACATGAGAAATAAAAAAAAGGGGGGGGGGGGGGGGACACCCCTCCCCTCCCCTCCCTCCCTCCCTCCTGATCCTGCCATCAGCAGTATCCTCTAACAGAACCAAGGCTGCCATTGGCATTTCCGGGTTACATCGTTGTGTGCTTACCTTTAGCGATATGTTCCGACCATGAGGTTAATTATGAAATTGTTGCAGTTCGACTCGTGTGTAACTCATCTGGTGATGTGGGGACTGTCGTGTCCTTCACGTGTTGTAGTGAACTTATTGTTGATGTCACGTTTCCTCATATTTGTGGACTTCAATGCATCGCCAATTAGTCTCGCCACCAGACAAAACCTTAGAAATGTACGTATGGCGACCTTGATGTGTGCCTGAAGGACCGCAACTTTTCACGTTCATTTCACTTTTTGAACATCTAACCTTGAGCGTGAAAAGTGGCATACGGACGGTTTTTTTTGTGCGCCGAACTCTTCGTACATGATGCCCCTGGTCTCTCACCACATGTAGAAATTACACGAAACTTCAAGTGTTCAGTTTCATGTCACTATGCTTTGAGACACAACATAAATACAAATACAACCTTTTTCATTCTTGACTGCACTGCTTAAGTTATTCTGGGACAACTTATGTTTTAACAGTGAATCTTTCAGCTATAACACTCTCTATTCCACAAGTGACACATGTTATTTTATTTTATCTCACTTAGGAAAAAGAACTGTTGACTGAGCAAATCATACGTAACAGCAGTGATGCATGAGGGATTTGGCTTTAAAGATAACAGCTGATGAATTTATAAGCTCTTTATAAGCTCTGCTGCTGTTCTTCTTTTTTTAAATAAAAAAAAAATACAACACACAATCTGCTCCTGATGTTGTTCAGCCATCTCACAAATTAGCAGTGTCCAAAATTCATTTAAGTTCTAATTAGGCATGATGTGCGACCAAAAATAGCAACACAAATATAGTTTATCTCCCAAATAAGCTTTTACAATGATTTAATTAAAATTCTTACTTTGAAGCAGGGTCATCAAAGGAGGCCACAAACACAAGCGTTCCCTCGTGGAGGGGCCGCAAAAATTTCAACAGGTTAGAAACATCTGAAAACAAACATCAGGCAAAGCATGAACTGCGTATTATGGGTCACATTTACCACCAGAAGGGTTATTAATTTTTAAAATGAAAGGCCGTGTTGAGTTACCTCCTGCCCACATATCAAAGGTCTGTGTGTCCAAGAGTTCGCCTGTCACCCCTGAAGCAAGGAAACACCAGTGAATTGTTGAAAAGTACATTAAAATATCAATCATTAAATACAAAAGCCTTATAACTGTTATAATTTGTAGGATGACCTTCTCACCATTCACCAAAGCTATGTTTAACCCCCTGCCAACGTTGTTCTTCACGCTGCTCACTAGCCTGTGAGTCAGAGAGACAATCTGTAAACATCAACCTTCATTCACACAATTCTTTGCACTAACGGACAAGATAGAAATAACAACAAATGTGAGAGGGACAAGAAAACAAAGAAAAGAGATGAGGAACCAACAGACTGAAAGAATACTTGCATTCAGCTCCCCGAGCCTGGTTATGAGAGCACAGAGGAGGGAAAGAAAACAAAACAAGACAAACATAACAAAAAGGTGAAAGCAGGGAAGATAAAGACACAAATGAAAAGAGAGGATCTTCCAAACTCCTCATCACTGAATCTCACATCTTGTCCTCCAAGCAGATTTTCGGACCGATGACATTTGCAGCACCAGACACCAGACGGAAAGCCAAATGCTTTGCGGGGCAGGGGGCCGAAAGTCCACATTTATACTTCCGGGGACGGGGCTCAGCTGAAAAAATAAATAAATAAATATACATTCATTAGTCCATGGTGATAAGGCAGAAGATAAGACAAATGATTTTGCTGTACACCTTTCTTCTACTTACCAGGTGTTGGTTCTGCACTTGTGCCTGAAAATATAAGCAATCGATCAAATATGCAAATGTTATACAGAACAATCTGAATCTGATCACTCTATGATCAGACTGCCATAAAACAGGAGATTCTAACAAGACATGGTCTAAAGTTAAGATTTCAGTTTCCAAGAACACCTAGCATTCAAGCTGCTTTCTTTGTCTTTATTTTTGTTCGTTATGAGCAATACAAAACTATATAATATTCATTGATTGTTATTAAAACAGAAAATTGCATTCAAACATGTGAGCAGCCAGAACAACGTTTTTGTTTTACAATGAATATTTGATCTCGAATTGCGACATTATTTCAGAATGAGCCATCTTACCACTGAAGAAGTGCCGGACTGATAAAGCGCTCTCCCCTCCAAATAAGGAGCTGGCTAGCAGCCAGGTGAGCCCCACCAGGAGCAGCACAACTACAGCTCGCAGAGGGCCTGTCATAAAAAAACAGACAGAGTATTTAAGTCAAAAGGTAATCTTAATGACCACAGACTTACTGAACCAGGATTTCCAACGCACCTGTCAGTCTCATGATTCCGTCTCATAGGCCTGTACAGAAAAAAATGTGGCAACAGTTTAGTAAAATACATCCTTGTAAAAACAGATTCTTTTAAACATACACCTTCTTTAACATAGCTCATACTTGCCCCCCCCCCGATAATTTATTTAGTATAAATATCAACAATAATTTCCCTGTGGCATCAGTAGGTCATGTGGTTGCTTTCAGCAGAAAAAAATATTTTCTAGATGCTTTGCATAAATATCAGGAAGTCTTTCATCTGTTTGCTAATACCTTGTAGCACTCAGTCATGCATAGTTTACCCCGTTGCAATATTTTGGAGGATTCTCTTCCATGAACTGCTTTTTACAATTAATTTCAGAGGTAGTCAAACACAGGATTTGACCAGGCGGTTTCACAATCCTCAGTTTCTTCTTTTTGTGTTAAAGATTCCCCAACACATTAGGAAACCTCTTAATCATTATACTATTGAAGGGTCCACTTTGAGTTCATTATAAACTTTGTGCAAATGGCATCAAAGTTAACTTGAAGGGCTCTCTCTCTGTTACTGTATTACTTGGAATCTATATTTGAATTAATGACAGCAAGCTGCGCACTCTGGAAGCTGAAGCCACCCTAACACATAAAACTGACAGCAGAGCAGTTTATACTTTATTAATGCGTGGTTGTATATATGGTATTCTACTGAAAAGATGCTCTTGGTGTGTGTGCGTCAAACATGTCTGCATTTACAACTTCATATAGCCTGGACTTTACTGGCAAAGTGAAAATCTATAACTCTTATTTCCATGTCAAACTAATGACAAATTCAAGATGTAAATGTATGTCTAACCCTTTTACACATAATCACTGTATCCTCCAGCTGCAACCCTAAACAGTGTAAAGCACGTAGATGAAATGAGAAATAGAAGGAGGGATGGAGGGATGGATGGATTAACTCATAATAAGGTGTTGGCTTTTTCAAATATTTTTTAAAAAGTCAACAGTTTCCATGTGGGTTAGTTGGTTTGTCATTAGAGAGTTTACCATGTCGGGCAACATGGTGGCACAGGAACTTTTAATGTGAAGAACAGAAACACACGAAATACATTTTTCCCACTGACAATAAGAATGCAAAACAAATGGATTCAATATGCTAAAAAAAAAATCATTGAAACAATAGTTTTATAAACACTTAAATAATAGTTTGCACAAGAACTGATTTAAACAGATTAGAAAAGCGTTCCTGTTTTGATAAGGGTCATGCAAGATGGCTCTGCAGATATGACGTTGTTAAGACTTGAACACTCAAGCCGTGAAAGTCCTCAAAAACAATAGCAACCATCCAGAATTATAGGGAAAAGGTAAAAACTACATGTTTTACTTACTTAGTTCACGCTTGAATTTACTGTTGTCCTCGCGTTTCCGGGACTTGTGATTTTTGGAAGTAATGAACGGAAAAAGAAACTGCGGCTACTGTTCTTTCCCCGGACTTACTATTTCCTGCGCTGTTTTTTCTTCATTGAAGCGCTCTTTAAATCAACAAGTTTCGACTAAGAAGAAAGAATGAATTAAAAAAACCCTGCTCTAAATTTCATAACCACCTTATGATCAGGCGTGGAGAATATGTTTATTCATTTTAACTTCCGGATAAGCCCAAGTCTGGTTCGTGCGTACTGAGTCTGCGCGAGGAGGGCCACGTGATCCAAAATATTTTTATATGCACTCGGTTTTTTTTCTCCCTAAATAAAAAGCAAAGTAGACGCTACAAAACCACACGAAACTCTTATCTGAAGTGGGGGGAAAAAAACAATAATATTTTTTTTTTTTAAATCCGAGAGCACAAAACCTCTCGTCCTTGATGCTCACGGAAGCGACTACAGGTTGATTTATGGTTCCGCGTTACACCAACGCAGAGCCTACGGCGTAGGTTACGCGGCGACGCACACCGAACGCTGTGCGTCGCCGCGTACCCTACGCCGTAGCGTCGATTTAACGCGGAGCCATAATTCAGGTTTACTGCTTTAAGATCAAGATGGCGGCCCACAGCACTCTGCTCTCTGTGTCCAAATTTATAAATCCCGTGTGGGGTGGACGCCTCGGCAACACGGTTAAAGTAAGTCATCACAAGTCACTTTTGATATATAAGCTCGGAATGTGTGAGTATGGTTATGAATTAAACTCAGTTTCATTTGAACACAAGGTCAAGTGGTTTACATTTGCACGCTAGCTTTGCGCCTGTCCGATCGTTTTTCTAGCATCTTTAGTCGTATTACTACTTATAACCAGTACTCGAGTTGTAAAAAAGAAATCAGGGGGGATGATGGATTTTATCATATGGGGACAGATAATTTGTGCTGATTACAAATAATATAATATATTACAAATAATAGCACTGACCAAAACACCTGCAGAAATACTGCAGGAATGACATAGCAGCAGTTAAATGCAGCCTTCTGTAAGCTTTAAATATCCACTGGGCTTACATCAAATACATCAAAACACAAAAATAAAAACAGTTTTCTGAACTTATCAACATGCCTCTGTCCTTCACAGGATAAAATGTAAAAGTAAAATGGATCACTGCAAAAACTCAAAATCTTAACAAGAATATTTGTCTTATTTCTAGTTAAAATGTCTCATTTTAGTAAAAGAAATCTCATAAACAAGACTCATCACTGGAAAAGAACAACAATTTTCACCTGTTTCAACTTTCAAGTAGATTTTCACTTGAAATAAGTAGAAAAATCTGCCAGTGGAACAAGATTTTTTTGCTTGTAATAAGAAGATAAGATCTACTTATTTCAAGTGAAAATTTACTTGAAACAGAGGAAAATTATCAAATAAGTTATTTTTCTGGTGTTATTTTTCTGGTGATGGCTCTAAATGTTGAAATAGCAGTAAAACCACATTCATTGATGAAATGACATAATGGATGGAAAGGGGGGATGGCAGTTTTTACAGGGGGGATGATTTTGACCGTTTTTATTTCAGGGGGGATGCCATCCCCCCTCATCCCCCCTCAACTCGAGTACTGCTTATAACCTTATTACTACTTTGTGTCTGTTTTGTTTCTAAGGTACTTGGTACATCTTTGCCGAGTCACAGGAGTAGCAGCCGTCTTGCTGTGAGTAAAGGAAACTGTCTGTTAGCTTTTGTCTTGTCAGAAATATGTGATTATTACTTTTATAATCGAATCATTCAGTATTCAATAATAAAATCCCCTCTGCTCATCGGCACCATTTTTATCCTAAAGTGTATGCTTTTGTATTCACATTTGGACGTGGTTGGGGCGTATTGTACCATGTATTACCTTCTTAATTTTGTCATAATAGTGCAAAAGTGTTTCTTCCCCAAACTTGGATGAAAAGAGGCTTGTCTGCTGTTGTGTTTGTGTGTTGTGTTACGTTTTTTACGTGTGCATTAATCACACTGACTCTTGTTCTTTTGTTCCCTTTGCTGTTAATCATCATCAACAGAGAGAAAACATTGTAAGTAGCTGACATTTGATAGTTTTCTAAATTACTGTGCAGAATTTTACATTAGATAACAAAATATGTTATGGAATATAATATATTATTATAGGAATTTGTTGAAAACATCACCTTATTTATTTCTAGCCTTCTTTGCCTACAGCTTTCTTCCTCTAGCTCAGCCCTCCCTTTCACTCCTGCTTGTGAAAGAAAGCCATCCATAATATCTTATGGATGGAATATGCTCCATAAGATTGTTGTAATGTATGATAGAATATGTATCTTGAATTAAGGTTCACAGTCAGGACACTGTAGTTATTGTTAGTAAATATTGAATGTAAGATGGGGTGCATGGACTAAAAGCATTTAACATGATACAGAAAAAATTTCCCTTAATAACAACATAAACTCCTTAATATTGGTACCACTCACTTTTTTACTAATATTGATGGTCTGGATTTACATTTCCTACTGTACACTGCAGCACTACATGGTAGACAATCTGTTTTATGAAGGTATCACATCCTTGCAAAGAGCTTTTGCACATAGGGGTGATATTTAATTTTAGAAGTTGTATGCTTCATATCAGTTTAAAATGCCAATGAACATGTATTCAGGAGACTTTTTAGATTATTTTAGTTGTTAATAGCAAAACCACAAGTGTTTTTCTAATTTTAATACAGCTGATATTATCTTGCACATCAATCTTACAGCCCCCTCCTGCAAAGTATGGAGGCAGACACACTGTGACCCTCATACCTGGAGATGGAATTGGTCCTGAGCTTCTTAGTCACGTCAAAGAGGTTTTCAGGTCAGTTAGACTAAAGTTAGGTACTGTTTGAAAGTGCAAACTGCTGTCAGGAGTCAACTTCCTCTATTTTATGGTTTGTAACAATGCCTCTAGGTTCAGCTGTGTGCCAGTGGACTTTGAAGTGGTCCAAGTAAACTCTGCTTTGGAGTCAGAGGACGATATCAATAATGCCATCACTGCCATCCGCCGTAATGGAGTTGCCCTCAAAGGTAGTTTAGCCTCCATCTAGTCTCACAGTTGGACTATGAAAAGTAGGGCACAGTCATGAGTTACATGCACTTTATAAGACCATGGTATTGCAATTTAATCTCAAAATTGTTTAACTCTCCTGACAGGAAACATCGAAACTAAACATACTTTGCCACCATCTGTCAAATCCAGAAATAATGTTCTGCGGTAAGTGTTGGAAATATTAATTTCCCTTTTTATAAGTGACTTCTTTTATCAAATAGTTCCTGTTCCTTACATAATGTGGTCCTTTGTGATTGAACCATTGTTTTTTCTCCCTCCACAGTACAAGTTTAGACCTGTACGCCAATGTGATGCACTGCCAGTCCCTGCCTGGAGTCCAGACCCGCCACAAGAACATAGACATCATGATCATCAGGGAGAACACAGAGGGAGAGTACAGCAATCTGGAGCATGAGGTGAAGCAGAGTAGAAGGAAAAAAGTCAATTATACTCTCTGCAGAAATGCACCATGCTCCTTCTTTTGGACACCTATTTCCTACTAATTTTGTCATCATGACACAGGAGTTTTATACCACCCATACATATTGAAATAGGCTTAAAAAATGTGCCAGTTGAATTTAAATAGTAGTAGGGCTGGGCGATATGAACCAAAAGTCATATCTCGATATTTTCTAGCTAAATGGCGATACTCGATATATATCTCGATATTTTTTCTGTGCCTTAATTGGGGTTTCCCCCAAAGCATTATAGCATAGCATCTCTGTTAGCTTCATTTTTTTCTGAGGCAAACCCTTAAAAAAACAGTCAGTTTTAATACAAAGCCTCGTGCCAAATGTCACACAGGTTTATTAACAGAGGTCTGCACAATA
The DNA here is from genome assembly GCF_033807715.1 of Cololabis saira. Classification (NCBI taxonomy): domain Eukaryota; kingdom Metazoa; phylum Chordata; class Actinopteri; order Beloniformes; family Belonidae; genus Cololabis; species Cololabis saira. The sequence goes on from NC_084598.1 coordinate 25,892,013, forward strand.
TCAAAATGTATAAAACAAATGAAATAAAAATAAAATGCCTGCATATATAGAATAAAAATGCTTCTTGAATAAAATAAAACAAATATCCCTTTCCTGCATAACAATTAAATCAAAATACACTGTGCAATTAATACAATGTAGACAGTAACAGGCAGACTTTTCCACTGAGGTTGACAGTTGTGCAAATAACAAAACATTTGTGCAAATCTCAAATAAAACATTCAAGTCAATTTGTTAAAATATGCTATATCAAAATCATTAAAAAAAAAAAAAAAAAAATGTTTTTTTTTTTTTTTTTTTTAAATCGATATAAACGATATTGTCTCGTACCATATCGTGTTTGAAAATATATCGATATATATTAAAATCTCGATATATCGCCCAGCCCTAAATAGTAGTATTTATTTGGTAATCCCACACACTTCAATATTGACATCAGTGAATAGACTGAATCACCCAAACTCAACACTTGATGCTAACATGCCAAAAATAAGATTGATTGTTGGATACTTCTATGAAGGAAGCTGTTTACAGTTGAGTTTCAGCTCATGTAATTAAGAGTTGAACCATAGTTGTACATCTTGTGTGATTGTTCTGTCTTGTTTTAGAATGTACCAGGGGTAGTAGAGAGTCTGAAGATCATCACCAGGAACAATTCTCTCAGGATTGCTGACTATGCATTCCAACTGGCCAGAGAGAAAGGTCGCCGCAGGGTCACTGCAGTGCATAAGGCAAACATCATGTAAGTAGGTTTGTGGTAAATGTTTGGTTTGGAGCTTTGTTTTGTTTCGTGCTGATACTGAACGAGGCATTTGTGCCTCCGTAGGAAGCTTGGGGATGGCTTGTTTCTGCAGTGTTGCCGAGAAGTGGCCTCTGGATACCCAGACATCACGTTTGACAGCATGATTGTGGACAATACCACTATGCAGGTTATAGATGAGAACATCATGGTTCATCTGGGAGATTTTTATAAGTGTTCCAAGAGCTAAATTATTCATAACCCTCTGTTTGTGTTTTTAGCTTGTGTCCAAACCACAGCAGTTTGATGTGATGGTGATGCCTAATCTATATGGAAATGTTGTGAGCAACGTGTGCGCTGGCCTGGTGGGAGGGCCTGGACTTGTGCCAGGGGCTAATTATGGTCGGGACTATGCTGTTTTTGAAACGGTAAGCATTTTGAAATTCGTTGGTTCCCACTCGTGTTTCAAGGATAGAACGTCTGAGAGTCATCTCCAGTATTGTGTGAGTAAATATTCTGTGTTTTGTCCATTGATTTCTCTTTTCTGATCTTAGGCAACAAGGAACACAGGAAAAAGTATAGCAGGCAAAAACATTGCCAACCCTACTGCCATGCTGCTGGCTGGCTGCATGATGCTGGACCACCTAAAGTAAGTTTGTATCTTCATAACATCCAGTCATGTGTTTAGGTTAGTGGTCATTTTAGTCCTATGTATTTGTGCAAAAACAAAATAGAAATAATAATCTCTTCGTAGTGGGTATGTGGCTTAGGAAAATAGAACCTCAGACAAACATGTAAATTCTTACCATGGCATTATTTACTTTACAAAAACAAAGCTGAAAAATACAAACAAATCATGACTAATGCCAAGTACTCACTGGCTCTGTATGATTGAAGAGGGTAAGTTGCTCGCGTATGCTGCTAATCATCAGCCCATGATGAACTGATCATCAGCCCATGTGCGGATCTGTATTTGATCAGCGTAACACAATGGCAAGAGGGAAATAATGAAGCAGTGGTTTTAGAAAAGGACATCAGTCTGAAAATGATTATACAACTATTTCCACACAATCTGGAGTTCAAAGCTCTGTAGTGAGAAAGATCACACACAAGTGGAAACCATTCAAGACTTGCTAGTCTTTGCAGGAGTGGACATCACAGCAAAATTACCCCATGGTTAGACCTGGCAAAGCTCAGAGAAAATCCATCCAGTCCCACTACAATAAGAATAGTTTGATGTTTTTACACACTAAAAAAACAGCACAGACTTAAAAGAGGGGCTACTCACTTGACCTGAAATGTAACTTAACTGATGTTATTTTTTGAGATTATTCTGTTGTACTTCTCTAGGCTCTATGATTATGCCACCTTGATGAGGAATGCCGTCCTCACCACTATGAATGAAACCAGGGTGAGTTCTCCATTTCTGTCATGTCCTCTGATAGTGTCATGTTTTCAAAAAGATAACAGGCCATCATTATGTGATACGGTGTTTGATACACTTGTCCCTCGGGGGCAAAAGCAAACATCTGAACAAACTAGCATTGTGAGCTTTCACTGTCTTGAAGCTCTTATCAATCTGTACACTGTATGGCATCTTATTTTAGATTATATGGCATTTTTCATGGTCCTTGAGTTCATTAATGATAGATAGTGTAGATTTTGCATGTGTTTTAAAAAAAATAGTATAAAAAGGATGTGGCGTAAACCTAGTTCTTCCTCTCACCGGTGAGTGTATTTTGAATGCTATGTCCTACTATTGCATTCTTTAAACCTCAGTAACTCACATATCTGACATTCTCATTCACCCCCTGAGTTACAGTGTTGCCATGACAGCACATAATTACCCCAGCAAAATCACTGTTCTTAGCTTTGCTAATCTTGATAGCATCAGAACATATGCTCAACATAAAAAAAAAAAAAAAGAATCCTTCTAAACTAAGAAGAAATATATAGTCCTAGGAGCCTTTGCAGAACCTTTGCCTTTGATTTATTATTTGCATTGCAACTGATGGTGGACATGTATTCTCAGTGTTGTTTCCCTGCCACCTTTCAAATCTGATATAGCTCTTCACTCTTTTAATCAGTAACTTAAATTTAACTGAAGTACATACAACCGAAAGTGCAAGGTGAGCCAGCACTGATAATGTTTGCATGGTCCACAATGCTCTGATCATAATCAGATTAAAGTAATACTCTGGTTAAGAAACTACCATGTAAACACCTTATTTGAAATACAGTATATGACATCCCATTGGGAGTTTTCATGGTATTTTTCATCAATAAATTCCATGAAAACAACTCTTTTCCACCATCCTTTACTTCATATCCTCGTGCGGTACTATTAGATTTTTTTCATGGATATAGAAAAGTTACAGAGTGACTGTTCACTGAGGAGCTGCTGTAAAAAGTGTATCTGCCGGGTTCTAGATTAAGGTCAATAATCAATTTATTGTTGTCCTTGTAAACGTGATCAGTGATTGTTAATTGTTTTACTGTAATCCTGGACCCTGTTTATCAGCATCCTGCCTATTTTTTTCTTGCAGTTGCACACGGCTGATCTTGGGGGTCAGGGCACCACATTAGAAGTGGTCCAGTCCATCATGAGGATGATCCAAAGTAAAGGACAGCTCACAGCTTAACTCTGAACCATCTTTGTGGACGACATGCACTTTCACACTTACATGCTCATCAGAGGTACGACTTTCCCGGGCCAGGTGTTCAAGATGACAGAGAGCAGCTTTCATGTCGCTTTCCGTAGATTAGCGATCAGTTGACAGTCGAGCATTCTTTCTTTTCCACATATGTGTACCAATACGAGGAGATATAATAGACACGTTAAGGTTTTACCGTTGATAAATTCCACTATAACTTCCTCTAGATAATAAGTTTAAATCTAAGTATATATTGTATTTATTTTATGTTATGACAAAAAAAGCCTCTTAAACAGCCCTTCACCAACCAAATGTCAGGAGTTGTAAAATTTAAAATGTTCAAATATTGGCGTTTTTTTTTTTTGGAACACAGAATGGAAAATATTGTGGATTATTTATTTCTCAACTATGTTACAACCTTTTAATCTGTCAAAATGTTCAATGCTCATGTAAAGTCTTAACCTTTTTGTCACATACAGCCATTTCCATTTATGTGTCGTCAGACGGCAGTTGCTTCAAATAATAGCTGATAAAGCTGCACTCTTACTCTTGCGTCATAATGATCTTACCAAACTAGATTACAACTCATGGTAACACTGTTGTATGAAAATGATAACACAAGCTGTTTGTGAGTGTGCATATTTACTGTTTAACATTACCAATAAAAAATAGTTAAAAAAAAAATAAGTTTCAATGTCATCTTTCTGTTTGAAATGTTTTTATACAGCTGCATAGTGACTTGATGCTACAGCTTTTGGCATTGGATAGTTGTTGTGAAATGCTAGACTGACTTAAAGATAAGAGCCCTTTCTGAACCAATAATATTTTGCTACAAATTAGAGAAAGCCTTGTTGATCCTTCGGTTTGTTTTAACAATTCCATGCTCCATTAGCATCAAATCCACAGTATTTCCACGGCAATTTGTGGTCTTGCTTTTCATCACTAGATGGCGGCAGCACTTTCTGGAGCAGATTCTAATCAACAAAGCACACATGGGTGTATATAAACTCCAATACAATGACAAAACACAGAATATATACAAGTTCTTTCTTATTCACATTGTATGTGTTGACTGCATTTGGAAAATGGTGGTGCAAGTTTCCAGGCATAATGGTCCGTGTAATTGGAAAATTTTAAATAATTAGTTTCATTTTGTTTCTGTAAATCAATTTCTTGGCCCCAGATGATGCATTTCTAAGACACACCAGGTTTTGTATCCTTTTGGTTTTTGTGTGCATCAAACCAAACAATATATCATAGTTTCACCTGGTGAAAATCACTGATTACGTTCTCGTCAGGTGCTCTTGACGCAGTCGCATTGGGATGCGCCGAACAGATAGATGCAATAGTGGCACATTTCCAGCGCTGACCTCTTGCCAGCATATGATGTGCAAAAACAAAGATGGTCTATCTCTGCGTACAACAGAGCCCGCAGTCAGAAGCACATCTGAATGTAATGATGCTGGATAATTAATCATCTTGTCAAATCTGTGGGAAAGTTGCAAACTACGTCCTCTGTATATTCGTGTAAACAAGAGAAATCCTCAGAGATGAAGCCCGTTCTTTGTCCTTGTTTTGAATGTTTTTGTCTATGGAAATCAGCAATGGAGCAATCATTCAGTATCTGAAATGTGAAAGGAACGATGTGTGGATACATAAGCTTCGGCCAACTGGCTGCCTTCTCTTTATTCGTTTGTTGTTCATGTCAAGACACGGACTAGCTCATAAGTGGCTTCAATCCAACCCATTCAGAACCAGTTTTTTTTTCTTCTTTCTTTTACAGGTTCCCTACTCTCGACCATCTTTTTCTAATCAGAATTTACCTCACATCACTTTCATCACTCATAAGCCACATGCTCTCCTCCCCCGTCACCTCTCACCTCCGGGTTTCTCTCCTGAGGTGCTCCTCTGTGCATTCCAACTCAGCCGGAGCCAGGCTTTGAAACATTTTTGGACAAGAATTTTTTTGGAAAGCAGGAGATGTTGCAACAAATGATTGGTCAGTTGACCTTTATGGGCCACCATTCAGTCCTTGAATAAACCCTTACAGAGACGTACGCTGAGTTTTGGGCAGTTGGGTATAAAAATTTTAAAACGTTTTTTAAATTTTTTTAAAATATGTGAACAATGACAAATCACATTTGGAAATTCTGTGGAAATGTGTTGATTTCTTTGAAAGTTTGCGATTGTCATGTTGTTGAACTGTACTGAATTATACGGAGCAGCGTTTCTTTGCAGTTCTACTCTGAATCAGAGGTTGTAAGCTTTTGTTTAGATTGCATTAATTGTATTTCAGCCATGTGTTTTTGTCCTAAACTACAACCCAAGTCCAGCCTTCAGTCGCCCCTGCTTCCTGTTGACTGTACAGGTTGATTAAGAAGAATGCAATGATGTCATTACATCTAATTTCCTAAAGACCAACTGTGTTTACAGTTATGTTCACTCACACAAACAAGTTAGATCTTTCTAAGAACTAACCAAACCTCCACCTGACATTTATGTTTTGTTTGTTCTTTCCTTTTTCCTTTATTACACTCCTTCTGATCTTGTTGTGCAAGTTTGCGATGGCGGGAGCTATCTTGCATGCTGTTGCATGCTGGGGCAGCGGGTTGAGGGTAGCAGATGCAAACAACAGTCTCAACCAACTCATCCACGAAGCCAGTGGCATGTGGGAGTGGAGCTGGACACTGACAGTGAAGTTGGAAAGGAAAATGCTGTGCAAGGTGCAGGTCATCCTGAACAATATTATCACATACCCTGTGTGATGTGCTGATACAGTTAGAGGAGCACGTTCAGGGAGAGGCTCGTGGTACCCCAATGCAACACAGCAGAAATCAACTATTTAACTCTGCAAGACAACGTAACTCAATAGACTCATCCATATTTATTATTCACGGCAGACTAGTCCCTCCCTTTTTTGTGTTTATATTAAAATTTTAGCATTACTGAATATCATCTGAATATTCAATTGCTCCTTTACTCCTAACTACTGCACCTGTAACAAAGTCAAATTTCCCTTTGCAGTAGTAAAGGCTTCCTTCCTTCCTTCCTTCCTTCCTTCCTTCCTTCCTTCCTTCCTTCTCAAGGGTCAATGTTTGTAAGGTGACTTGGACCACAAGGCGTGTAACTGAGGTTAAGAAATGCAAATGCAGTTTGGGTCTTAATTTTGCCATCCTTTTTTTGTTTTTTATAGATTTTTAAGTCCTTTATCTCCTTTCCTCACAGTTTTCATCAATTAGCCCTAAACTTCTTACTTTGGTTTAAGCTTGCTTTGTTTTCCAGCCACACATCTGAAATCCACTAGAAAACGCCCAGTCTGTAGATTATATGCTGTCTATTTCTTATGTTGATCAGTTCTGGTATGCGGTGCAAACGATTCTTATCAATCAACTTTCCCCTGGTCGGCCAGTGCCAAGAACAGCTGCATTCAATTATTAGAGCTGTTGGTTCTTTCTTTCTTTTTTTCCCTCCCCCAGCAGTAATGTCTTAGCCCCATTAAGTTACATCAGCAATCAGCTATTTATGATTATTAAGGCAAGCCTGAGTTCGTATTCTGGGTTCCTCTTCTGTCCCTGTGAATTTAGCTTACAGGGATTTCCAGTGTTTGATGATCCTAATCAGAGGGACATTAGAGAGTTAGTTTGTGGTTAGTGGTGATGTTTTCTTGGTAAAAAAAACAGATGTGGAGAGGAGGTCTTCTAGTATGACATGTTAGAGGAATGAGGGGGAGAACATGGAGGGAGGAGGTGAGATGTTGAATGAGATTTGATATATATCTTATATTTTAAAGTTGCATTTATGTAGAGTTAGCCAGGCTCCAGCAGTACAATTAGGTCCTTATTATAGCTATCAAACTGAGAGGAGTCAAATGTGCTGCACAGACTTTTTTCTCCCCAGAGTTAACACCAGAGGCATACCCCCTCATGAGATCATAAGATGCAGCTTCCCAAAAAGGCATCCACTGGTTTCCCATGCAAAATATCTATATTTAATTGTATTGTTGGTTGCTTCCACCACCTTATGTTTGAGAAGAAATACATTTTACACCTGTAGGCCATGAGAGTTTTACAACTGCAAGAATTCTGTAATGTTGTGTGGGTACAGAGTTTCTTGTTGTGTTTCTCTGCAGCATAGTGCCTCAACTTGAGTCATGCAAGTACACCGTTGCTCTAACTTTGTATAATTCCCATCTCACTCTTTAAGCACCTGAAAACTATCAGGGGTTCCCCCTTCTGAGCTCATAACGAAAACATAGCCTGAACCAGAAGCCCACATACCTTAGTGACTTGCAAATGAGATGTGAAAATCCATAATGTACAGTTTCATCCCGAGGGGGTTATTTTGAGGCTCCAGACATAGCTGTATGCATGTGCATGTTCATACAGGAAGAGCCTCATGATTAATCGTGTATTTATATGTCTTTGTCACATGTGCACATCTGCATGTGCTTCTTACCGCAAGCCGTGCTGAATCCCCCTGCTACCCAATTTGGACCACAGCGATACTCTCCCGTGGCATCCTGACCTGTCAGCTGTCCTGTGCGCGTGAATGTTTCGTTTAAAAGAGTGAGCATGTGCATGTGGGGGTACTTTGAAGCAATGTTTCTAAATAAAATCCTGTCTGTCTTGCTCAATTTTCCTGAGGCACTTCACACAATACCTTTCTCTTCTCCCTGGCACTGAAAGCCTCCTGGCAACGTGGAAGTCAGGGGAGCCTGTGAGCTATAACTGTCTGATTATACATTTATGATTAGCTGGGGAGCCTGTGCAGCCCTCTGGGTTTTCTGATAACTTTTACATGTTGTCTCTAATTCGAAGAAAACGATTTACTTACAGTTTGTGGCACATTGACCAGATGGGCATCAATGAGGAAGCAAGAAAGGGGTTGAGTGGATATTGATATGCTATTTGTTACATCTGACTTGCTTCTTTATTTCTTAGCCATGTTTTATAATAGCCAATTGACTCTTTCTTTTGTTTCTATTGCTCTCTTTTAAATGTGCTGTCTCTAATTCCAGTAACTATGTTTCAGTCCCTTGATATGTTTTTTTCTTTCTTTTAATTTTTTGCTACAGTCATACATTAAAGTAAACATTCTGCACTCATGACAACCTGCGTTATACTGCCCTGATGTCATGATAAGTATGCTCTCTGGACAATGACGCATGCTGTCACTTGGCAACCCCAACACGTTCCAACTTTGCTCATCGGTTCAGAAAAGTGTGTTTTCTTGGTTGCCAAAACAAAGAGTGGTTCCAGGGTACGTATGCATTGTTTAACATAATAAATCTCCCACATTTCCAACAACTCTGCTCACAGTCTGCAAGGTGAGGAATCAGATCAACCAGGGGAAAACCATCTGTTGTATTGTTGCTGATGGGCAAAAGGCAACCAAAATGGATGAAGAACAACAACAGAAGACAACATAGAACAAGAAATCAGAAAGCATGGGATGTCCATGCATTGTTTTAAATTGCTTTCTGATGGTTGAGTTTTTGTGTGTGAGTATGTCTTCGTGTTGTATAATCTAAAACCCCGCACGGTCACCATTTATAGTGAGAGTGAATATGCCGTATACTGTATGCATTCTGTCTAAAGCATAAACTTTCACATAACAGTGCGAGAGCATTTCCTGATTTTGTCCCTTCATCATCCTCCAGTCATGCGTCTCTAAGGAATTTTTATGAAAATAGATTTCTGCAAATCCACCAGAAAAATCAACTTTGATTATGTTTCTCTACTCGTTGTGACAGACCTGGCAGAATTCTTGTCTGTCTTGTTCTTTCAAATGCCCGAGTTAAATCTGAACAGGGTTCAATTGCCAGTATGGGGAGTTCTGAATTGTTGCCATGTTAAGACAAAAGCGTAGGGAATTTCTTATTGTCTGAAGAATTGATCCACCGCTTTGATCCTGGTGATCCTGCTTGAAGTCTTCTGGCTGGAAACACGGTCCAAGGGGAGCTAAACAGACGCATACCTGATGTGACCCAATGCAAAGCCCCCAGAGACAGAGAATATATGAAGTTTTAAGTGCAGTTAGGATCCAGCTTCCTTCTTTGCTTTTACCTCACCATCTTTGTGTAGCGTAGTCAAACTATGCTTTGAGTAAATCCATATGACAAGTGGCCATGAAAAACCTCAGATTTGATTCTTCTGCCCCAATGTGCTGCCATTAACCTTTTTTTTTTATATGTACCCTTTATCTCCTGCTTTTAATAGAAGCAGTAATACTAATGCTGCAACGGATTTATTCTTTTATTATTATTTAGTCCTGTTTGTGATATTTCGTAGGGAAGCTGCAAAACTTTAATTTAACTGTAAATCAATTAAGATTCATTTTTGTATTTAGAACTTAGTAGTGTTCATTTTCTCAATGAAAAAAAAAAAGAAAAAGAACCACATACATACACACACAAAAAAAAAGAAAAAGAACCACATACATACACATTGTAGTTATTAGTGCCGGGGATAGGCATACTTTTTTCTCAATTCATCTTGCTGCCGCTGACCTGGTGTTTCTTTCACTGGCCCATCAAGTGCCTCTTCATGGCCTCTTCGATTCAGATCAAAGCTTCTCCATCTGCCTCATCCATAGTTTCCTTTCATCTGATTGCAAAATCTTAGAAACACAAGGCAAAAGCATACTACTTAAGACAGGCTATACAGTACATATGGCTTCACTTTTCAGATTTTTGCAGTGACCTCATGCTGTGGCTTCACCTTGTAAATATCATGCATCATTGTGAGAGCTCTCGTATTAGCAGTTTAGTCTGTTACTTCTACAAATACTTGAGCTCTACAGTGCCATATGGAGTTTTAACGCAGGCTTTATATGGTGTATACAACATATAGGTTACTAAATAATACTTTTACATTTCCGGTCAATGAAAAACAAGGATGAAGTAGGAGACTTAGTGTTTATATATATATATATACTTATATACTTATATATATATACTTATATATTTTATAATAAATAAATATGTTGAGATTATTTGTGGAGTGTCAGAAAGTGGGTGTGAGTCTGGTCAATCAAATTTTAACGCCATCTAGTTCTTTAGATCATTTTTATGGTGTTACAATGCAGAACTGAGCCCTACTCCCAATTGTGTTCTACTAAACAACTTACTGCAATAAGTCTCTTTTTTTCCCATCCATTTATTGCAACAGTTCACATACTTATAAAAATTTGAATCAATACTTTACTGCAAATTCAAGTTGTGAGAACATTTTGAAAATGAAAGGGCAACGGGCAAATGGCATGGTGTATTTTTGTGAAATTACTTTAGTGTAATGTCTGTTTGATGGCTACCACGTAACCTCCTGAGGCCGACTGGATTGTTTATGTTACTTTCAACTCCATGTGATCTGTTGCGTTCAAGACATCCGCTAAAAAGCTTAGAAGAAATGGGGCCACCCAGGGATGATTTATTTTGTTAAGAGGTCCAGGCCTCAAAAACAGCGTTGTTAGGTATTACTAAATGTTTATGACATAATTTATGGGGAATACTGAGAAGAAATTGCACTAATTGGTCCACAAGATGTTGGGGACTTCATTACAGGAACAAAGGGGAGACAAGAAAACCCAATCCACTGTTAGTCACTGAAACTTGATGCATCGTCGTCGAATTTCAGTGACTGCATTAGCAAGCTGAGACATTTGCATTGCTGTCACACTGCTATGCCATGTCATTGTAACCGTGAGAACCCAGACTGAGCAGCAGCAGATGGAGAAGAAGATGGAGCCCACACTGCCATGTGGAAAGTCTATTATGCACGACTGAGGTGTGTTCCCACATCCAAAATCCCTAAGCATAAGTTATACCTCTTTGCCAGATGAGAAGGTGGAGAACATTTGTACTATAAGATCTTTTCATGGCATTTTAAAGTCAAACTAAGGCTGGATATCCACAGCCCATTCTGCCGCAGGCTCAGACTCCTTGAAGGTTTATGAGAACCCTTTAACACTAGTGTTCTTCATATTCACACTTACACGTTTCAGTAATATGAAGCTAAATGTTATCTTTAGCACAATCAAATTGCTGTGCGTGCGTGTCTGCACATGATCTGACAAGGTCAATCTACAAGATTAACACTCTTGGTCAAGCTGACTCCTTGAGGCCGATCAAGTGATGGGACTCATTTTACTCTCGAGAGGACTTCATTAAAGAAACAGCAATAGGTACATAAGTACTCATGCATATAGTTGGACACACACGCTCTCTGGAAAGGTGAATAGGCCTCCCTGCAAAGGACACTAACCTGACACCTCAAACATGCTATATTTAGTGACTGACAAAAATGTTCCATTGACTGTGATGATAGATGAGTTCGTAGATCCTCTTTCAAGGATGTGTGATTGCTTTTTGTTTTTTAAACCATGATCATCACTTTTCTTCAAATCATTTAATTCTGTTATCAAATCCAAGACGATGTAAATAACAATTTCTTCCTTGATGAATGATCAAAATATGACTTATAATAATAATTCTGAGCAGAATACTGAACAGCATTTTGTTGTATTCTGTTTAGCTCTTGCCATCCTCTGACCTTCTTCATCCCTCTCATCCATGTGACTCTTTTGCTTTCATAAACTAACTTCTCCCGCTTTTCTGCACTGACATAGAGGAATTCCCAGTTTTGCAAATGAATGTTGACAAGTCTCATGTCTATCAATCGAGTCTTATGTACTGGTGGACTTAATGTATGAACTGTACACTGCCATGAGAAAAAATGTTTGAAGGATAAAAGATGATTCTCCTATAATCAATCAAGGGTATGAATTGAATTGGCTTTTGGATTGTGTCATTGTCAGCAGCAAAAAGAACATGAAACAGTATTCTGTTAAGTAAATACTTGTGCTAAATATCACACTATTCATAAAATAATACTTACGGTATACGTGAATTCTACAAAAGGATTAGGATTCAAAATCATCATAAGGCTGAAGGTTTATGTTGTTAAAGTTTTCTGAAATCAGAGGTGGCTCAGAGGGTGGAACTTATTGTCGTCAAACTAAAAGTTCAGTAGATTGATCGGTAGCCAAGACTGCTGTCACAATGTTGGGCAGGACACCAAAACCCACATTTCCAAAAGAACCCAACAACCAAGGGGTCACAAGCAAAGGTTCTCATGCTGATCTGAATCAGGATATATGGTTAAGTTTGTGTCAGTAAGGGGATCTGACATTTAACCTGCTCCAAATTAATATCCAGAATTATGAAGGGGAAAAGCCACAAGAAGTTGGTATAGTAAGTTTTTAATTTAACATTATTTAAAGTTTATCCTGTGGGGAGGTTTCATAATGACTACATGACTACAATGAGTACACTAGTTGTTAGACTGGAAACAGCTCTTTAGCAACTCAGATAAATAGTTTATCACCATCATAAACAAATGCATGTTATGATAGAAAACACAACACCTATGTTTACCGTTAAAAAAGAAAATGATGCCCCGCACAGTTTGGACCTCAGCTGGTCAAACTGAGTGGATTTTCAGCTTTGGTTTGCCTCGTCCTGGAAGTGTTTATGCTGCTTCCATTCACCAGACTACTGCCATGGAAAGTTTGCTTTTCTCCTCAGGCTTCCTCTTTGTTTGACTCGGTATTTACAAAGTGAAATTGATACACCTACTTTGTTAGTGTGTGATTGTGTGATTGTGCGCATTTTCCTCCAGCTGCAACTCTTCTGCTGTCTCTTTCAGTTTGTCTCATTCAATCTAGTCTTCTGGAAACTACAGGGATGTTCCAGGATTCAGGGAGATCTGTCCAAACAAATTATTGCAACTCATGTGATGGTTATCTCTATCTACTCCATCACTGCCACCCTTCTCCTCATGCAGCTCATGTAATTCATCTCCTCATTATTCCTATCTATCTATCTATCCATCTATCTATCCATCTATCTATCCATCTATCTAAACAATGTCCATGATCTAATGATTCTAGACCTAATAATTCCATCATCAGGTAAAAATATCAATTAAACATTCCTGTCAGATATACAGCTGCATAATTATGACCTGACAGAGTTCTTAATCTTCATTAAAGATGTTGTTAATGCATATGTTCATGTTTATTATATACTTTGAAGTATTCTCTTCTGCAGGGCATAACCCCAAACCTCCCCAGCCTCTTGGTAATAGTCATATTTTATTGCATGGGGGGGTGGGGGGGTGGGGGTGATGTAACATCATGGGGACAGGCCCCAGTGCAAATATTTTTTTTGTGCCCCCACCGCTGCTCTAAACAAAAGAGCACACCGCATGCACACAGTGCTCTAACATCATCCTGGCTCTTTTTTTCTTTTTTCTTTTGTGTGCCGCTTTTTTGTTTGGGCTTACTAAACATGATGGTACACAATTTATTTCTTTTGTTTACTTTTTTTCTTGCAGAAAACTCACGTCACGTCATTGCGTCATCATGCACTTAGTGCAACTGACAGGTAGCCTATTAAGGTGATTGACTAGTCCATTCACAAAAACATTTTTTTCTTTTCTCCCTTCCTGACGGATTCTGGGCCCCGGTGCAGCTGCACTGGTTGCACCGCTGATATTTACGCCTGAAACAGTTGCAGGATAAAACACACAGAGGTTATGAAGGAAAGAACACATGAACAGAAAGAAAACAAAACGAACCGTAGGATCAAGGTAAAGTCAGTACTCTATAGAGCCGCACTTTGCAGCGATACAGTTTGAAGTTTGGGCATTTATTGATAAGAGCTTGGCACATCTAGCCACTGAGACTTTTGCTCTAATCTTCAAGGCTCAACTGCTTCAGCTATCAATTTTGGGCTTTGACAGAGCCAACTGAGCACATTTAAATGTTTTGTCTTATATCACAGAAGTGTTGCTTTAGTACTGAAGATCATTGTCCTGCTTGGAGCTCAAACTCCAGAATGAAACAGAATTTTATCATCAATTTGCCTATTTTAACCCAATCCTCCGTTCTGACCAGTTTCCCAGTCCCTGATGATGAAAAAAGTCAGGATGATGTTGATGTAAGGACACACAATGCATCTCCCTGATCAAAAATTCTAATTTTAGTCTAATCTGGACAGAGTACCTTCATCAGTACTCGAGTTGAGGGGGGATGAGGGGGGATGGCACCCCCCCCTGAAATAAAAACGATCCAAATCATCCCCCCTATAAAACTGCCATACCTGCCATTTCCATCCCTGATGTCAATTCATCAATGAATGTGGTTTTACTGCTATTTCAACATTTAAATTCATCACCAGAAGAATAACACCAGAAAAATAACTTATTTGACAATTTTCACCTGTTTCAAGTAAAATTTCACTTGAAATAAGTAGAAAAATCTGCCAGTGGGACAAGATTTATCTTCTTATTACAAGCAAAAAAATCTTGTTCCACTGGCAGATTTTTCTACTTATTTCAAGTGAAAATCTACTTGAAACAGGTGAAAATTGTTATTTTTTCCGGTGACGAGACTTGTTTTAAATGTAATGAGATTTTTTTTACTAAAATTAGACATTTTAACTAGAAATAAGACAAATATTCTTGTTAAGATTTTGAGGTTTTGCAGTGATCCATTTTACTTATCCTGTGAAGGACAGAGGCATATGGATAAGTTCAGAAAACAGTTTTTTATTTTTGTGTTTTGATGTATTTGATGTAAGCCCAGTGAATATTTAAAGCTTACAGAAGGCTGCATTTAACTGCTGCTATGTCATTCCTGCAGTATTTCTGCAGGTGTTGTGGTCAGTGCTATTATTTGTAATATATTATATTATTTGTAATCAGCACAAATTATCTGTCCCCATTTGATAAAATCCACCATCCCCCCTGATTTTGTTTTTACAACTCGAGCACTGACCTTCATCTATATGTGTGGGGAGTCTTTCACATGGTCTTTTCCTAAATTATAATGTGTTTTGTTTTGTGACCAAGGTTGTTTTTTTGTTTTTGTTTTTAACAAAATAAACCCAAAACAAAGCTATTACTGACCTGGAAAAAGAACATTATTCCAGGACCTTGTTTAAGACCTAGAAAAGGGCTAAAATGAAATAAAATGTTTCTTAATACAGGCAAAAGGATCATAAATGTTTTGTTTTTTTAAGAAAATTCCCTCACAGTCCTTCCAAGAGTTGGCAAGACCAAATTCACAAACACAGTATTGACGCATGAAACTCACGCAAGAGGAAAAGTCATGATTACGTTAATGTGCGGTGGAATAAACAATATGTCATTGATAGACATGAACATTTTTTCAGAGATGTGAAAATGGACATGTTTTGTGGGAGGAAAGTCAGAGAAATGAAGACATTAATAAGACTTTGGCAATCTCTTTATCAATTATTGAGATAGTTCAGTCTGGACCAAAGTTGTGGACTGCTGTTAACAGAGCTCAAAAAGACAAACTCAAACTCAACGTGAAAACTTTTTTTATTAATTAATTAATTTCTTTTTTATCAGACCTTAAGTGGACTGAAACAAACCAGAGATGTAATGCATTCAATATTTTTCACAATTACACAAACGTGTCTACAAAATCACAGAATTAACAAAAACTGCATCTGAGCTACAGTCATCCTGCTTAAAGCATTTATTTTTAGCCTAATAATGGACACATCTGCATACAAGTTGCACACAAACATACACATGCACACACACTATATGAGAACTGTTGCAGAAGGTGGTTAGGAGAAGCAACATGGAAGAAATTTGGAAAATGGCTTCAAGACTGCCAGTATACATCCTGAAGCGCACAGAGCGCCATTCATCACATTTGTATTTCCATCTGCATTCTCACCTCTCACACTCAACACTTTTCTGAACAAACTTCCATCAACACTGAAACATGCGCCACACTGCTTACTCATGTACACGCTGTGTAAACACAGGCTACACTTCCCACTTCCTCCCACAGCCATCATGTTGGTCTTTGAGTCTGTTCTCTTTCTGTACAATCATGCAATTGTCCAGCACCACTGGCTGTGACCAGGGTTCCTATTTTTTCCCCCACCTTTTCTGTTCTGTTAACGAAAGATAGCTTCCTCTCTGTTTCTTTCAGTTACCTGTTTATCTTTTTTTTGTTTACTTTTCATGTTGACTACTTTTCTCTTGATAGGATGCTGATATTTACAACTCCACTGTCCTCAAACCATTTTCCATCCTCAGATTACAGTTTATCCAGATTTTCCTGTTTCAAACCATTTTTTTGAGAAGAGAAGAGATGGATGATGATGGAGGATGGAAAGTGTAACCAAAGGGGAATGCAGAACTATTGGAGGATGGAGGACCTCCGGAGTGTAGAGCTTTCCGAATAATTCATGAAAGGTGTCATCAGTTAGGCCAGTGTTCCCCGGTCTGTGTCCCTGAGGGCAATTCGCCTACATGTTTTAGATGTTTCCCTCCTCTAACATGCCTGACTCAAAGGATTGGATTCATGTCGACTTAATGACCAATCCATTTGAATCAGGTGTATTAGAGAATAAAAACATCTAAAACATTAGATGAAGCATTCGATGATCAAAATAAAACATTTTAAAAATATCTGAATGAATAATCACAAAAGCAATGCTGCCTAATTATTTTTAATGATTTTATCCATTCTTATTTCTTTCTTTTCACGGGCTTCCCCCTTTTTTCCTTTACTATGGTTTTTGTTCACTTGGATCATTTCAGTTGTCCCAGTTGATATTCTTGCTTGGTTGTTTTCCCTTCCCATATCGAAGCCTCTTGTATGTTTGCTGTGCACACAGATAATCCATCATTGCTGTGTAGAATAAGCCTTGACAGAATGAGCAGGAAAAAGAAGACTGATAAAGTGAGCACCCACGGGGCCACCAAGGTGTACTGGGTAGTCAGTTTTCCCCTAAGCTGGAGGTTGCTGGACAGATCCCAGTGCCATCCCTTGCCAAAGTGCCCTTGGGCAGCACATTGAACCCCACAATGCCCCAGTTACTTGGGGAGGAAACAAGCCAGTGTTCTCGAGTGCTCCCAAATCTGGGTTAGTGGGGAAGGTTGTGTCGGGAAGGTCACTCCTAAAAAGGGAAAAAGCCTAAAGACTTTGGTTTGCAAAGTGAACACCTGCAAAGAAGAGAAAAGAACCAGAGGAGAGATTGAGAGAGGGGCATACCCCACAAGGTATTGAGTGGATTCTTCAAAGGATTTACTATAGACTGATTTATTTTCTTTTTTGATCCATAGTTCACAGCAAATTGTGACAGGACTGTGACAATTGTAGCAAGAAAATGCACATGTAAGAGGGGAGAAAAAGAGGGGAGAAAAAAGCGTGTGTTTTTTAATGTTTGTGTTGCTGTAGTGGGCCTTTGGGTAACTTTAGTATGGATAGTATTGTCTTCATTTTTAACACTTTTGTTTCACGTTTTTGCCGAAGTCAAGTTGACAAGTTGAAAAATGACAAATTTAGAAGTGGGGTTACACTGTTTTTCTTTCCAGTCACTCCCACACAGACACGATATTCACGGAGGAATATAAAAAAAAACTTTCTTCATGCTCATAAAAACAGAAATCTGCATTCGATTTTGATACCTGTGGACATAATTTGTTATTTGAAACAGCAACTGACTGAAATAAGAACCCTGTTTAAAATATTAAGAATAGGTTTCATAATAACCTATATGCCTTTTGGATGTATTACTTTATTTGCTCCGTCGCAGCAAATTTTATACACCAACAGGCAATCATACCGACACTTGATCAGTATATTTTGTATGCCACTCTGCTAGAAATTAATATTGTATAGTGTCAACATCTGTTAGTGTAAAATTGCTTTTTCATTAAGGAAATATGTAACCTGGAGAAATCAACTTTGACAGCTGGCGTGTTCACCTGGAACTTCTATGGCGTTCAGTGGAAAGGTAACAACTTGTCTTCATCATGTGGTTGCAACACTGACAAGGCACGACAATTTGCTAATTCCTGCTGGAACAGATGCAAAAAACAAAAACAAAAAAAGTGAATGGAAATGTTTATATTTATGGAAAGATTTGATTATGTTAAAGTAGAGTGACTCAGACAGCTGGCGCGTCTGCATGTCTGCACAAAATATCACTTAAAGAATAAGGTGTTACTAGTTAGAAAACTGCTTTTTTTCATAAGTCAATATCATTCCAACACCCCAAAATTACACAAGCCAACATGGCACTTACTCATACCTGCATTTTCTCACAATTTATCTTTCTCCCTGTTATACACACAGTTTCCAAAGTTAAGTTGGTTTCCAGTACAATATTAAATATACTCTTAAGAACTAATCTAACAAGTAGTACTTTATTTTGAATATGCAATTGCGACTACCACATTTGGTACAGCTAATCATCTGTTGGTGCCTTCAGTTGTGAACTGAGATTTAAAATAAACATTCATATTTAGAGAATTTAACAATATATGTCTCTACACAGTGTTTTTTTCTTATTATTTTTTTCTTGGAAAATCCATTTAAGAAATGAAATGGAAGTACATTTTTATATATAAGGATTCTGTATTACTAGGTTTATTGCAAAAATGTTAGTGTTGAATTACATACAGTACAGTGACATTAACAAGTTAACAATACAATATAATTATATTAAATATTATTATTTTTCACCTCTAGCTATGAGAGCAATAATGACCAAAAGCAGTGATAGACTCTACAGTTTCAGAGTTCACTTACAGGTTTGCAAAAGTGATTCATGCTCACGGCATCTCATGGAAAAGAGCTCTGATAAGTTGTTTTCCTTGGTTATTATTTATTCACGCAAGATTAAGACCAAATTCTTTATCTCTCTCTGTTATTAACTGTCTGTCATAAAGTTATTAATTTTCTCACATGTTTTTCTTATCTATTGTCAACATTTTGTGATGTTTGCGCGACCTCTCAGCTTTTGCTCTCCTAAGTGAACATTCATTTCGGCCTCACTTCCCTGTGTTGATGTGAAGCCATGTTTGTGGTCCTTCGAACAGCCCAAAATGAAGCCAAACACTTTGGACTGAGAAGTAAACTTGATTGAGTGTTTTTTTTTTCTTTTTCCTTTCGACTCTGCAATATATTCCATGACTGTTTCCATATTTTTTTTTTCCAAACTGATGAGGGCCCCCGGCTGACCACAATGTTGATCATTGCAAAACTTTTTGTATTTGTCAACACCTCTGTACAAATAAAGAGGTCCCAGAAGAGAGTCTGAGAGAGGTCTTAGGACAGGAGACCCCCATCTCTGAGGGTAACAGCTGTCACTTTTATTTCTGGCACAAATAGAAGCTGAAAATAAGCTCCAACATGTGGGAGAATGCCCAGCCAGAAATCTCAGCAGAAAAGGTTTCTCATAGATTGAAAAACGTAGTCTTTGCATTCCTTTTAAACAAAAGCGTGGCCTTATGATTAAAGATGATGTCCAAAAGCTGTTGCACTTAATGATAGAGATGAAGTGGGGGGATGAGCTCCTCAGAAATACTCCACAACTTACCTCTGTCAACAGCGATTTATAATCCCGTTTTAAAAAGTTGAGCTAACTGTTTCTCTGTCACTATCTCAAGGTGATTTAATTTGCCAGGTTATAGCTTTTGAAATATGCCTCTCGTGCAATCCCTCCCTCATCTTCCCTTTCCCATCAGTTGTCATCGGTGGCTACCAAACAAGTAAAGCGGATTAATTTTGCAGCTTTACTTCTTTGTAACAAAATGTTCACTAAGACCAGAGGAGCCACGATAATCACATTAGAGTGATTCTCAGAGATCTCAAGAGTCTAACCTCCTTAGTGAAGGACAAAATGGTATGAATGAGAGCAGCATCTCATGTGAACCTTGCGGCACCACTGGAAAAAGGGGCCAGGTTTTCTGACATCATGGGACAATCCAGTCTCTGCTGGCCAGAGATTATTTAGTACTTTTGGTTTACACAGGCAGAATGCCCTCTAGGTATACCATGCTGCTGCATGGGGGGATAGGTGTCAGTGCTGATGGAGACCACTGAATGTGAGTAACATCAGTGAACAGCAGCACCCCTCCTTACCATGAACTGTTGGGTAAAAATAATACCACTTTACAATGTTAGTATATTGCCACCAGTGTCCTGATTGCTTGGGTTTTTTCTGTGTTTATGCATTCAAAGTGTGCACATTCATGTCACTGCATGTGAATTTATGAATTCCCTAACTGTGCACACCTGGGTGAGTGTTTTTATGCATCCCAGAGGTATTTCCGTACCATCTTGTGAGTGTATAACAGAGAAAAAGGGATAGAGAGAGAAAGAGAGAGAGAAAGCGTCAAAAATGGAATTGAAAAACATGCCTTTTGGTGTGACCTTCTGTATGTATTACAAGGGTGTGACCTACTGCTGGCTTTTCAGATTCCACCAATCGGCGTTACTTCAGCCCTCGTCCTCCAGCAACAAAGGAGAACGATGGCAAAGGTCCTCACAACAGGGAAGAGCTTGCTATCAAAACACGCGCAGTGTTCATCCATGGCTTACACAAACCATAAATCATTACGGGGAGAGATGGAAATGGAAGGGGGGGGTGGGGGGGGGGGGGGGTGCTTCTCATCCTTTTCTTTGGTCAGCTACTCTCACAAACACACACGAAGCATGAGCACATTCTGTCTCTTTGTGCACAGTCACATATACAGGTATGTGTATAAACACAGTCGTCTCTGGGCCTCTGCTTGTCACAGTTTCTCCGGCAC
Organism: Cololabis saira; assembly: GCF_033807715.1. Classification (NCBI taxonomy): domain Eukaryota; kingdom Metazoa; phylum Chordata; class Actinopteri; order Beloniformes; family Belonidae; genus Cololabis; species Cololabis saira. The sequence continues at coordinate 25,913,057 of NC_084598.1, forward strand.
ACTCTTCATAGGTATATGTAACATCCTCCTTGTACACTTCTAGCAGCAGGCTCCACCCTCTGGCCTAGAGGACAGGCTGGTTGAACCAGGAGGAGGAGATAACCCAGGAGGGAGGGGTGGGGGAGCAGACGTATACTGAAATTCATTTCTGCTCCTGGTGTTGGAGGCACAGCACACTGCAAAAGCATACTGTGAGGACCAGAAACACACGTGGCCATGAATGGATTACTCTCAAAGACCAATGTGAACGGATTTGCACAGACCTGACAGAACTTCTGTGTAGTACTGATTTAAGGACAAAGTTGCCAGGCTGTTTTTTTCCTGCCGTGACAGATTCATTCAGGAGCCCCCTGAAATGCTGAATGGAGAGACATGGATTGGCAACACTGATGTGAATATTTGGGGCTAAATTTGACCTCTTCTTAAACAGCAGCACTACGTTAGTAGAACATAAGTAAGTAAAACTATTTCATTTGTCAGTTGTAATTACTCTAATGACAAATAATGATACATTTTACATTATAATTACATTATATTTCTACAGCTACCAATTCCTCACCAGTTTGGGAGTTACTGGGAAACAATTGTGAATTTTTATCAGACCAGTTTTCTGAGACGTCTTCATATTGTATTTGCACCTCAGGTGCTGTATGCACCCGCTTGTTGGTTATCTGCGTTTATGCAGTTGATTCTCATCCAGCGTTAGAGCTATGCTTAATCTTTTCCCCATTTATATGTTTAACTTTAGTTTCCTAAAATTCTCAAATAAAATAATTGTTTTCTTAGTTAAACAAAGAGGAAAAATAGAAAGAAACAGTAAATCCCACTTAGACAACGTATCTATGAGTAGAAAACATTTTTCTTGATAATGCTTATATTTGCGTATATTTGAACCTGAGCTATGCAGTCATTTTAACTCATTTACTTTTTTTAAACAATGAATGCTGGTTATACATTAAAATGTGGTCCTTACATGCAAAATATTGCTTTAATGCTAGAACTCTACATTAAGCTTATTTTTCAAATAGTATAATTTAAACTTAAAGTAACAGTACTAAATTGCATGCTTTCCCCTCATCTTTCAGCCCTCGTTTCAATGTATGCAACATTCTACTTAAAAAATAGCATTTTAGGTAAAAATGACTGTACGTGTTTGGTGCATTTAATTGCAGCACTTGACTCAGAATGTGGTCCTCTACAATTTTTCTTTGACTAAAAAAAGCGTAATTAAGTTGTCAGGTCATTAACGTGATTCACTCTTGCATGAAATATTAATGGACTGTAATGATGAGGCCTCCTGACACTTTGTCCCACAGCAAAACAGAGACAAGAAGGCCACACATTACAAAAGTCTACAATGCACTGACAACAAGGTAAGTAGCAGTCAAACTCTTTTTTTTTGTGCATGCGTATGTAGTTTGACTGTCGCTCTCTTTGAGGAAGTGAGTGTGCTGCTTATATTTTATTAGTCCATCTGTAAATGACTGAAGAGATGAGTGTGTATGGCATATGCTCAAGTGTGTGTTGTCAAAACGTATACATTTGCTGCATAAATTTTGCAGAATATTAACGTAACAGAGCAGATCATTATAAAGCAATGTACTTCGTGGTGGTGAGGCAATAATACAAAGATTTTCTCCTGTAGATCTTGTACGTTTACACCACAAACATTTAATATGAATGTATCAATCAAAGAAACATCTCTGGCCTGTCAGTTACAGTAAATCAACAAACTGCTTTTTATCAGCGACAGAGAAAGGCAGGGAAGCTGACATTCCTTGAGACGGGCGTTTTAAACTAACTCACTTTCTTTTGAAGATCGTTATCTATAATATACAAAAAAAGCAACTTACTTGATCGTAGCCTCTCCTAGTGAAAACAAGCATTGTCATTATCATTATTTATGTTATCACAGTAATTTTAGATGGTTTCTAACAGCAAATAATCTCATCATGTGGTCTAGATCTGACTATGTCAGCTGCAAACCTCCAGGCCTGTTCTGGTATTAATGGACCACATTCTTAATGGTAACACTGCAGCCAGCTTTCTCTTCTGCAAGAGACTCTGAATTTTGCATCAGCTGTGTGACATCCTGCTTTGTGTAGGGCTCCGGTTTGTTGGGAGTGTGCAAGTTAATGATACATAACAAGGAAAACAGTCAGCGGTCTTATGAACGGGCGTTATCAGGAGCGATAACAGGACTTGGACCTTCTTCAACATCAGACCTTCTGAATTTGGCCCGTGGGCTTGCATATGAAAACAAAATCACTGTTGTGTTTGTGAATACAAAACTCAAACAAGACCACAACATGACCGAAATGTGGGCAAGAGATGACTTTATTACCAAATGCAATGAGGTGTGGCTCCCCTATGATTAACGTTTAATGCGTTGTTTAGGAAACAGTGCAGAAGGCTGTGATGGAGACCACAGTCTTAGTGGCACATACTAACAAATAAATCATGGAGAGGGAGTTGGGAATCTGATTTTAAATTAGTACAGCGGGCACTCACTGGAAATTGAAATGCATAAATATGTACAGAGTATCCAGATGTCGCTGAAGTGAGTCATTCAAGTAAATTTATGCTCCATGTGTGCATGCTTGTACGGATCTAATTTGCTGATATGTGGAAAATCAGAGAAGAAAGTATGATAGTGGAGGCTTTGCCAGGAAGATGCATGTACGCTGGTAGCATCACATGACTAAACCAAGACATGTTTTGTAACTATCTATCAATTAAAGTTCAAATACTCCTGATATTATGAAGGACAGAGTGTTACAATACACATTGATATGCTTGTTTCATTTATTCAGTCTCATTAAGATTGGATGCTGATTGGACCAGACCATTTTAATCATGTTTCCTGCAGTTAGTTAATGGGGATGATTTGTAAAATAAAAACATGAACTAATAGGCGCATCAGAGGCAGTTTCCTCACAGAAACTTTGATCTTTGATGATAGGGAGCTGTGCGTTGTCTAGGCAAAAAGGAGAGAATGCGATGGAGTTGATAAAAATAACAGATGAGGGAAGAAATGGGAAAAAAAAAACAGATTAACGGGGATAATTTGCAATGTGTTGTTTTGGTTGACGCTGGGGCTGCTAATGAGGACTGAGAGGTCCTCATCGATCAAACTGAATCAGATCTGGTCAACGGAAACTAATCCTGGGACTGACAAGTCCAATCAAGACAGGCCGGAAAGTGATTGATCTTTAATTATGTTTGGATTACAGCACGTAGTGTGGAAGCACCTGAGTTTTGCCTACTGGGAAAACATCTAACCTTCAAGGAACATAGCAAGGCTTTGCATGGTTGAGCCCATTATTACAAATCCCTTTTTTTCTTTACATAACCAAACAGTCCTTTCTTTGTTTAAATATATACACTTAAAATTCCAAGCATTCTTTATTATTATGAATTTTAAAAGTTGAGTCTCTCTGTATAATACAAATGAAAAAGAAAAAAAAACATATTGTCATGTTGCTTTGCCCATCAGTTATTTTCTGAAAAAAGGGGGGAAAAAAAGGCAATGAGTTGTGACAAGTTGGGGCAAGAGAACCTTTACACCTTGGTTTCATCACCTTAGTAAGTAACAGTTCCTGCTCTTTTGAAAGCTAAATGTTTGCATTCTTGCTTAATACAGGATTTTAGCTGCTCACCAGTAAGATAAGCAAATATGTACAAAATAGCTGGATCACTAAAGTCACCGTTAAAACAAGAGAAAAAGTTGTTAAAGAGTTCATGCATGGCAAAGCAGATGTATGTATCTTGTTTCTGTGTGTGTGTGTGTGTGTGTGTGTGTGTGTGTGTGTGTGTGTGTGTGTGTGTGTGTGTGTATGTGTGTGTGTGTGTGTGTGTGTGTGTGTGTGTGTGTGTGTGAGGTCTGAAGAACTGCCCAGTGTTTGCTCAGCCATGTCCATTTATTACAGGTTACTCAGAATCTTTTTTATGACATAAAGGACTGTAGGTGATGACATCGTCAAATCCTGGGCAAAACAACTTTTTACAAATCTGTATTTTATAAATACTCTTGTAATGAATTAGATTATACAGTAATTTGATTGAGCTGGAAGATGAATAATGGTTCGTAAGGATTTTTACTGAACTGTATCATAATTGAATTTTAAACTGAACTGAATTGAATTGGATTGAATTGAACTTGTCTTCTTCCTCCCTGAGTGACAGTCTTTATGAACCAGCTCTATATGGATTTAAATTAATCTCTCATTCACTTGAACCCAAGACAGGCCGTCCAAGTTCCTGCGGATGTTATTATTATCATCATCATCATTATTATTTGTATATAAATAACAGCATAGACATGGTCCAAAAATATTTATCCATTTTCTATATCTACTTCATCCTGTTCAGAATTAAAATTGCCTCATTTTCAAGTAATTTTGACAAAATATTGTGGTGATAATTATTTTCACTTCCTAATGTGTCTCCTTTAAAATATAACATGTTTCAAATGATTTAAGAGAACCAACAATTACCAGTTAGGATCTATAGCTGGAACACCATGTAGTTCTTTTTTTTTCAAGAGGAAGATCAAACATGTGTATACAACTTGAAAAGACTACTGAAAGTTGAAAAAAATATGAGTTATTGGTGGCTATAATCTTTTTATGCACTTGAACTACTTGTGTCTGTCATTCCTGAGGCATCGAGAGCTTGAGCCCCCATGTGCGGTAAAGCAATATAAGAAGGAAAGGACATGGACATGGATAGTTATACACCATCTTCCCTCTGGGGAGGGAAGACCAAAGGGGTTGGGGGAAATTCTGACTCCATCATTAATCAGACTGAAAGCTTTAAAGTAAAGAGAGGATGTGATGCAGTGGACGAACTACTAGAAGCAGTGTTTACAGTCAGTGAGGCAGAGAGATGGGAAATTTGTTCTTTACATCGAGTCCATCGGACTATATATCGATGTGTTTTGAAATACATTGAACAGAATCCCACTGAGAGGAAGTTCCTCAGTTTAAGTGTTTCCTTCCCATATGTGGGAAACATCAGCGCCCTGTTTTGAGCTGCACTCAGGCTCCTGTGCTGCAGTTAAGCCGCTGACAAATTTGACAACAATTTGACTTGAGTTCTGGCATGCACAAGCAGAGCGAAGAGGCCTGGAGCGTTTAGGGAAAATACATCACGTACTCCATGAATTCAGGAAAGCAGGACAGGAAATAATATGATACACAGATCGCCTAAACTTACCACTGTCATGCACAGTTTTTGATGTCATATGATCAACAGAAAAATGCTGACACCATTGCTGTGGTTCTGGGAATAAATTATTTCATTTCATTTCACATCATGCAGTTTGGTTATAGTGTTTGACATCACTGTAATGCTCTAAATTCCCATGTGTAGCCCTCTATTATGCCTCATCTGCACGGAGGGATACACGAAAGGAGTTAAAGTCAGATATTAGTCACATGGGATGAAATACATAATGAGATTATTTAGAGGTAATGAACAATCACAGACTCTTCCGATGAATTGTGCTGTAATAACACAGGAGATGCCCACAAAGACAAGGCTGAGAGATTCCAGCTTGCAAAAGGGCCTCGCTGTACCCCAAATAACTAACCTCTAATTAACGCAAAACTAATAAACAGGTAATAGGAGGGAATGTCACATGACTTTGATCCATATGACTTCTGAATAAGGCTAAATATTGAAGGAAAAATGTCAAAACATGGTGCAATAGGAGGGACTCGGCCAAACCAAAAGAATGTTTGTCTGTCTACTGAGCATGGACGGTAATTTCATTTTGTTGTTTGGAGGTGGGAGATGAGAGCAATAAAAAGAAGGGAAAAAGAGTCAAGAGCAAATGCCAAGGAGGATAGTGTTGTTTTCACCGTCTAGTTTGCTCCTGACTTGCGCTTGAAGTCAGGAATTTCCTCTTCGAGTCTGTCTCTTCCACCTGGTCAGGGTTTGTCCTAGAATGGATTATGCACATTTTTTTGTTAAATTTCAAAACAATGTCACAAAATGACAACAACCTTAGAGCTTATGCCACAGGGGGAAAAAGCCTTCCATACTGATGACTTGCTCTGTCGGATCACGTCAGAGAAATTCAGTTATAGTCCACAAAAGATGATGTTTTTTGCATGAAAGGCAAGTTTAAGTCAACTTAGCTCACGGCAGGCCTCTGTGAACTAAACCACAACAAGGACTCAGAGGACTGTGCTGTCCTTTCATCTTACAAACTAACAGATTGAATCATCTGCTGCACTTCTGCTTAAATCTGCTGTCTTCCATCCTGAGCAAGCACGAGGTTACATTGGAGAGGGAAAAAACAGTCAGACTCAGTCACAGCCAAATTAGTCCAGACACCTCTACCTTTGAGACACAAACAAGACTAATGTTTATTGCAAAAATAACGTATTAATAATAAATTAACTAAGCTCTCCTAACTACAGGCGCCATTAAGAAGAAGCTGGCTCCACAACAGAGCCTGGTGACACAAGCCTCTGCCTTCATTTCTATTTCTGAATTCTCTTTAAAATACCATCTTATCAGTCTTGATTACGATGATATTTTGAGATAAAATCTCACCATCCCCCAAGAGGACCAGGTGACCTGGTCAATCATGCGTTTAGTCCCCTTGCAAAGCCTTGCATAAATCTTGTGTATTATCAGCCGAGCTATCTTGCGCAGCCATCTGTGAGTGTGGTATTACCGACAAATTGGTCATTAGATGTCTGTGCAGTAGTGGGAACAACCTGTTAATTGGTTATTAGTCACACTTGATTGTTCAATCGTCACAGTATTTCGTTTCTTATTTTAGACATGAACAAATTCTAGGCAGCCCTCGAGTACAAGACTTGCGTCTAACCACCCCTTGCACAAAAGTCTAAATAATTCTCCAGTAATGCGTCTGGCAAGTCAAACTCTGTGATAACTATTTACACATGTCTCTCTTTAGAGCTATTTTTGGCCACATCCTCTATCCTTACACGTATCATTTACAAATTACTATTATCGTAATTGTTATTTTTACCATTCATAGGCCCTTTACGACTTTATCACTCTTTCATCTCTCCCGTTTATGTTCACGGACCTTTCTGAGCTTGAGGTTTATTTGACAATAGTGCCCTCTGGAACCCATACTTCAGTTTCTCAGCTTGTCATCGAACTCCTATCAACCTTCTGTTCCGTCCAAGCACTTACTTTATTTAGAAGCAAAAACAAAAAAACTAAAATGAACAAAGATTTTATTGAGCATAAGTGCAAATGCTACAGGGGCAAGAAGAGCAAGAATGCCTAGATGCATGAGAGAAAGCTTCAGGGGGGAACATAATGAAGAGAAAACAGGAATGTAGGCGGTTCAGTATAGGACCAGAGCAATTATGAGTGCTGAGGAGAACGAGTAGGATTGGTGGAATGTAAGGGGAAACTGTCAGATAAACCTTGAGAACATCTGAAAATGAAAATAAACCACACTCAACTTGCGTCAGAAAGAATGGGGTGCTTTGAGGGATAGGCTGATTAGTTATTAAAAATAACAACAGCACTAAAGAACAACATTCACATGCAACGTAATTGGTACAGTTTCCTCCTTTCACTGTACTCTATAAAAGGTACTCACGAGGACCTTATTGTACGGTGTGAAGTGAAATAGTTACTGGTGCTACATCAACAAAGAGTGTTTGTGATGTATCCTTCCATCTTTGTGTATTTTTTATGAAAATTCCAGGCAGATCTGTTCAAAATAAGGAAAACACTGAAAATTAAATAACTTGGCAGACAAAAACAGACTAAATTAATAATGTGGTAATACACTCTGCTGATTAAGTCAACAACACATGAAGGATTTGTTTATGAAAAAGGCAAATAAATAAACCTGGATATACACAGTCTTATGAATTTGAACAAGTTCAACTCCTGGTGAGCATCCATGCACCAGGCACTGGTTTGATAAACTGTGAACATCAAAGTTACCAGCCTTCCAACGTTAACTCTTTCTCTTTGCTTGCAGGAATGGAAAGCATCAGCGTGGAAACAGACTGGGATGGGTTAGGCCTCTCCTCTCTGAGCGCCACAGGAGGAAACAACTTCTCCTCCTTGTTTGTGTCCGAGCAGAACTCATTCAACACGTCTCACGGTGGGGGATCCCTCTTTGGGCCCTTCGCTGCGAATAGCTCCAACACCACTCCGCATACCCTGCCCCAACCCAGGATAAGGGACCAGGGCTTGGCGCGGGCTGAGATCGCCGTTCTCGGGGTGGTGCTGGCGGTCACCACCCTTGGGAACAGCTTTGTGTTGTGGGTGCTTTTGAGGAGGAGAAAGCACAATGCACCGATGCACCTCTTCATGGTGAACCTGTGTGTGGCTGACCTGGTGGTGGCACTGTTTCAGGTCAGCTCATGAGTCCTGTTTCAAGCATTAGTGGGACATAAAGAATTTATAATTGTTTTCAAGCTTTTATTGTTTTAAACCAGTAAACAAAAAAAAACAAAAAAAAAAGAAGCAGTATCATCCCATTTGGAAAGTAACAGTGAGGAAAGGCTTTTTGTAGTCAGTAAAGATTTTACGGTCTTATTTAAAACAATGTTTTTCATTCTTTCAATGAAAGTCTTCCAGTTGAGCAAGCCTGCAGGGCTGGCCTGTACGCTTTCCTCCTTTGAGCTCTGCCAAAAGATTTGGGATGGTGTTTATGCTGGGGGGCTATAAGTCACGACTAAACCCTCCACCTGAATCTCTTGAAATAGATCATTTTACAGTATGAAGTGTATTTAAGATTGTTATCCTGTCAGACAAGCCATTCTTTCTCATTTTCCACCTATTTACGGGTCATGTCATCATTGACTTTTATATAGTCAATCCCGTTCTTCCTTCTATAACAGTTGGGGGCGTGTTCTCCGTCTCCCTGGTGACAGGACAAACCAAATGCATGATTTATCAACCCCTGTGTAGGTCTTAACAGTTGGAAGCATACTCACCGAGGCAGGAAACTAATTTTTCTAACATCAGTATAAGGAATCGCTTTCATAAATACGTCACGCTTGATATGAATATCTGAGGTTTCATAGGGAGCGTAGAAACTGAGACTTCAACAACCTGAAATGATATCATATCATTGTTTGAGTTATAGGCAGCTTCTCAGAGGAGCTGATTGTTAGGGGAATTCTCAAATAATATTTAAAAGAAATATGTTCTGCAACTTGCAAATGCTATGAACTCCTGTAGCACCTTTAACTACCCTGAGTTCCTCACTCACCCTCTCACACACATGCAACTCTTCCGACTAGAGGCCTATACCTACACCTATGTCGTCTACTAGCGGTATGCAGTGCATTTGTCACTGTAATAACACTCTGACAAGCATATTGGGGGAAAGGTGAGCCCAAGGACATTTTGACACACAAGAGACTAGAGATTTGACCTGCTGAACCAGAGGGGGGGAATGTCAGCTCTCCGGTTTGATCAGTGGCTACAATCCTAATTTATGTTGACTCAGCTCTTGTTTTTACACAGCAAAAGAAAGACTTTGAAGGAAAACCGTGGCTTTAAAACACAACACAACAATCATAAGATGAACAAAACCAACAGAGGCAGTATTCCAATGGTCTTAAAATATAATATAAATAGCAACAAAATAAAAAGAAAGTTATTTGATACAAAGGAACAAACAGATCTGAGAATTAAATATTGTTAAAAGAGATTTGTTTTGGTCTTAAAAGCATAGAAAGTGTCTCCTTCCATTATCCAAACTGAAACCCTGAAAATGAAACTCTTTCTCATTCTGGTCCTATACAATCTGGAAACAACAAGCAATCCCTCATACTGAGGGAGGAGTCCGTCTGTGGTGATGGGGAACAATAAGATTTTCAAATAAGACAATCTAAGCCATCAAGGACTTTATATGTGTGATGAGCAGGATTTTGAATTTCATTGGAAATGTCGCAAGCAGTCAAAGTAGGGAAACGAGAGCAATAGCAGACATCTCCCCAGTACTCAAAAATATTATGGATGAAGTATTTTTAAATCAAATTATATTTTTTCAGGGGAATGATTTGGTTGCTCAGCTGGCAATGCAATGGTGATGCAAAACTCCAGCCTGGATGGAGCTGTATTTCAGTGTCTTTAGGGATAAAATACTCCCAATTTTGGTAAGGTTATGCAGATGAAAGGCATCATAAAGTAAACATGTGAATTAAAAGACAAATCCTGCAGAAAAATTAGTCCAAGCTTCTTGCAAGAGTAAAGGAAACCAACGTAATGCCTTCCAGAGTCACTCTAAAGCTGAAGAGTGAATCTCTAGGATCTTTAGGGCCAGAAACAATTACATTAGTTTTGCTTAACAACATTACAGAGGCCTGAGATCCTTATTTTATGAAATAAAAAGCAGCATGAAAAGAAAGAAAAAAGAAAAGGAAGTTACACCCCTCTTAATCATAATGTTGAAAACAACGTCTCATCTTTAGATTTGTGCATTTTAGTCACTGTGCAGCTCGGTATAGTCCAAGCAAAGGGTGCTCGCATCTGCCTGCCAGATTTCCAGACAGAGCTTTTGTTAGGATAACAGATTTATGTAGATCCACAGTGCTATGGGTAATAATTCACCAAATAAAATCCACCATTTAAGTGAAATAATCTATGTAAGCTTGAAACCACTTTTTTAAAGTATGGGTGCAATGGTTAGTGTTGATGATTATTCTCAAGATTGAAATTATATCGATTGCAAAACATTGTATATTAATAGGGATCTAGTCTGTTTTGGCTTTTGTAATTTTGATTGTTCAGTGAATTTTTTTTTTTTTAATATGTGACATGAATATTATTTAAACAGGAGGTAAAAGCTATTTTGGGAGCTATTTTCAGGTGTAAATAAATACAAATTTGGTCTTTATGACAGAGGAAAGGTATATGATCCATTTTTATGTAATAGCTTATTAAGGTACCTTTTAGATATGAATGGGAGTCTGCAGCAGAGAGAGGGATAAACTATACCAGGCTTCAAAGGCAATATCTGAAATGTCACCAGACTTGTCCTTTAGCATTTCTGTTCCACTTTCCTCCGGGTCAAAGTACAAAAAACAATTCTTCACATTGTTGGGAGCCTACAGAAGCCCTAAAAGGTCATACATACATACATTTTATTTATTCTGTTTTCTCATGATAATGGGATAATTTTCCACAGGAAAATTGAGGAAATAAAATGTATGTATATATGACCCTTTATGGCTTCATAGGTTTTGTTCTTGAGATCTCAAATTAATTATCTCGTTATCACGGGAAAACTGAGGAATTATCTTGATATCACGAGAAAATGGAGGGCTTCCGTAGGGGAGCCACTTTTATTGATTCACTTTTTAAAATCTGTGTGTTCAGGTACTTCCCCAGCTAATATGGGACATAACAGAGAGGTTTCAGGGGCCTGACTTTCTCTGTCGATCCGTCAAGTACTTGCAAATTGTGGGGATGTTTGCTTCTTCCTATATGATTGTTGCCATGACGGTCGACCGCCACCATGCCATCTGCTGCCCATTGCAGGCTTATCGAGTTGGGGCAATGTCGAACTGGAACACCCCTGTTGTGGTGGCCTGGGGCCTGGCGCTAGTCCTCAGCATACCACAGGTAGGAGGGGTGAACACAAACACATGCACAACACACAATCACACAAAAACACATGGCGAAATAGGAAATGTGAGCTCAGCAGGCATCCACACCCTGGTTTCTAAAGCCACGCTCAAGATTCATAGCTATTTTTAGCTCTATGAGGTCAACAAGGTCCAGGTGAGGGAGGATTACCTTGTGGGTGTGTTGACCACCAGTTTTTGTTGTGTCTGTCAGATGTTCATCTTCTCTCGTTCGGAGGTGGCCCCCGGAGAGTTTGAATGCTGGGGTCACTTTGCTGAGCCGTGGGGGCTGAAGGCCTATGTCACCTGGATGACCGTGGCTGTGTTCCTACTGCCAGCTCTCATCATTACCATCTGTCAGGTAATACTGGTTCTACTGGCTCTGCGCTGCAGTGTTGTCACAGATTATTGATAACAGAATTACATACTCAAAGAAACATTTTCCAATGGGACATGTGGCACGAATGTAATGTGGGGTGCATGTGGCAGCCATTGTTCAGTAACCCCCGGGGTTTGGCAGTTGGTGTCATGTAGAGTCCAATGGTAGACAGCCACTCCAGTCCATCTCCCATCAATGCTGTTCTATTTAGGGAAAGATATTTCTAGGGTCCAGCTATTTCTTTTAATTAACGCAACACTTGGATGTCCTGCTGGGATGGCTGCAAGCTCTGAGAAGCTCCTGCCAAGAAGTGGAATGTACCAGATCACTGCCAAACTTAAAATCAATTGCAAATTTTGAATATTAAGTTTCAAATCAATATGCATATTTTCCTATTTTGAGTAAGATCAACAAAAACGAACGTTGGAAAAAATGAAAATAGAAAAAAATCATAACTAAGAAAGCTCTAACAGACTCAGCTGATTAAACCACTTGCATTATAACAGTATACCGATTGGTTATTGAAATTTATCATAAAGTTTTTTTTGTTGTTTTGTATTTTAACTACATTCTTCAATCTGGAGAAAACAAGCTGAAAAAGTTGACAGAAACAAAGACAAACCAGTTTTTCATGGTGTCTATTTTGTAAGAGAGGAAATAAATGCTTGTTGCTTACAGCTAATGACCACTGGTTTGTGGCTGGGGTCAGTTTAGTTTAATTCTCTGTGACGAAAAACAATCATCTGAATCGGAAACGTGTAAAGACATCAGTGATGGATTGGGTTGTTTTCATCTGGGATTTTCTAACACCCACTTCATCCTGTTCTGAGACATTGGACCGTCACAGGGCCGTATGGAGACGCATGAAAAGTCTTGTTTACCCACAATAATGTCTAATAAAAATGTTTAAATTCCAGATAAGAATCTTCCGGGAGATTCACAACAACATCTACCTGAAGTCAGAGCGGATGGTGATGGCTGAGTTGAAGAAGAGTGAAATCCTATTTCGGTTCCACAGCTTCAAGAAGGAGGATGAGCGGGCAAGGGACAGGGGGAAACAGGCGTCGGGAGGAGGGGGCAGGGATGTGAGAGGAGGACAACTCATCAAGAGTGTGAATAACAACCCTCACAATAACATCCATAACAACCAAGTGGGAGATTGTTATGATTACACACCATCTGCCCTTCAGTATAGCAGCTGCAGTGGTGAACACATGACGACAACCACCACATCACCACTGCAGCATCAAGTGCTGAGCAGCTCAGATTTCCAGGAGTCTTTCACCAACTCTCCACGCTGCTCCGTTGATCAAGTCCCTCCCCAACCTCCATCCTCTCCACCTCCAAGCATCAGCAAGGCCATGACCAAGACAGTGAGAATGACTCTGGTCATAGTGTTGGTCTATACCGTCTGCTGGTCTCCGTTCTTCATCGTCCAGCTGTGGGCAGCGTGGGATCCCAACCCTCCAGACCAAGGTCAGTCACAAACAATTTACTAGTGCAACAACACAACATCTATATATCTACAATACAATTAAACTCAAAAAGGGAAGAAAAAACAAACATCTTTGTGACAGATATTTAAAAAAAAAAAAAGATGGATTGATGTTCCTAAGCACAGTTAATCTGTTTATTTACCTTAAATGAACAAAGATTTTGCACTCCAGGCAGGAAAAACTTACGTGATTAGGTTTGGTTTATGACAGAAACCTCTAATCAGGACTATTGTCTACCTTTGTGAGTATGCACCGCTCATGACTCCAAGGATCATTCATTATTCTCACAATAGGCTCTTAGATGTGGTAACAGTGAATGAGAGTAGCTCCAAAAGCATATTTGTTTTTACCCACTACCAGCAACCCTGGATCACATCTCTCTAGCCTCTGCACATTTTGGCACACAAACAGCATCTGTTGATCTCTTTACTGGCACCTAATGACGAGGGGAGCAAAGGGGGCTAGTGTCGCCTTAAGTTGTGGCTGACAGCATGGACTGAATGATTTAAAGCTAAGTACAAATACCGGAGACCAGTAAATAACCTGTTTATATTCCCTGCTGATTCTGCAGCGCAGACAGATGTTGACATTTTATCAACAATGGTCCGCTGCCAGCGGCACGCACACACAGTCAAAATCACAAGTGAACACGTGAGACGAGGGAGAGAAGCTTGTCTGCACACATGGATGTACAGAGTGTACTTGCATTCATACCCATGAATGTGAATGAGTACTCACACTAGCCAGCAGCTCAACACACTAACACACGCAACTGTTTTTAATCAGCTTGTATTTAAAAATAATCAGTTTATCCTTCTCTTCTGTCCTCAATTGGCCAGAGTGATATGAATTTAGTTTTAGTTGTTGAATACGAGTAAAAGAAATTGAAAAGGGCAGACTGTCAGGTTTTGTGCCACTGGGATATTTGTAATCCTGCTCCTATTAAATACAGAAATAAATAGAAAAATAGTAATTGTAAATTATATCCAACCTATACTTATCTACATGCTTATGTTTGTTTTTTCGAGGAAAGGCGGGATCTGAACCGTAATCTGTAAAAGTAAAAGTGTGTTCATTTTCATGTATGTGTCCTCTGCAGGAGTGGCCTTCACTATCCTGATGCTGCTGGCCAGTCTGAACTCGTGCACAAATCCATGGATCTACACAGCTTTTTCTAGCAGCGTGTCCAGAGAACTTCAGAACCTCCTACACTGTCGCTCACGAATCGGCCGCCGGGGTTCCATGCACGACGACTCTACCACCACACACACCTCCACCGCCAAGGACAACCTCTACTGACACAGGCTGATGAGATGGAAGCAAACACACTGAGACATGCTCGATAATACATGGCTGAGTGCACACGCACTCATAGCAAGGACGTGCTGCCGCACACAAATCCACTGCTGCTGCTTGCATCTGCAGAATCATAGCTTGAGAACAGCCTGACTTCCGCCAGATGTTGAGAGCGATGAAGGACAGCTGTTCTGTCAGCAGTAGGCCTGTCTGTAATCACCTGTCTGCTCTTCCCCAGCAGTAAGGAAAGGTGTCATTGAAGATGTCAACACCATTTCCAGCCCATCATTTTAGTGAATCTGCAATGCAAAATGACCTGGAAAGAAAAGATATTTTCACCTCCGAAACATCGAAGGTGAAAATCAGCTGTGCAAGGATTCATATGATGTTAAAAAAAAGAGAGAGTGGGGGAGAAAGAATGAAATAGAAAACTGGATCTGCTCAGACATAGTACAGCACCAGGAATGCAAAGGGTGGATTGGATTAATGCCTTCAAGGCGTGCCTAATGCACAAAGCAGCACACAAAGCTATGGGTGTAGAGAAAACTGGGCAACGGGATGAGAAGAGAGAGACTGAAACATATGGAGACAGCCAGAGAGCTTGAGACAGCTGTTGCATTGAAAGTAGGGTATGTCTGGAGCGTTACAGCTGCAGGAAGGGTCCCGTGGAGGCTATATCTGAAATATAGTAATGTAAACAAACAGTGTCATATCTAGGACCATAGATCTTTGAAAGAAACTTCATATCGAGTTACTTTTCAAGGATTTGCTGGGAAAATGGACACAATCTCAGGAGATGGAGCAGTACAATGAAGACACATCTCAGCAAAAAGCTGGAATACTGCTTAACAGACAGATTAACAGACAGATTTTAAATGACTAAAGAAGAAACTACAGTGAGGAAGAAGGACACAAATGCGCAAACAGATTTTCTATAATCAAATGAGTTGCACTTGGTGCAAACATGCCATGCGAGGTACAATAAAGGACCTTCCCATCATGCCCTCACGGAAGTATGAAAGACAAACATGCTGAAGATACAGGAAGGAATCAAACATTCAGCAACATTCCTTGTTGAGCACCAATGATGTAAAGTGTATTTATTGTAAATGTAGGGCACATTGGATATTAATACATCTTGTGTAAGATAAAAATGAATGTAAATTATAGCTGTAAGTGTCAGTAGGAGAAAATGTCAAATGTAAAGCCAAAGATTTCCTTAAGCGTAGGAAGCAACACAGGTCTTAACAGTGGAAAATATACAAAGCTGTGACTGCATAACTATAAAGTGAAACTGCTGCATGTCAGTTAAATTATATCTGAGTAGCGAGCCGTGAAAATACTCCAGGTCAAAACCAAGTGCCTGCAATGCCTCCCTCTTCAAGTCACATCATCCATGTTATTCTTAGATAAAGCTACCATCAGAGCACAGTTCATATGATATGCTATATCCCCCCATGAGCCACTTATTTTACGTCTTATTTATTATTGTATAGAAGAAAATGCACATACACACATGTATATGTGAACAAATATATATATAAATATAATTACAGCTTCTGTTATCACCTTTCTGGTAACAGTTTTTACACTGCATTTTCATCTTTGTAAAGAGTACTGTATTATGCCCTCAGCTGCATGACAAACTTTCATGTTATTACTTTTTTATTATTATTATTTAAAGGTTTAAGTATGCAAAATAATGTAGATGTAATGAGTATATATATATATATATATATATATATATATATATATATATATATAAAGTGATTAGAATTTACTGTATTTTGTGAAACTATTCATTCATGAAGTTTCAGAAATGAACTCACACTGGACCCGTTCAAGACATTATTTGTTATTTTCTGAGAACAGTTTTATGTGAGTCTGTGAGACAATAATGGGATGCTTTCAAGGTGTCTCGGGAATACTCGCCAGGGTCGAAGGAGAGACCTCACCTTTTCCTCTGTGTACCCACGATGTTTGGGCTTCCAGCACGCCACCGTGCATTTGTTCCCCAGACACAGCCCCACTTTGATTGTCTGCCAAACAAAAGACTGCGGCAACGACAGTCTGTGTCTCACTTTGTTATATCAGGAAATAGATGACCTTCTCCCAAACATTCGGAGGATCCATGTATTTTTCCTTTGCCTGTCAGGAAGCTAGGGCGCGGAGGATGATTCTTCTGCGGATAAAGGGTCAGCCTTCAGATCCATTCAGCTTTTCAGATGGGAGAGGTCAAATGGAGTGGAACTGTGCATAATCTTTTATGTACGGTAAGAGTGAGCATTAAAAAGAGCCTCATAATCAATGTACTCTAATAGATTGACAATTTGCTGAAATAAATATCTCTATGATGTTTCACTCAACATAGATCCATCATTGCAGGGGATTTTCTTTTGACTCTGTCTCGTTTCCTGGGGACAGTTGCTCTTTTAAATGCAACTGCTGTCATCCCTTCCTTGTCATTTGACATTATAGAAGGTCCACATAGTGGGTTACAGGTTTGCAGTAATCACGTATGACAGTGTGGGTTAGTATTTGCTGTAATGTAATGCTCACGGCTGATGTCTGAGCTCAAGGTCACCTTTTGCGTAACAGGGTTTTCTTTCATGTCTGCGACTGTGACAGGTTATAAAACAATCAAATGACACCCCTCAGTTAGAGAAAAAAAGCATTTTATCTTCATATCCATTTAAGGTCAGCTAAGGAGTGCAACCAGCGGTGCTAAAGAACAACAGAGCCCTCCAACCTTGACCGCAGTTAGAATAAATCAGGCCTGAAGCCAGTAGCTTTACTGCAGGGAGAAATGTGTCTGAGTTGCTTAACTCAGAGACCTCTCCAAATTTCTGATGACAACCAAAGCTCCTGCAAAGCTCCTCCCAAGACAGTGGGAGGCACATCTGGCCCAGACGAACTTACACAACCCTGTTGGATGCAGTCATATTTTATAACCATGCAGACCAAAGGAAATATGATGATATTATCGTGTCTTTTCAAAAAGCCCCTTTTCCTTCATCCTATTTTCTCTCTTCCTCATTTTAACTTGACGCCTTTATAATTAGCATGTGATTTTTTTTTGTGTTATAAATAGCCATGTTTTCATTTTACATACAGTGATTTTGATTCAACACAAAAACCTCAAAGTAAATAAAATACAAAGTAACTGATTCAAACAAGCCATCCAAGGTAGCTTTTATTGGTTTCAGCCAGCTTGTTTTCATTACTTTCATGGTTGTTTTTGTACCTCAACAAGCCCCTGCATTTTTTTTGTTCATACAAACATGCACATGGACTTAGTTTGATAAAAACTACTTTTATAGGAAATTATTTAACATGCTTGAGAAATGATTTGTTGTAAACTCCAACTTATTTCACCATAAATGCATGTGCGACAGAAATGTTTCAATATCAGTTTAAATTCTAATGTGAAATGAGAGGTTTGATATGATAGAGATCATGACTATAGTGAGTAAAAATGTGCGTATCATTTTTTTTCCCATATATAGTTTGTTTTCAACTGGAAATTACATGGACAGACAAAGCGGATTAGAGCATGCCCAAGCTGGACAGAAAAAGATAATATAATGAAGAGAATGAAGAGAAAACACACACAGCTCATGACTGATTATTATTTCACTCTCTTCATACAGTTTTAGTTGAAGGGGGTCCACGTCTACGCGCCTCAACGCGGACGCACATCCATGAAAACAACCAGAACAATAACTGTTATTACAGCTAAGGAAGTGGAGGCATTCGGGGAAAACGGCGTGCGTTGTGGGTTATTCCACAGATCTGCGGTGCTACAATTTAGCTCAGTTAAACAAAAAGAGAAGTGAGAATATCAAGGAGAAAAAAAAAAGATGCCAGAGGCAGACTGTAGACAGAAAAAGTGTGACTCCATGTGAGAATCATTTGTGAGACGCCAGTTTCCACATCGCTGAATCCCACTAAGCCCATCACTGTCTGCCCCTGCAGCTGATGTTTTACACACCTCTGTCAAACCTACTTTACTCAGACATGCTCGGATTTTTCCACAGTTAGTTTTTCTTTTCTTTTCCAATAACTTCACAACTCAAATACCAGCACGTCGTGAAATGACCCGGTTCAGTGGGATTAACTGAAATATCTGAGAATCGTCTCATCATTCGGTTTTCCTGCAGCATCAAGGTTCATTACACACGGGAGCAGCTGATTTGTTGATCAAAGTGAGCTGCAGCCTGCTATTTAAAGCAAATAAATATTAAACGTGCTGCATTGAAAAACTATTTTTCAAGTAAAGAATCAAAACTCCCCAAAACTCTTTTTCCTTTGCTATTTTCTTTTTCACTTATTGATAGTAAAACCTTTTGTTAAAAAGGTAGCCTACCTCAAAATTACCTGCATATTCTGCACTATTTATCACAGATGACACTGTGTTATTCAGTAAAAATAGAAATGTGATTTAAGATCGTTTAAAATACTTTAGTATTAGTGTGTGAACCATTAATCCTGGAAAAAAAATAAGATCAAGATATTCCATTCCTCATCCACATGCGTGTTGGTTGGAGTTATCTACTCCAAACAAACACCGAGGATGAGGAAGAGTCTTATTTCAGCACTAATCCATTGGTCTTTAACTGTTTGCTTGTCTGTTCTATTTATATCCCACCATCCAGTCATCCCCGTCTTTCCACTGCGTATTAGTTCAGTCTTTGAGGTGGTGTTGGATTCAGTCCAGTTCCGATCTTGTCTGAATTGCGCACTTCGTCTCCTTGCACATCAGTGCCAGAATCCAGAATCCAAGTCGTGCTTATATGAAGGGTGTGTGTGGTGGGAAAGGCACGCAAACGTCAGGCATCTGAGAAACATCCTGTGCACTTTTGCGACATAAAATATTTATGAGGAGATCAAATTACTCAATGTACACTGCTTACATGTCACCCCAGAAGACCCGGTGAGAAATGCAGGCTTACGTGAGCGGAGCGGCAACAAAGTAGCACCGCCAAGTTTACACCAAACAAACTAGATCACGTCAACAAAGTTTTAAGCAGCAATTGATGCAACGATGCGGATGAAAGTTAAGGAAAAATAGATCACGCTGCTGCACACTATTTCTGCAGCCGTAAAAGTCATGCATGAATTTTGACAAACTTCAAACGGTGCGCAAAGCTGCCACAGTGTGTTCAATTAATTGCACTGCAGGTCAAAGGAAACCCAAGCAGCTTCAAAGGCTGTTTAATGAATTAAAACAAACTGCAAACCATGCTGTATTTATTTCTTGGTGCATCATCTTCTAGGATACTGCTATGCTTTGGGTATGCTGGGACGTTAATCTAATCTAGTCACAAAGACACTGTGATCTTGTGGTCTGGAGGAAACCTGCCAAGCTGGGCATTGGCTCCACTTACTTTCCTCTTTTTTGTCACATTAGGTCCTCTAAGTAATATCAGGGTCACGCTGTTGTTTCTGGCCAAAAGTGCTTATTGGATTATTTCAGCACCTATACCAGCATTTGCCATCTTGGCTGAATAAATTCTATTTACGCTGAACATTCATTTAATCCCAGATTTAAATTCACCATTAAAATTGTAAACACGTTAATGTTTTAAATCCAATAGATGAACCATGTCTTAAGTCAGTGGATAATGGTTTTAAATCATTGATATCTCAATATTGTGACCAAATTAAATATTTTTTTTTTTATCCCCCCACATGATCAAGCAGCCCTACAGATGGGGCGTATTTGCCTTTTTGATTGAATCTGTTTTTGAATGAAAATAGCAAAAGCAGCTCTGTATAACAATTTTCCATTGCTCTAACAATTAGTCTGTAAATGAATAAATCTGTTTGACTCAATCTATTACTTAACGAAGACAAGCTCAAGGAGCAACTACGTCAACTAGACACTTGACATTTAAAACTGGCAGCTGTTGCTAAGGAAAAAGAAATCACGAGTTTTCCACATTGTTTTTGGAAAAAAACTAATTTATACAGGAGCAGAACCAACATATTTAATTAGAACAGGATATTTATTTTCATTTTCTTGCAAGAGACAAGGGAATGAAGGCCTGTTCTGGCCTGCCAGCACAGTCATTTTAACTTCTTGTGCTTGGAACGCCCAACTTGGATATCTGCCCAAGTTTGCGTTTTTTGTTTCTCTCTTTATTATTAGTTCAGTCCAGGGTCATAGGTTTGACAATTTAAAAAAAAGAAGAAAAAACACAGCTAGGATGGCCTGCAGCTAAATTAATCGGAAAGTTGGCGAGCCTGATCAGATACAGTCTGAATTTAAAAAAAAAAAAGTAAAAAAAAGGACCGCCACGTTTGCTTTTTGATCCAAGTGCAGACCAAGATGCAGGATGGTGTTGATTCCCCTGCAACACTGGATGATGGACTGTTAGTCGAGCTCCACCACGATTCAGTCTTTAATGAACCAGTGTCCAAAAAGTGGGCGTAGATCAGTTTACGCTTGGATGGTGCTCTTGGCACTGAAGGCCATGTAATACAACAAGATACCAATTAGGGCAGCCACCACCTCCGTTGATACCCATGGGCCATTCCATGCTCCCTGTAGTGAGAAACATGGAGAAAAAAATAAAATAAATAAGATGTTAGCAGTAAAGGACACACATTTCAGATATACACTGCAGTGTCATTTGGTTTTTATGGTTAGTACTATGCTTAAAAAAACCTGAGAACTCATGTCTGAACAAACTGATTTATTTAATAGGAATGATATTAACTGAGTGCATCATCTCCCCCCATCAATGACATATATATCTGTGTATACACCTACACACACACACTTAGACTTTGTGGCAAAATATATAAATTAAATTAAAGACTCCTGGCAGAAAATATTAGTTATGTATCTCTGGCTTTGTTGTGAATAGAAGTTCAAAAATACTTGTGCCTTTTTTTTCCCCTGCTCTTATAATGATTAAGTAAGGATATTTAATCATTCAGCCATTACAGTGAGATATTTGGCTCAAAATGTCAATGATGAGAACTGCAAAACTGTAACAAGAGACTGAAGCAGTTGGTTGGGTTCAAGGATGTAAAGGTTTATAAAGACTGCAGAGTAAGACGATGATTTTCTATGGCTCTATCACTTCAAAAACATACACAAGGAATTCATGTGACTCAATAAAACTGATGCAAGATAAACATCAATAGCTGCTGCAATACAATAGTGAACCGTGACTATGAGTGCAGCAAGTCTCACCCTGTGGTCAATATTGACAGAGAAGAGAGGTTGGATGGAATTTACATCTTCATTGTTTCTCTGAGCCTGAAAAACAGAGATTAGATATGTTGCTCACATTAAAACATATACACTCAGGAAGATGGCAGAGTCTGTGAAGTCTAAGCTGTTCAGCTACATATGAAAAACTCACCTTGCGCAGGGCACTGTAGGACTCCTCATCAAAGAATTTGACCTGGTATGTTCCAGAGCTGGCCTGCTTGTGAGGAAGACTCCAGGACACCTGCAGGGAAGGGAGGCTTGTGTTGATAAATTGCATCTTTTTTTTTTCTTCCTAAGAGGTTTCGGTTGGGTATCTCACAGTCACACTCAAAGGAGAAGAAAGAGCAAATACTTGCTTTAACAATTAAACAAGTATTTTGCTTTTAAGCTCATGGACATCACTAATCAGTTGAGCTGACCACTGCACGAGCTCTACATTTAAAAATGTGCATAGTTTACATGCTTTAACATTTTTTTTAAAGTGAAAGCAAAGTCATTGTTTTGGCAGTCTCAGTGACATTCAGCACTCTCGCTGATGAGTCTCTCCTTCCACAGGCAGACTTTGGTCTGGGACAGATGTCTGTGCTCTTCCTTTGCTGTTAAGATAAGTTGGAGGGCTGCTCCAGACAGAAACTGCAGCAGGTGGATAACAGTTTTCTATACTGCTACACCAAGCACAAGGTTGTGGGGAGAAAAAACAAGGGTGACATTCACCAGCGTGGGTTGAAGGCAGGGGAACTGGCATCTGCCTAGAGACCAGAGACACAACTGAATGGCCCTGATCATCATCAAAAGAGTGACCTCGATAAGGGGTCTTATACACTAAACCAACATGAATAACCAGCAGGAATAACATGCTCTCTGGTGTGTATCTTCAAATTACCAATGACTGGACAAAGAGTATAGCAATTGAATACACAGCAATGAAAACATGCACTATGCTTGTGTGAGAGAACATA
Source organism: Cololabis saira (assembly GCF_033807715.1). NCBI lineage: Eukaryota > Metazoa > Chordata > Actinopteri > Beloniformes > Belonidae > Cololabis > Cololabis saira. Next base: position 25,936,003 of record NC_084598.1, read on the forward strand.
ATGCAGAAGTTAACAATAGACTATACATTTTGAGTCAATGGTGGGTTACACACATTAAGCAACAAACAAACAAAACGACAGACAGATGTTGACCAATATTCCAGATGTTTCCAAAACTGCATGAGGCCACTGACATGCAGGGAGAGGAACATCTGGTTCAGTGGCTGAATCTAGCTTCTTCAACTGTGGAGGGCAAATAGCCAACACATTTACTGATTTACTGACAACACATTTAAGAGGAATTCCTTTTATCCTGGGATTCTTTTTTTTTTTTTTTTTTTTTTTTAATCATTGTACCGAGGAAATATCAATTGGTAAACTGTTTTCCAAACTGCAAGAGCGTGGTGTCCCACTTTACCTGATAAGGATCCTGCAGTTCTGGTACACACAACAGACCATGCAAGTCAGATGAGGCAGTGGTATATCTGCACCTTTTCATGTAACTAATGGGGTGAGACAGGGTGGCATTTTGTCACCTGTCCTCTTCAATATTTAGATGGATAATCTTTCCATGAAGATTAGTCAGTGCAAGACCAGATGTATGATAGGTGATAGTTTTATTAATCACCTCATATATGCTGATGACCTGGTCATCATGTCTCCATACAGTGCTGGGCTACAGCAACTGCTTAAAGTGTGCTCTAGCTATGGAGTCCAGTATGATATTGTGTTTAACCCTGAGAAGAGTGTTATTCTGATTGTTAAAGCTAAGGAGGATGGGTCACATCATAAATGAGGATCTATGTGATGATGACGACATCCAGCGTCAATGCTGTAAGCTCTATACTCAGGCCAATATGCTTACCCGTAGATTCCACATGTGCACAGCTGACGTTAAAGTAAATCTAGAGCCTATGTACACCTCTTTACACAGCTCACCTTTGGTGTAATTACACCACCGCCAAGCTAAAGAAGTTGCAGGTAGCAAATAATGATGCGTTCAGGATCCTCCTTAAGCTTCCAAGATGGACAAGTGCAAGCACTTTATTTGTTAATTGTTATGTCCCCACCTTCCATGCTCTGCCGAGGAATTTTATGTTTAAATTTATGTGTCGACTCCATGATTCAGAAAATTGTCTAATAACTGCACTCACTAACATCAAACGAAGTGATACAAGGCACACATCTGGACTATGGAAACATTGGAACAGATGTTTGCATGTATTTTAATGTGTGACCTGTAATTTTGTGTATTTTATATGGAACCTTTTGAGTCTGTAATAAAGTATTCATTCATTCATTCATTCATTCATTTCACTAACGTTATTTGTTCAACCCACTTCAGCATAAAGGGCAGGAAAAATAATCGGTTTGCTGCCCCCATCCTCTCTCCAGGAGATTTTTGAGCAGACAGTGATGAACCAAGGCCAAAAAGTCACTGCTGACCCAAACCATATCCTGCATAAGGGGTATTTGTTAATGCCTTCAGGCAGAAGATTCCTTCTTCTGCAACCTATGTGTAAATTGAACAGGCATACATTTTCATTTGTCCCACTATCAATCAAACTAGTGAACAGTAGGAGATGAACTGTGTGTGTGTGTGTGTGTGTGTGTGTGTGTGTGTGTGTGTGTGTGTGACGTGAGGAAAGAAATGTGCAATAATGTGTAGGTTTCTCTTGTGTAGTTCATTTGTGCAATAATGTGGACATTTGAGCAATAAGTTCAGTCGGGCTCTGTGCAATGATTTTTTTTCTTCTACTCAGGGGTATTGTGTAATAGGTTTTCTGGGAACTGGGAGTGGGAATTGATGCGTGTTAACTATAGTATGGTTTGATTGTATATGTGGGTAAAGACTTTGGGGTTATGTTTCCATGTTTATTGGAGTGTGATTGTCGCCTGTGCCTCTCGTGTCCGAGACAAATTTCTCCTAAGGGAGACAATAAAGATTCATCTTATCTCATATAAGTACATCAGTAAGCCTTAATTAACCAGTGGCTACACTGAGCCCATACCTGCATGCGCAGATTAATGCACAGGCTTCCCTAGGCTGCAGCCTAGGGGCCCCACGTGTGGAGGGGCCCTTGGATTGGTCAGACTTTTTTTTTTAATGTAAATAGGCTACATTTGTCGTTCTTCCGTTACAATGCTAGCCTACGGCGTAGGGGTACGCTGCGACGCACACCGTACGGCGCATGTCGGCGTGTACCTTACGGCGTAGGTTCTGCGTCGATTTAACGCGGAACCATAAATCAGCCTTTACAGCGGCAAATTGTCCGACAAGAAACTCAGTGGCGCTCAGAAACAAGCGCAGGGGGAGAAAGAAAAAAGGGACAAGCAATTATTAATGAAGATTCCAGAGCTAACATGGTATTTTAAGTCTGGTGGGTGACACACAGACATAAAAGAAGAAAAAACAAGCAGATGGCAACTGAACCGGACTGTGAGCAGTTGGGCCGTGACAGGTTCGGAGCAACAGACTTTTTGACTTTACCTGTTACCAATGCCAGTGGGGAGCGATCATTTTCAAAATTTGGACTTGTAAAGAATAAACTGAGATCCACAATGGGCCAAAACAGACTCAATCTCCTGTCTTTGATGAGCATTGAGAGTGATATTCTTAGAAAGCAGGATTTTACCAGCCTCATCAAAGACCTCTCATCCAGGAAAACAAGAAAGAGAGCCCTGTGAAGGTAAGTTGTGTTTATTTACTGGGCTGCAGTTCTGTTACATTGCTGCCACACACACACACACACACACACACACACACACACACACACACACACACACACACACACACACACACACACACACACACACAGCTTGCAGATTTACTTTAATGGCTTTCCGTAGTATTTTTGTTACAACTAAAGGCTGTTATAGTAAATTAGTGCTACTGCCATGTGCACTGTTACACATTGCACAAAATTATTTTAAATTAAAAAAGCCTAGGGGCCCATGACTACCTTAATCCTCCTCTGCATACCTGATATTTGCCAACATCCTGGCCTCTGGTCACCGGGAACTGCCTTCCATTGACATCAGCGTAGAGAGTCACACTCTGCAAGACAAAGGTGACGCTTCAGACACTCCGCGGTAGCAGTGATTTGTTTTAATGTGGATTAAAGGTGGATATTTACCTGTGCTCCGTTGGCACAGGTGAGGCTGAGCTCCACGATGAACACGGACTCGGAGGAGATGACGGCGTCATTCGTGGTGTAGGCCGACGGGGTGATGACTGGGTCTGTGCAGCTCTCCCCTGGCACCACAAACACACATTTGAGCTTCACTTTAAAAAAGAACTATGCCACTGATGCATCAATAAAGATATCGCATTCACAAACAGTTAAAAAACAAAAAAAGAGACAGATGACTATAACTGGTTAGCGTTTCAGGCTAATTGACCAAATAATGTCCTTTGGTTCTCCGCACACTTACCAGAACAGGCACTAACCACCAGCAGAGTCAGGAATGCGGCTATCCGGATCATTGTGGAGTCGGAGTCTAATCTTTTTTAACCGTTTCTGGGCTGTAGATACACTTTAGTGCAACTTTTACAATGAAACACGTCCACCTCAGCTCAACGCTAGAACACCTCTGCGCATGCGCTGCAATGACGTGGCCTGTAGTCCCGCATTGGATTCTGGGAAGCTAAAGGGCGATAGACACGTCATCTGAACAACAGTGTCTGTCATCTTTAAAGTAAAGAAAAACTACAAGTTGGTCTACTTTTCCGAAAGAGATATTAATTTAGGTTATGAAGAGAGTGAGAAACAACACAATTTTATTTTTCTGACTCCACTGATATCAATTCCATTCCAAATCTTCAAATCTACAAGAAAGTCATCTCATCTCATTGACTGTATATAACAAGTTCAAACTCCAAACCCAAATTTGAACATTTTCATCTAGCTCTTAAAACATATGGCACAATTATGAAGCATATTAAGAATGAAAAAGCAAATATGACAAATTCAGAAATCACATATAAATTTGTAATTACAGTATGTTTTGGCTCTTTTTCTTTATTGTTCTTTCTTTCTTTTACTTGATTTTCTTTTATCTTAAACTTTTATTATTATATTTTATGTTACATCTCTTGGCATAAACGATTTTCTCGTTTATATGTTGTTACTGTAAATAATATATATAAACTTTATTACAGGCTCTTGACCCAATAGCAAGATATACAACATAAAAAATTAAAAAAAAAAATTAAAAAAAATACATAAACACATACAAACATACTCTCATTCATGAGAGATAATGTTTACCAAAAGAAAAAAAAACCTTTATTGTTACCGTGATATACATACATATATTGGTATATATCACGGTAACAATGACTTTTTTTTTTAGCTAATAGGCAATAATGTATATCACATATAGATTATATGTGATATACATTATTGTATATGTGATATACAATATCACATATACAGACCGTGAAATAATATGTGAAATACATTATTGGATTTAATAAACATATGGTCCCAATGCTTCAGTCACAAGTATGTCACAGTAAATTGGAAGGCTAAAGATGAGATCTAAATGGAATAATAAGTCTTGCCAGGTTTGGCTACAATTTCTGTTAACTGGCTTTTTTAGCATGTGTGACCATGAAAACATCAAGCTGTTCAGCCCTGCAAAATTGCTTGAGGAGGGTCATAAGACTCTGGCTTTTGCATCATCATGTGTTTACTGGACTTTTTGTACATGTGGAAAAATGTGTTGGTACCTTTCCATTAAAGAAAGACAAAACCACAATAGTAACTGAAATAGCTTTGGACCATCTTTCTTATATGGAAGGGTACCAGCCCATGGAATGCAAAATGCACTCCTGCCGTGAAAAGCACCGCCTCTCAAGGAGCCCAGGGACAGTCTCCTGTAGATGGTATGTGTTCATGTTTACTATCCATGAGAACTTATCAACAGGCTGGTTGAGGCTATTGCTTTTTTTTTTTTAAATTAAATAAAAAACAGAAATACTTAGATGCACACATCCTGAGTGTATTCTTAAAACTTATAAATACTGGGGGCAACTTGGACAGATTTACTATCTATTTCTGACCCGAAATGACTTACAGCCACTAAATTCACAACCTCTATCAATAATCATGGTCTGAGTGCACTCTATAAAGTTACAAATGCAGAGACCAACAGGGACAGATCTACTGTACGTGTCATTTATTATTTAAGGTGAATCATCTATCCAGGGCTTTTAAACTGTCTCAGATGCAAGTTGTAAATGCTAAACAGCAATGATTTTATCTATCTATCTATCTATCTATCTATCTATCTATCTATCTATCTATCTATCTATCTATCTATCTATCTATCTATCTATCTATCTATCTATCTATCTATCTATCTATCTATCTATCTATCTATCTATCTATCTATCTATCTGGTTGGTTGGCAGGTAGGTAGGTCTGTTTTATTTGTCAATGTATAAGGACACAATGGAATTACAGCTGTAATACAGTTCCTTTGACACCGGCCATCAAAAATGTCTCCTGGAATGTCCACAAACTGCAGATGTACTTCTGCTTTTGGCTCATTTAGAGCTTTACCACAGTGCAGAATGAAAGGAACTCCTGATGGATGTTGCAGGAGCACATCACAGATAGACCATACTTGAAGAAGCAGTTGAGGGAGAAAAATCATCATGGTGAAAATCATAAAAGCATAAAATATGAAGCTGGAAGCCTCACCATCCCATCTTTCATTATAAACATAAAGGACTGCAGTGGCAAAGGTATATGTGCAGGAATTGGTGTCCCAGCTGGGAGTGTTCCTCCCCCTCAGGGTCTCCAATATACTGGCCAAGCACAATATCTCATATAGCAACAGGTGCTATACACGTTACCACTTTCAACCTATGAAACATTAAAAAAACCCAGAAGAATTGACAAATTTTAAATAATACATTACATGCACATCAAAATAGTGTACTGTAACACCTACATACTATTTTGGAGATCAAAACTTGGCTGGTTGTAAGGCTGCCGCATATGGAACTACTTTCTCACTGGAAAACGCAAGATCCCCCAAAACAGGAAACTCATTCATGATGGTGACCCAGGTGTACATACCATACTGTTGGGAAGCCTTTCATGAAACTTTTTCCAAAAATCTAAACTATCCCTTTACAGCAGAAATTGAATAGTTAGGGGATACATGTCAATACCTGAAGTAGAACAAGCATTTGTGCCTGATGTCTCTCTCCTCCAGCACCTTTCTTCACAAGGACATCAGTTTGAATGTATAAAGGTATAACATTGCCATGTATATTGGCTCAATATTCAGTTCAGTGATCTTCTTAAAGTCTGAACTAACCTGAGAGACAGATGAGAAAGGAAAAAGAACTAGAGTCTCTATTGTCATCCAGCAAAATCTCAAGTCCATATTGAGATGAATAGGATGCAAGACTGGTCACTCAGATCTATAAAAGATTATACCTGATTTCCCTCACTCATTGATGTACCGTAAGTTATATCTACTTTCAACTATAGCTAACAAAAGATTTACACTAAAGAAAGAATATAAAATACTATAAAATGAACATTGTTCTGATCGTGGCACTACAGAGAAGGTCATGTGGTCCACAAAATCAATAGGGATTTTCTTACTGTATAAGCACAGGCATGCAAAGCAAAATCGATAATAGCCAAAAATGACAAGAGTTGACACTTTCATAGCCAGGATCTACATTATAGAGATAAATGCATGATAATGGGAAGCCTTTACAGAAATATAACAGTTTGTAGAGATGTATAACTAGTTATACATAACTAGTTTACAATAAATGCAGTGGTGGAAGAAGTAGCAATAACCTTCGTTCAAGTAAATGTACCAATTTGTAGTTTCTTTCCACCGCTGAATAAATCCTACCTGGCCGATGCGGTTAAAACATGGTCCAAATCAAGGTGCAACTTGTTTTGCATATTATTACATATCTTGTCCTGAATTTGTATACTTAACTAATGTGCTAGAATCCTTATTTTTCCAAAACCTAAACACTTAATCCACCTGGGACGCCATAAATGGATCCCATTTACCTTCTCTGTTGTAATATCTTCTCTCACATCCCTCCTTTAGCTATATTGGTTCTGTGAAACCGACATTAAAACATTAAACATGCTTAACAAAATAAATAAATAAATAAACATTTTCTTGTTCTAGCTATCTAATATAACCCCAAATAGATTACAAAAACTACAAGTTAGGCAGGAAGTGTTTTCCAAATAAAAACATAAAGCTTTATTAAAATAAAGATTTAACAGTTTCCCAGGAGTATGCAATTTCTGTTTACTGGTTACTGTTTGTAGAGACACAGTTTTGTTCTGAAGACAATTATTCTGGGCCCACCCAGATCCTGGTTGGAACAAAATTCTTTGATTTAGGAAATTCACTGAGGACATCGAGCTGCACGTTTGAGGTTGAGTGTGTAAAGCGACTCTGCCATTGTTTCTGACAGAACTCTACAGGTGCAGTCCGCTTGGACAGCTGCGCTGCCTCTACACAATCAAGACCATCCAAGGGGCTGTTCAGACTGCAGGCAAAAGTGGCTCAAATCTGATTTTTGGGGAGTCAAGTGACAAGGTCAGACTTCTTCAAGAGTAGTGTGAACACTCAAATCTGGCCACTTCCATATGTGGTCCTGAATCAGACCCAGGTCTGATTTTTTCCAATGTGGAAAAAAGTGTGAACCAGTGTGAACAGGTGGATTTGATGCAACTTTTATGTCAATAGCCTATACGTCGACATTTGTCACTGTTTATCCCTACCATAGCTCCAATCCGTTGCCTTTGCCCTTTGTTATTGTTCTTCTGCACATGCATGTCAGTTCAAAACCGCAAGGTAATGTGAACAGCCAAAAGTATCTGAATTGAGCATTAAGACTTGCAGTCTAAACGGAGCCTAAAATCCCTGCTTTTTCTCTCAGTTTATTTGTCAGTTCAAGATGATCCTCGTTCTTTTCTTACAACTCCTTCATGTTTTTCTAATGTTTGTATTGGCGCAGACATCCAGAGTCATGAATTTCTTGAACCGCCACGCAGAACATTTGACCAGTCCCTTTGAGTTTCTATCTGAAACAATGACCTAAAAAGCAGATATAAAATGCCTGTAAAAGGAAGGTTTCTAGCGACAGTGAAATGAAGCAGTGAAACACACTGAGCCTCAAGAATGATGTGCTTCTTGGAAGCATTTGATAGTTTAAAGAGCGACATCTGATGGCTGTATCTGAGAACTGCATCTGAGTGGACGAGCTGAAAAAGCCTCCTTACTGCCCGTCACCTTTGTATTCAATTGAGAGACTATAGCAAAAATATCAGTCTTTCTGATTTTACAATAAAAGGATATGTGTTCGGGTAAAAAGACAATTTTCATTCTTTACTATGCGGACAATATTTGAAAATACTGGGATTTAGAGAATTAATTGGCAGAAAATGACAAACAATAAAACTAACAAAAACATACAATTTTCAGAAGTCAAAGAATGCAAAGCAAACATGGTCATCATTTAAACTTAAAAATACTTTTGAAATCCATATTTGGTGGAATAACCATGATATTCACAGCTGTTATGTCCATTGGAGTTCTCTAACCCTAACTAGTGGAGAGAAGGCCAGGATGACATAACACAATTTAGAAACAACATCCCACAACAGATCCTCAGACTTAAACATACTACACTTTTAAGGAGAAAGTAGTTAAATTGTTTAATTTTTAAGCTTTCTATATTGGAATGACAAGATTACATATATATATCAAAGACTCTTGATATACTGCATGTGATATATATAGTTCTTATATTACAGTCAGATGAGTGTGGGGGCAGTAAATAGTGTCAATCCCTTCATCCTCCAGTAACTGCCTGCATACTCTCACCACATGAGGCAGGGCATTTTCATATACCAGGAGAAACCCAGGACCCACTGACCCAGCAAAGTGTTTGACAATAGGTCCAAATATCTCATCTCAATACCTAATGGCAGTGAGGGTGCTGTTGTCCAGCCCAGTTTTTCCCAACCCTGTTCCTCAAGGGCCGCTGTCCTGCGTGTTTTAGATGTTTCTCTCGCTTCTCACTTCAATACAGCCTATAGCAAATGACTGTGTCTGTATAGAGTTTTGATGACAAACTGATGACGGCCATTAATTTGAATCATGTGTGTTGATGCAGCGTACTGCGTTAGCTGCTGTTTGGATCTAGCAGCTTGAACACATGTTTGATGAGACAAACCCAACAATGAAGCCTGGCAAATGTCCACTTTGTATGAGTGACATTTATGGGAATACTGAAAATGTATCCAACAAAAAGACCCGACCTTGGGAAAACTCATTAGTAATGACATTAACCACAAGAGCTGAGGATAGAAGTGAGAACATATTCTGTCTCCACTGATGATATAACTCATCTTACAGGTCAAACGGGTCTTGGTCGAATGGGCCCCTGTACCTCTGCTTGTAACCTTGTGTTTGCAAGTGTCTGTGGTCAAACCCATCCGAGTTGCAACCTGTTCAAAATAGTTACAATGCAGCAGCTCCCACAGTAATTACCCAGTGCAATGAAGGAACCCCCCTCTCTCTTGCCAAGATACTCCAGCAATGGTCTTTCCAGGACTGAAAGCCAACTTCCAACACTGACAAGAAAGTCACAAAAGGTGTGTGGACTCATGCAAAAAAATAACTATAGCATATTATTCATTGCTTGTTTTTCTTGCGCCAAATTAATGTGCTGTATCCTTCAACTACTAGTGTCTTTTAGCAGACGCTTTATCCAAAGCGACTTACATCTGAGAGAACGCAAGCAAGAAATCACATAAGAGGGTACAGCTGGATAAGTGCTGGTCAGACTGCTGAGAGTCCAGTTGGACACAAGTGCTGACATGCTAGTGATAGAGGATTTGTTTTCTCCCCCACCCAACTACAACAGTCCCTTTATTCAGCAAAAATTTAATTTCACCATCTTGGTCATGCAAAGAGCTGGACAAATCTAACTCATTCTGGTGACCAGAAAAGTTAACTAAATGCAAAAATGCTCCCTAAAGAGCTGAGTCTTTAGCTTGCTCCTAAAAGTAGGTACGGACCCTACAGATCGGACAGAGTTTGGTAGGTCATTCCATCATTGGGGAACAATGGAGAAGAATTGTCTGGCTACTGATGTCATACCACGTTGTGGTGGAAGCAGCAAGCGCCTCTCACTGCCAGAGCAAAGGAGTGAAGGTGAGCAGGAGCTGTTTGGGTAATTGTTTGGTAAGCCAGAAGCAGAGCTTTTAGCAGCAGAGTGACACAAGCTCTCTTTGGCTGGTTGAAGACCAGACGTGCTGCTGCATTCTGGATCATCTGCAGAGGTTTAACTGAGCATGCTGGGAGGCCGACCAACAAGGAATTACAGTAGTCAATGCGTGACATGACCAGAGCCTGAACCAAGAGCTGTGCCATATGTTCTGTCAGGAAGGCTCTGATTTTCCTGATATTGTAAAAAGCAAATCTGCAAGACCGGGAAATGGAGGCAACATGTTCCTTACAGGTCAGCTGATTCCTAGCAGAAGATGTGGGTACAAGTGTGAAGGAAACTGCACGCTTATCCGAGGTGGTAGGGAATGACTGGCTGGACAGACAATGAGCTCAGTCTTGGAAAGATTTTGCTTAAAGGAGCATGAGGCTACTTTTAAGAAATGACTCATTAGCGCCACCCTTCGCCAAGACGGCCGGCGGGGGTAATGCAGCCAACAGCGACGCCGGCACGGGAAAACGGGGAGAACGTGCATGCAGCGTCATTTGACGTCACATCCGCAGGACAGCGCTAGAAATTCCGGTCACCATTGCAGCACATTTTGCAGCACACAGCCTGTTCAAGGCAATGGAGAGATACACTAGAGGGCTCATTCTTTTTGGTTTGGAACGCTTCATCTGACATCATTACTAGAAAACTTAAAACGTATATGAATTTGTTTCATAAATCCTGCCTCAAGCTCCTTTAAGGTGGTGATCCTTCATCCGTCCAGAGTATCCATTCAATTTACCCGGCCGTGACTGTCCCTAAATCATTTAAGTGTGATAATGTGTTTATCTGTGCATATGATTATATCCTGCTATTTTGATAAGCTGAATTTAACAACCTGTTTGTGATGGCAATAAAACAAAACCTCTACTACTGTATGAAGTAGCCACTCACATCCTTTACTTAAGCAAAACCACAAATACAGACAGACATTAGAAAACATTTAAAAAAAATCTTTACAAATAAGCATCCTCATTTAAAAAAAACAAAAGGAACAAAATGCAATTAAAGACCTAAAAATGCAATGATATACAGTATATTGGTACTTTAACTGTTTGTTAGCAGCATACTATAAGCTATATACAGTTTTGTGCAGAGGAAAGACAAAAAAAAAGTTTGAATTGAAAAATAATCTGTGTGAAGCTGTAAACAAGGCCACACAAAGGCATTTTTGTGGAAGATGCCAGGGGACAAAAAGTTTCTAAAACAGCAATGTAGTCATGCTAGGCACACAAATCACATTACAAAAAAAAAGTGATTAAATAACAGTTTGTTAGGTCCAAGTCACAATATCGGGGGCTGTAAAGAGACCCAAAACCTGTCGACACACCAGTGTTGAAGCCGTTCTGTATGCGTGAACAGAGGTGGGAGGGGGATGCACGGTCTGAACTGAAAGAAAAGGTTGACCAAAAATCACCAGGCTGGTCATGTGATACATACATGAAAGTGTCAGTTCACTCCTGACAGCAGGTGTGCACTTGACATGGCAGCTGCACCACTGGTGAGACTTTAATGGGAAAGTACTTTGCAGAATCTGGCAAGGATTACAAGGGCACATCTTCCTGAACTCATTTAATCTGAGGAAATATGCAAATATTGTATGATCTATTTATAGACAAATCAAAGTGTGAAACCTTTAAAAAATAATTAATTCCTTTACGCCAAAGCATTCAGTTTCCTTTACCACCTTTGTGCCTCTGTCGTCTTCAGCGATATTATTCAGAGAATGTCTGCATCTTTACGTAATTGCTAAAAATCAAATAGGAATATTTGGCTTAAACTCAGAACAGTTGGCAAAATTGCATAACCACATTTTGCTGTATAGATACAGATGTGCATTTTATGCACTTCACAGTTTCAGCACCTTACTAAAAGAAAACCACGACGGTGAGCTTCCTGAAGAAATCCTCCTAAACCCGACACACGGGCCTCAGAGAAAGGGCGTAAAGGTCAGTGATTTCAGTTTTCTAGAAATAGATGTGGTGAAAACTACTGTCAGAGCCCAGCAGACTTGACTTCAGTTTGCATTAGTATCATCTCTCGGCTTAAATCATGTGCTGCTGCCACTCCTCTCAGGCCAGCGGATCCGTTGGCCTAAAAAGCCCGCCCCCTATTCCTTTTCGTCCATCCCGCTTCCCCTTTTTCTGGGGGGCTTGGGCAGAAGGTGCGGAGGAAAAATCCTGCACTGCTTGCCGTGAAAGGAGCTCCTTGAAGACCGATTCCATCTGACGGCAGACATCCTGAAATGAGAAAATTGATAAAAGATAAAACTAACATTGTTCTCCCCTGCTGATGAGCTTCTGCTAATACCAGTTATAAAAGATTAACAATCATTTCTATATACGCTACCCATACAACCTCACCTTATGAGGAACATGTCTTTCCCTCCACAGAGTAATAAAACCCTCATTAGTAACTTAAAAATGTATAAGTATAGCAGGTTCAAGAGGAGAAAAATATTTTAGGAAGCATCAATTCTGATTTGAAACAGTCCCTTATTACTGCTAGAAGCTTTATTTAAGACAATGATGAAGACAGACCTTGTCTATGTGAAGCTCTGCATCCTCAGAAGGTGAGTGTTGAAATCTGCACAGGAGAAAAATAAATGTAAAAAAGGGTCAGACTACAGACCATATTTATCTTATCTTCAAAAAGAGTAGAAAATAAAAAGTGCTCTTTAAAATGGAATAAAAATTTCAGGTGAATTCAGCCAAAACAATGTTTAAATGAATGTAAGCATAAATACAATATTTAATAAGGATAATGAATCCTCTTTGCTTCAAATTTAAGTCACTTACCATTGTATTTCTGGCCATATTTACTTTCCCAGACAAGTTTTTTATTAATACGTATAAAAACACACACACACACACACACACACACACACACACACACACACACACACACACACACACACACACACACACACACACACACACACACACACACACACACACACACACACACACACACACACACACACACACACACACACACACACACACACACACACACACACACAAAAGAATGAGAACAAATACATTATTTTCACCACATTTCTCAGACCTGTACATTTCTAAATTTTCCTTTCACATTTCCGTGTTATTAGACAAGTGTCGGACTTTCCTGGGATAGTGTGTGATGGGATCAGTCTCCTTCACCACGGCTGATTTACACCAGAGTACATGAACCCACTACATCGACCTGGACTCTCAAACTACATGTCAAATAGTTAAAAAAAATAAATAAAAAAAAAAAAAAAATCTGTTCCAGCTGAATAACACGGATCCTGTTTTATCACAAACCACAATATATTACAAACTCTAAAAATGCAGGCTATTGATCCATAAATCAGCATCTCCAGCTGAGCGGTAGCATTAGTTTAAGTATCATGTAACACTTCCTTCAGACCTCCAGGTCTTCCAAATGGCACATAACAGTTATCCATTTCTGTTTTCCCTTTTAGCTGAAGACGTTTCAGTCCTCCATGATAAAGAGTTGGTGTTATTACTTACTCTTTGCTCATACGAGTGGGAGAGTGGATCTTCCTTGGCCTGCATTGTGGTCCAACTGGTATCTGAAGTGTCATCTTTCCAGCCAAGGCAAAACCGCCCCCTGCTGGCGTCTTACTGCTCTCACCGTTGCCGCAGCTGTTGGCTCGGGAACGTTCTGCCTTTATTTGTGCAGAAGATGCAGACGCACCTGGGCCATTTGTCGAGGAGCCAGTTTCTGAAAGCACACTTCTTTATTTGTATATTTATTTATTTCAGCCAAACCAAATTGCAGCACATAAACCTACCATCTTTAAGACTGTACTCTGCCTCTCCTTCCTCAATAATAGGCTCACTTAAAAAAAAAAAAAAAAAAAGAGGAAAAAGCACCCTCTTATCATTCCAACATACACATTTTCCATGTGGAATGTTCACACAAGCTCAGACAATTTTTTTCATACCAAATAGCCTCTTCAAGCGTCATGCACTTCTCATACACTGGTCCTTGCACTTCATTCTGGCTGGGAAAGATGCTTTCATGCTGGATGATGATGCTCTTCACCAGGGAGTTGATCTGAGGTTGCAGAGTCACAACATCATCATCATGAATCCCTCCGATGAGGCTGGGGCCGAAACACACGGCCAGATTGTAAGGCTGCATCATGTTCTCATCGCTGTACTGAGACACACTGCAGGTGTGGAACAGAGAGGAGAGTGGAAAAAAAACAAGAAGGTTTAGAAGTTTGCAGTAAAAAAAAAAACATCATCATCAGATCAAATTATGTTGTTAATACATGAATCTCTTGTACTCAGACTCCTGGAGACGTGTGTAGATTAGATTTGGGCTGAGGATCCAAGAACGATTTTATCCTCACAGAATAATATTCTCCAGATTCCCTGGTCCTCTAGTCGTTAACCAGGGGTCCATTTCACAAAGGGGGTACTAAAACTTAGTATGATGAACCTGAGTTTTCCATTTCTCAAAGAGAGGTAATTTAACTCTGTCCAAAAGGGTTGAGTTGAGCTGATTTCAGAAACCGAGGTGACTCATAGTCAAGTCTGTCTGCAGAGTAACAGACTCTGAACTAAACCAGCTCAAGAAGAAGTTTACTTCAGCACACCCCAAATTACTTTGTCTCCTCTCCGTCATGAAGCTGAAACTAGTTCAATTCAAATCAGACAATCATACATTACGCATTCTAGACAAGTCTCAATGATGACATGTCGCATTTGCATCAGGAGAGTATACTAATGATCTTAAAAGACAGTTTAATGAAATCAAACCAGCCATGAATTGTAAACATGATACTCTGATGGTTTTTTAAAAGCATTGGGTCTTTTTATGTGTGTTTTGTCCTTTTTTGTGTCAGTTAGCCTACATGATTTCATCGTTCTGTGCATGACAAGTATCATCCACAGTATTTCCATTCGTCACACAAAATATATTGGGTTATTAATGTTAGAAAGTGAATTATACAGAACTGTGGGAAATAAAATTACCGAAATAAAACGATTTGAAGTGATTGAAGCTCCAATGATGACTGCTTTTTATAGTCGCGATAACTCAAGAGTGAACATACTCAAGAGTTGACTGAACTAACTCTGAACACCTTTTCCTGAAACTAAGTTCACTCAGAGTTAGTTGATTTCAAGAGTTTCTTGAACTTCCTTTGTGAAACAGGCCCCTGATCCTGCTGACTCATTCCTTAACCCTAATGTTTGGCATATCATCTTTGATATATTCATTTTTTTAAAGACCTCTGACCCACCCCGATAACCAAAAGAAGAAAAAAATAAAGTTTTTATAGAAAACAGACAAAAATAAACAAAAATAAATAAATAAATACAAACCACAAAAAAAACAACATATACCTAATGTAATGTTCAATTTCCCTAAGGGAACCTCCCAAAGGAATTCACTTCAATATATAAATCAACACTTCAAATAGAAAATAAATAAATAAAAAAAAATATATTTTTTGAGTGTTTCATGTGTCAGCATTAAGGGTTAAAAACAAACTGCTGAAAAGGCTTCCTCAGTGTTTTTTGCTTGTTCAACATCATCTTTCCTCTTTTCCTCTTCTTTGTACAGGGTTTAAAGACTTAGTATACGTTTGTGTTTTGACACTTGCTTCACCCATTCTTTGCTAAAAACGTAACGAAATTGGAGATTTTAAGCCCAAATTTCTGGGGTAACCAAACATGCAGATGGTTTTATTTCTAAATGAATGTAATTTGGAGTACAGTTCATCTTTCCATCTAACCATTTGTAGTGACAAATGTTAGTAAAGTTTTTCCTGGGAGTGTACACTACATAAATCTAAATTACTCATCTTAAAATACCCCTATATTTAACCCTTTAAAGTCAGACATATTAAATACACTGAAAATGTTTAAAATATACTTGGGGGAAAAAAAAACAAACAAAAAAAGCAACACCAACAGCTATTTTGTCTAACCAGCTGTCTTGTGTAAAAATTTTGATTGTCAAGATTTCAAAATACTCACTGATGAAGGAATGCAAAAAGGTATCTCATGACAACGATGAGGGGTTCAGGAAATGAACAGATGACCATCTTGAGCTGAGCTGCCTGCTCTGCCTCGTTCTTAATTTCTGAGGAAAGGTGATGAAAGAAGCATAAGCTGCAGGTTTGCAACACTCATCAGATCTGTGCCCAACCCACCCACACACTCACGGGCGTACTCCAGGAGCTGATTAGTGCTGTCAACAGGGAAGAGAGGATTCTGCAGACCTCTGAAGTAGAGCTTCAACACTCCAGCCACAGAGTCCATATCATACCTCTGCTCAGCCAGGGGGTCCTCTCCTGCAGGGGAAGCCAATGGCACACTGGCCCACATTATTAATGCTCCATAGTGAGCAGAATTAAAAGTGTAGATTATTCTAAGAGACAGCGACACACACATCCACTAACACACCCACGTACCTCGCTCAAAGGCTTCTTTCAAGTTATTAACCTCCGTCTGAGATCCTGGCACTCTGAAAATCCCTTCGTGATGGAGACCTGATGGCCAAAGGTTATAATTTCTCAGTACCAAACATCAGTTGAGAGCCCTTTTATTCACTTACATAAATTAAAACAAATCCCAGTATAACATTTTATGAGGCATCTTTAACTTATATCATAATTTGCAGACACTTTTGTGAAAATGTTGAAGTTATGTGTCGCTTTCATCATTCATAAAATTATGTAACAGACACATTGCATGTTGGCATCAACACTGAAGGTTTCTCAAGATTAAGGTTCAAGATAAAGTGGTATTATTGTAGACCAATGTAAAATCAAATAAAAAAATGAGCTGTAAAGTCAGTATATAAAAAAAAAAAAAACTTACCATTGATGTTGATAAAGTGAATGCAACTTTCCATAACAACTGGAATCTGTTGTCCTGATTCCTGAATAAAACAAATCAAATGATTGAGTGCACGAATGGGTTGTTTAATACACAGCTGACTAATGGTAAGAAAGTTAAAAATTATACCAACTGTCCAATGGAAACAAAACATTAAAAGTTCAAATGGACTGTTACAGTAATCAGGACGCTGCCTACCTCTATGAAGGACAATATGTCCACATTGAAAAGCTTGTGATTGGGCAACAAATGGGCACTCGATTGAGTCTTCCTGATACGTAGCGACATTCCAATGTGTCTGCAGAACATGCCGTTACACAGCAAGTTAAATATTTTTCTCTTTTTCTCATAATTGCACACAGCTTTATGGCAATGAGGAGAATAGTTCAAATCAGATGTGGTCATACCTTGGCTGCTGTCTATCTGATGATTCAGCTAGAAGGGAAGAAAGGGGAATTTAATAAATATGACTGAGAACTAGCCCATCCGAAACAGGAAATACATCACATACTTTATTAGGGGGTAAATAAAAAAGGAACAACCGTGTGGCATCAAAGTGCAGCATTTTATTCTAAAGTGGTTTCTTAAGTCAGAGGTTTCCTTGTGGTATATCATTGTTAAAAATGCTGAAGTGATACCTTTTTCCACAGCCACTTTGAGCAGGTCATGTTTGGCTTGGAGCTTGGATACCAAGGAACTGTCGAGAAGGTACTCTTTTACCTTCTGTAAAACAACATGAAAGCGTACATCATCTAACACAGTCCTGAAAAGTGAACTGAACTGGCTTTAAGAGAGTGTGTAAATAAAAGAAACCCTCACAAAAAAGTAGAGGTTTTCTACTTCCACCAAGTTGGCCCTGCGTCGGGCCGCACTGGGCTTGACCGCCAGATTCTCAGTGCTGTCCTCTAGAGACAAATCACATCCACCACCCGGCTCAAGATCGTCGTCACTAATCCCTTCCAGCAGGGAGGACTCGGCAGCTGACATGCTCTGACAAGCCTGAATGACAGTGGGGAAGATGCCACATACTGTGAATACATAAACTATACAGCAAGAGTTAAAAAAATAAAAACAAACAAGGAAGTCATAATTTCCTCACTTAAACATTTTAGGTTGTTTCTTAGCCTTTACAAAAGGCTTTTTTTTCCTTCCCTTTTGATCCACTACAGTGCCAGTACATACACTTTATGTATGCAAATAATCTGCAGTTATAGTGCTCAGTTCACATAAAACAGAGTTATACTACTTCATAGAAGACGCTGCTCCTGAGCCGTCTGACATTAGCAGAATTTTCATAGAGTATGCGTGTGTTAAACATAAAGCTTTCATAAAGGTCACCCAAAAAAAAAAAAAAAACGAAAATTGCTGCCATGGTGCACAACTTGAAGAAAATAGGGCACTGTTTAACATTAAAATACATAATTCTGAAGAAGATGCCTCTGTATAATGTTCACCTCTTCCCCATCCATGAGTTCATTAACTTTTCTACTTTAATAGAATTAGATTAAGAGACATTATTAAACAGATTTACAAAAAAAAAAAAAAAAACTAAGCTAAAAACATCCCAACACGGTGCTACATATTGTATAATGCATTTTACCTCCTCCGTTTCCTGGGTAACAGCTTTCAGTCGGGTTTGTATCTGTCTGAATCGGGTCTCCAGCTCAGACCTCATCTCACCCGCTGCACTGACCTCAGAATCCTGAGAGACAAGCATAGATGCATTAATCTCTCACACGCACACGCACGCACGCACACGCACCTCTCAAATGACATACCTGGTCCCCTTCGTGGGGCTGATAGGGGAAGCGGACTGGCATGGAGAAGGCATTGTAGTGGTCCTGCAGGAGTCTGTCTCTGTCCCGGCTCTGGTCCAGTCCAGATACGGCCTCCTGGACCTTTTGCAAACCTGTGCTCAAGTTTTGCCGTGCCCACCACCGTCTAGACAGATAGGCCTGCATTACGCGTCCCAAAGATAGGTGGTAGCCCACATCTGCACACTAAAGGATAAAAAGGACATTTCCTTTACAGGTGAGACTTGTATAGTCTGTGCCTTTTGAAAGGGAATGGCATGCAGACAGAGTACAAGGTTGAAAAATGAGCCACTTACATCTATAAGGCTGGAGACATCCTCAAGGTAGTACTTATTCATGGAGGAATTTGCTGTAGCCAGGTTTAGGAGATAGTCATTTCGGGCCTTGCTGCACTTTAGGTATATGTCTTGGACTTTTATTTGTCTCTATCAACCATAAACAGTGTCAGCAAGAAATCCAAGCGCTACATCGTTAACATATAGGACTGTCTCAGAAAATTAGAATATTGTGATAAAGTTCTTTATTTTCTCTAATGCAATTAAAAAAACAAAAATGTCATATGGCTTAAGATTAATTAATTAAATCAAAATAATTTTTGATATAGGATATTTGAGTTTTCTTAAGCTGTAAGCCATGATCAGCAATATTAAAATATAAAAGGCTTGCAATATTTCAGTTGATTTGTAATGAATCCAGAATGTATGACATTTTTGTTTTTGTAATTGCATTAAAGAAAATCACAATATTCTAATTTTCTGAGAGTCCTGTACATGCAAACAAAAATGAAAGGTATTAGTTCACCTTTTCTATCAACCTCTCCAGTTTCTTAGCAGCACTCTGCTTGTGTTTCTCCTCCTGTTTCTCTGCCTCCCTCAGCTTCCCTTCTGCACTCTCATACTCTGAGTGGTACTGGTAGTACGTCCGCCATGCCTGCACAAAGACATTCACAGCAATGCTTTGTTTTGCAAGTTAAAAAAAAAACGGAAAATGGGTTGAGGTGATGGTTTCACACTCACGGTCTGCAGCTCTGTGGTAACCTTGAGGAGCCCATCTTGTAGCTGAGTACAGATGTCTTTACTCTAGAAAACACAAAGCAGAGACAAAATATAACAGATGGAAACATACAAACTGAACAACCCAAGTCATGATGCTTTCAATGTCAAAAGAGTTATACTGAGACTTGTCCCAAATACATAAGCTCTAGGTCGCTGTTGTTTTAACTGGTGAATCAGTGGTTGTATTAGTACCTTCTTAGCAAGGCGTTGCGTGAACTCCAGACAGTGGTTGAGCGGCTGAGTGAGAAGGTTGCTGTAGCTTTCACCCAATCTGCTGTGGTCCTTACTTTCCTGGCGAGTCTGGACCAGCAGAGTCAGCCAGACTTGGGAGACGGAGTGAGTGCCAGGGTCTTTCCTAAACATAGGAAGACAGGTGTCGCTTAGCAACGTAGGATGAAGCGATATCCATTTCACAATCATACAGGACTGATAATACCTCTTAATTCTTGACGTAAACCTTTCGGCAAGTTTTTCCAGTGAACGGGCGTACTCTGTTTCAATCTCGCCACGTCGCCGCAGGTAGTCCGTTAGGTCTTGCAGCTGTTGAGATTTCACCTCAAGTTGCAGATCCAACACCTTTAGTTGGTCTATGAGCTGGCAACGCACCTCTAAGAGAGAAAAAGTGCAACTTACTTGCTGAGAAACAGATTTTACAAGATCAACTCCATGAAACAACGCATTTTACCAGTCATTTTACCTTTAATTTGCACATCATAGTCCACCACACCCACCCTCTCCTTCTTGAGTTTCACATGAGAAGACATGATTGCACCAGCAGGGTAGAATTCTGTATGAAGTAAAACACACAATCATATCACAACAGTAAAAAACACAATCCATGTTTTGTTCCTGTTGTTGAGTCACACAGAGGCACACTGTGATTTGGGTACTAATAAAAGTTGAGGCCTTTGATCCACTGCGTACCAAGCACAAATACATTCATCCAGTTTCTATACCCGTCTTATCCTTTGCAGGGTCACGGGGGTCTGCTGGAGCCTATCCCAGCTCATTACAGGCAGGGGTTACACTTTGGACAGGTCACCAGTCTATCGCAGGGTCACATGTACAGACAGACGCACAACTACATACACACTTTCACACTTTAACTGCCATCGGTTGCATGAACTTCCTCCTGCCACAGAGAGCACAGTCATCTAATTTTAACACATCTCTTCAAACTTGTCACCGTCTTCTGAGCCTTCCTGAACGGACAGACAACTGAAAAGGCAGCTGGCATGTGTTGCCTGCAGCACCAGTTACACTGCAGAATTGCAAGAGGCGCAAAAATAGTTCTCACAACATCTCAGCAGCCCTAAAAATAGGATGAACCACAGGGCATAAAACTCTGTGGGGATAGTTGCTCTGAAGACAACAGGTGGTTTTTATCCAATTATTCTCAAACATACTGATGCACTGAAGAGCTTATCTTCATTTCCAGCAGCAATGCAGCAAAAGTAGCACCTCACCACTTCTCAAGAAAATGTGTTGCAATGCGGCTGTCGGGTTTGATTTTACTGAATGCTATTTTTATTGTCTGGCAAGTCTGAAACTAACAAAGACATGCATGGCATGCTGTGGCCTGCTCTTGGAAAGCTTTAAGAGGTACACAAGAGTTACAAGCTGTTTTAATACATGTTCACGTGAGAGCCCTTGAGAAACCCCTTAATTATTTAAGTCTGCTAAAATAAGTACACTACAATGAAACTAAAATGCAAATATCAGAGCCCTTTTTGCATTCTCAGAACCAAAGCTCTTTTCACTCCTTAACTTCCACTTTTGTTTTCCCCTTTTTCAAAAGCTGAAATGTGAACTCCTCTTTTTCTTTTTTCTCACCGGGGACTTTCACATCCACTGACCCCTCCGAAATGACTGGGCCAGTTTAGCAAGAGTTTAAAAAGCAGAGCGCGTCTCTCCTCAATTTTCCTCGCATGTGTCACCCTTTTTCCACGGCACCTTGAAATTCTTTCGCTGTGGGATCTGCCAGTGAATCACCAGCTCCTGCCACGGCAGTCTGCTGCAATAATTCAATAAATCTGCTCTTTACCATCTCATTTCAAATCCGATTTTGTCCACTCGCTATTGTTGCCGTGTCATTTCATCGCTTCGGTGCGAGTTTGTTTTACACGCGTCAACACAAAGAGGAGGAGGGGGTCAAATGCTGCGTTCCATTTACCTCGGAAGTCGGAACTGGGAACTAGGAATGACGTCACAGCCGAGTTATCAGCGTTCCAGTTACAAAGTAGGAAAACAAGATTGTAGTTCGCATATACCACATGAAAAATGTAAATTACACTATAGCAGCATATATATGCCGAACAATACTTGTATACGACTGATTTAGTGTGACCAAAACTAGAATGAAGTGCTACGAATTTTTACAGAGCTCTCTTCTACTGTTTACAACCGCGGGCAGCCATCTTGGAATCTGAACTCGGGGGTGGTGAAGACTCTCCCACTTTCCCAGTGGGAAATCCCACTTCGAAGGGCGTTCCAGTTGAAAAATCCAACTGGGAACTGGGAAATCCCCACTTCCGAGGACAAATGGAACGCGGCAAAAGTTACGACACGTTCACGGCCTGAGGGGTAGGTCGGTGGACAATAAAAATAACTAACTGAAATAATCCAACAGAGAGAGATTGTGAACAGCTCGCAGCTCCAAAGGACTAACATAAAATAAAAATAATGATAATAAAACTCCCTCTACTGCTTTGGTCAAACGAAGAGGACAAAGTTTAATGCATTGAATAGAAAATAGTTTTACCTTATGTAGAGCTGTGTTGACTAGCCTCTTATCCTGACTGAGACGGTAAAATAATGTGACTTAATGGCACCTTAAGCTATAAACTGTTTCACCTCCCCCTCACATTGGCCATGGATAGATGTGGGTGGAGAGGAACTCATCTCTGACGCTCTCTCTCTCTCACTCACTTTCACGCGCACCACAGTGTTTCTCACCCTCATCGTTCACGCACAAACAGTTTGAGTGATTGTGCAAGTGTGACAAGAAGACCTTTTTCAGTCAAGCCCTTCCTCTCTTTCCTTTTCATGCTGCCTCCTGAACTCCGCAGCAGGTTTTCAGCCCGGTCTCAGCAGCTGCTTCGTGATTGGTCCCTCCCCGCTAGTTATTTAAACCTAAATTATGGTTCCGCGTTAGGCTACGGCGTAGGGTACGCGGCGACGCGCAAACTACGGTGTGTGTCGCCGCGATACCTACGGCGTAGGTTCTGCGTTGGTGTAACGCGGAACCATAAATCAGCCTTTATTCGCGTACGCCACACAAGATATGTCGCGAAGCATTTACTGTGGACTTCTGCGGGGTTATTATGTAGCTGCAATTCTTAAAGTTCTTAAACCAGTGGCGTCAATTCAGTGGAAGCTAAGGTATGGCAAGGTTACGAGTCACAGAACTTAACTAGAGTATCAATCAACACGTCCAGCAAATACTCATCACAGAAGTCTGCTATGTAGCTGATCTGTGTGGTCAAGAAAGTTGGAACTTTTTCAAATGCAGTCTCGCTCACTGCAAAAACTCAAAATCTTACCAGGAATATTTGTCTTATTTCTAGTTAAAATGTCTAATTTTTAGTCAAAAAATCTCATTACACTTAAAACAAGAGTCATTACCAGAAAAATAACTTGTTATTTGACCATTTTCACCTGTTTCAAGTAAATTTTCACTTGAAATAAGTAGAAAAATCTGCCAGTGGGACAAGATTTATCTTCTCATTACAAGCAAAACAATCTTGTTCCATTGGCAGATTTTTCTACTTATTTTAAGTGAAAATCTACTTGAAACCGGTGAAAATGGTTGTTTTTGAGTCTTGTCTTAAATGTAATGAGATTTAAAAAAAAATGAGACTAAAAATTTGACATTTTAACTAGAAATAAGACAAATATTCTTGTTACGATTTTGAGTTTTTGCAGTGTATAATAACTAGTGAAATCGATCATGTTGTTCTTATTTGCATTTGTATTTATTCCATAAATGTATTTAAAAAAACAAACATTTACATTTAACCCTTGAAGCAAAGGTGTGGCGGCTGCCATACCTTGCCATACCCAATTGACGCCCCTGTCTTAAACTGAGCTATTAGAAAATTGTTAACGAACAGACAAACGTGCAAAAAAAAGCTGGTGCGCATATCTACATCTTATCTGTCGTGCACCTCTCTGCTTCTGTTGTTTCCTTCCTCAAACACAGAGCTAAATGATGTTGCACAAGGACACTTTTACTTCCACTGTCTCCTTTTGTTCACAGGCAGAAAAGGCAAATTTAGAGTGTTGATGCAGAAACTGCTGTGCAAGTTACAGGAAAAAACAGAATAGTATAACTCTTAATTAGACTTCCAGATGGACAGCATGTATCTCAGACTCTTGCATTATATGACTTAATATGGTTTTTAATTCAATTTGTTGCATTTATTAATTTACTGAGGTCCAAAATTGTGTTTGAAACCAGCAGCTACTCACTACATCATCATTATGTAGCAAATTCTGTGTAGGGAGTGATGAAGTGAACTCTACGAACTCTACTCTGAGTCTCCATTCTGGTACATCAGGCTTGGGTTTCTATCTTGTTTCCTCAACTAGTTTTCTAATCTGGAATCATAAATGTTGAACTTTCTAGGTTTTAAAATATTTTAATTTATCATTCTTTGATAGTCCCAATGCCTTACATACAGGAGGCAGCAAAGCCTCAGCTTGTAGGAAATATCACATAGTCCAGCGGGGTTAAGCATTTCCTTATGGGCATTGCATGTGAACAGATTAATACATCACATTCCTGCTTTGGTTTCCTCTAGCCACAGAAGTTACCTCTGTATGTAAATCTTTACAACCTTTAATAACTTTGATACCTTTGGTATCATTTTGGCCTCAAGCCATTATTCAGCATGCATTGAACCCACAACTCCAGAGTGCTTTAACTCAGCCACTAATATTCATACGTTGTTTTTCTTCCACAATCCTTCACTAAGGTTTTATCTCAGTGGCATGACCTAGAAGCAACTAAGCTATATAACTTTGAGACCTCTTAAAACTTTGACTCCAAATATTTGGTGCACAAGAATAACATTTCACCTTCTGAAACAGCTCCAAGCTCTTTTACCCTCCGTTTTAACATAGAAATGGAAGAAAGTCATCTTTTTTTTTTTTTACGTAGTAAAACCTTTTTCTTTCCCTTCAACATGGGGAATAATTGTACCCACTAAATACTTTTTTTTAATTATATAAAAGCCTTTTATTGTTCAACAACAAATAACCAGAAGTATTATTTGAAAGATTAATTTGTTGAAACTTTGTTTATTGACTTAACGATCAAACTGGAAAAACCCTCTGTAATTGTCACAAAGCTCTAACTACGAAAGTTCTAAAAAAGAAAAGAAAAAAAAATAGACCAGAGGTTGATTTTGTTTAATTAAGACAGCACAGAGTCATTTCCAAGTCTTCTGTTCATCAGAGGAGGGAAAAATAGGAATCAATAAAACAGGAGATGTATGTGTTGCTGAGGCTTTGGTGCACAGACAACTGGTCCATGAAGCCATAAATAGTGGCACAGAGTTAAAAAGAGGAAGTCAGGGATGTTTTTAAAAATATCTACATATGTGGTGTCATTGTGAATCAGAAGAAGAATCTTTAACATCTGTGCTTTCTGTTGCCTCGCTGACTTCACTCAGCTCTTTGCTCTCTCCTCCGCTGTCCCTCTCGCCTTCCCTTTCGTGGTCGCCAGAGCCAGATGGACTCTCGCCAGAGGGTCCCTCTTGCCCCGACGTACGTACTCCAGGTTTCCTCAGCTGCAGGACGGTGCCCAGGGCAATAAACACATAAAAAAATAAAAAATAAATTACACATTTAAAGTAAGGATTTGCTCATCTGAGAGCCACTAGAAACCATTTGTTTGCAAACAGACTGAAGACATGACGGGAATTTAAGTCACCTCATCGGCCATGTGGGCCAGATCTCTCTTCATTGCATAGGCATCTTCTCCATCTGCATAGTATTTAGGCTCCACTTCACTTATCCTGCAAAGAATTAAGATAATGCTTTAGTTTATTTCTTTTGATGGAATTCCTTACCTTTTATCAGTTAACAGATACCAAAAACCAAACCCATACACAAACTCAGATGATATGCAATGTAAAGTTCTGGTTTAGTGATTTAACTCTTCTCATGCCTTCAGTATTTAAGTCCACATAAATGAAATACATACACCACATCAAAAAGAAAAAAAAAAGGGGAAAAAAAATAATAGAGTGAACCAGTTCGAGTTCAACAATACACTTACTGGAACTTGAGTGTGTTGGAGTACAGATGCAGAGCTGCCCGGTTGCTGCAGTAGGGAGAAAATAGAGTAAAACATGAAAACAGGAAGACTAGCACAAAGAAAACGATCACATTGTGGAAACAAATGAGTGTAATAGGAACATCCCAATCACATTTTTTTTGCTCCAAAGTTCAAGTAAAATCATTTTGCTTATCGGGCGATACAGTTTCAATCCGATACTTTGGCAAGCCACAAAAAGAGGAAGCAGGAGCTCTGTCCCTTCTGTCTAACCGATTCCCAAATTCCAAACAGAAGAAACTGCTGCATCACTGCATTCACTGTCCAATTTTAAATATTTCCAAACTGCTGAAATTTGTGAAATGTGGAAGAGAAAACTTCATGTTTCCTCTACATTTACTCAGCCAGTTTTGCTAACTCCTCAGGAAAGAAAGTAGCTATTGGCTTTACAATTTGTATATAATTGTAATGCATACTGTAGGAGAGAGGATTAAAGTTGTGGAAGAGATAAAAAAAAAAAAAAGATTCTCTTACCATTACATTTGAATTATATATGAATAATAATTATCATTCATTATTCAATGACGCACGGTCAGTGCACAACATCCAGATTTGGATTTGGGATTTACTTGCAGTTTGGATGCATAGAGGTGAACGTCTCCTGCTGTGACTTTCTTTTTTTTTTTAAAGAAAAAAAAAGTTGCTCAAGAGGTCTGAACTTACTAAGTGAATAAGTTCCCGTGTTGGCACCACTGATGTCAGTTCACTAGTCAGCACTGCTACTCTATGTTGAAGGTTACAGTGATTCAGTGATATAAAAATAAATAAATAAAAGTGTAATAATCAGATAATTTCCAGTCAATCCCAATCATGTGGAAATCACATGACCAGCCCCATTCCTGATTATGTGATCGGATTGTGACATCACCAATGTGCCATGATCATATACATAAATAAAGCAAAGCACAGCCAGCCTGAAACTAAAGGTACCTTTTACGAACATGAAGAGAAACATATTTAGCATTGAAGTTTTCTATCATAGCCCGGCTCGCCTGGTCCATCAGCTTCTGAGCCAGACCAAGACGTCTGTGGGAGCGCTTCACTGCCTGGAAATCACAAAGAAAAAAGTATGTCCTTTTCACACTGGAATAAAATTATCTGGAGATCTGCAGTAGTTTTTAATAATTACATATATGGATCATAAAGTAAGAAACTTCTGACCTTGCACCAAACTCAAAGTTGATCTAACGGTACATTTTATCATCAAAAGCTATAATTACAGTTACTGTTTAGTTTACTGTTACCATGACAACTGCACATAGGCCTATGGCCATTTTCAGAGTTTGACTATCACCCGAAAAATAGAAGCGTTCAATTTATTATTCAAAGTTTATGTTAACTAAAGGGTAATCACTAAACAAAGCGCAAGGCCATGACCACACATCTAGGGATTAAAGTCTGTACATTTTTGTACAAGACAGACTTCGCTTATCCCATGCAAATGTTTACGAAACACAGATTTGGGTGTGTCATTATTTAATTACTGTAGGTCCCAAAGTAATACCAGTTCTGTGCGAATTGAACATTAGGCTCAACTCTGTGACAACATGTAAATGTGTCTCTAGTAGGGGTGGGCAAAAATATCGATATGGCAATATATCGCGATACTTTTCCAGCTGATTCAATATCGATATTAAAAATTTGAATATCGATTTTTTTTTTTTTAATATTTTTTATCCCCGATTTTTTCCCCCATTATATCACCCAGTGCTCCTACCTAAGTGACAGTCCTGGGCATTGCCACTCTCTACCAACCCTGGGAGGGCCCTGCACTGAGCTCAGGTTTTATTTCACGTTTTATTTAATTTTATAATTTATTTTTTATATAACACAATTGCCTGTCCTTAAAAAATGAAAAATAATGGACAGAGGTTTATTTATTTATGGATTTATATCTATACTGACTGATCACTGTGCCTGTTCTTGGTTTTAGTACCCATCTTTCTTGTGTTTATTATCATTTGCCACATAATTAAAGCAACCTCATACTAAATTTAATGTTAATTTCATATGATGTAAATAATATGAAAAACATATACAAATATGTTGTAACTTTAGCTTGTATAGTTATAATAAAACATTGTTTTGACTCAGTTTGTCCCATGAATTGTCACTATAATCTGATGAACGTGCAACTCGGATTTTAAGATCCATCACTATCATCTGATGTACATATATACAACTTGGATTTTAAGATGTGTAATGCATTTTTAAATTTTTCGGTGAACTATGTAGAATATAATAATCGGGATATCGCATAATCGGGATATCGCAATGTTATCGTATCGTGGCTCAAGTATCGTGATGCGTATCGTGAGGTCCTTCCCAATACCCACCCCTAGTCTCTAGTGTTTAGACCTACCAGTGAAGTGATATGTCCATGAGGCACATCATCTGGGTCCTCCTCCCTAAAAAGGACATTACATTTGTAACTTTTATCACCGCTGATCAACTGGTTTGAAGTTGGAAATGTGGTCACAGACACTCACATCTTTGCCAGCACATAGCCCACGATTTTTCCGTTCTCGTCTTCTGCAATGTACGAGAGCTGAAACAAAGGAAACAAAAATGGAGCGTGAGAAAACACGCATTCACTATTTGTTTCTACATGACAGGCAAAGCACTAGAGGCAGAAACAGGAGTCACCTGAGGCCACGACAGCCCGTGGTAGAAGTAGTACTTCATCTGATAGTTTTCTGGAAGACACAGCAGATTACAATGCTGCATGTTCATAAGGTCCTCCGGCTGAAACAGAAAGAAATAAGCGTCATAAAGATGCACGACACGATGCTGATGCAGGTAATGTGGCCAACTACAGTGGATTGTATGGAAGTAGCCTTAGCTTAGCCACACTTGCAGCTAAAAAGCGTGGCTGCCGAGAGATTTCCAGAATACTTACCCTCGCGTTTCGTATGTTCATTTTGTCAACTGACTTCCTACAAAGCCCGGGAACAAAAATCAATTATACAAATGTGATGAAACTGTTCATAATAATTAAACAGTAGAATTTAACGATCTTGTTTCACTGGCCAAGTCGCCTCGCTTAGCATGTAAAGTGGGAGGGAGTGCGCATGTCACAATAAGGTAAGGTACTTCCGGTGGAAAAGCCCTGAGATTTCACAATAAAAGTAACACTTCCCTCTTCCATTCGTATTCGGAGTTTAAAGACGACAAACGTCGATTTTGTTTTGGTGAATGCGCACACATCGAGAGTCGCATATCCGCCGGCCCAGTGGGACCAAGCTCAACATTTATTTTTATTTCAACATCTATATAAATATTGCACATCTTTACTCCACCACGTCTGTCCATCAGTTTTAGGCAATAGTAGCTTTTCATATTAAACTTGAGCAAAAATATTTTATGTCTTTAATCACGCACATGTTCATCGAAGCACAAAAAAATGTATTTTCTAAACTTTAAGTCATTTTTTTTCCCAAATTGATGTTGCCTGAAAAATAGTTGAAGTATTCTAAAAAATTGACAATATTTAGGATGGATCCAGAACATAATATTAATATTTTGTTAAACGATGTTTTTCTTTTACAATAACTTCATTAAGGAACAGTCTTAGCTATGTTTAAGCGGCATATGAAATAATGCACTGGAAATCCTTTTTTTTATTATTATTTTTTCATTATTTTATTATTATTATATTTTATAATATATTAAATTAAAAACACCCCCAATTTGATCTTTAACCGTTTGTAAATGTTGTAAAAGTTTTGTATAATGGTGAATACATTTATTTACTTGTAAATTGTGTAAACCCCTTTTTTTCCATTTATCAACTATGATAGATTCGGTTTAATGGAGAGCCGGATCTAATTGATTCACCATCCATCCATCCATCCATCCATCCATCCATCCATCCATCCATCCATCCTCTTTCTAATAGATAGGCTCCAGTCCTCCAGATACTTCCATCCAATCAACAGTCCACCATGCAAATCAAGCAGGTGTTATAAGGAAGGGTGTGGGGAGAGGATACGGATATTTTTTTGCATAACACTGCTGTGTAGGGCGGTGTCCACAACATTTCACCTGAGTGTGTCTTTTAAAGAGCCAGGG
This sequence comes from Cololabis saira, assembly GCF_033807715.1. Lineage (NCBI taxonomy): Eukaryota > Metazoa > Chordata > Actinopteri > Beloniformes > Belonidae > Cololabis > Cololabis saira. Next base: position 25,966,374 of record NC_084598.1, read on the forward strand.
CCAATCAGAGAATGATGAACATATTTCACATGTCGGAAAAGAGAGACACTGGGCTTTATTGTTGACTGATGGGGAAACCAGATAGGCGACCTGCTCTGTCCCAGAGACGTACACGTTGTGTGGTTAAAATGTGACCAGGAGCAGTGTTTTGGGAGACGAGGACGACGTTGTGAGGAAAGGCGCTCCAGATGGAGATCGATTTACGGCTGGAGTCAAGTTTGTGGATCGGGACTAAGAGATACCTGGCTGTCCTCACAGGCTGGCATTTCAAGTGGACCGAGGTAGATAAGAAGAACCGCGAGAAGAAAACAGGTGAGTGGTATCTAAACATATAGCCTACTTTAGGACTGAAAACAGAACAAAAAAGACCAACTCAAAAATGTAAAATTATTTAAAGTGTTTTCGTACGATACAATATTCAGAATAACATAATATAATAACAGAATAACAAAAAAACAAAGTGAAGCGTTGAAGAGAAACCTGTTTTCTATCTACAATATTAACACTTTACATGTCGCCTGGGAAGCACAACAAACACATTAAATCCACCCCTTTTGCACAAAGTCTTTAATTAAACCCATTGCGTGAAAAAACACACACACACACACACACACACACACACACACACACACACACACACACACACACACACACACACTGACACACACACACACACACACACACACACACACACACACACACACACACACACACACACACACACACACACAAAACGTGAATAACTTGTTTATCAGCACCAACAGGACGCCTGACATAGTCTACCAACAGGTCATTTACTGAAAACACAAGCTGGAAAACAGAGTCAAAACCACGTGCCTGATGTGAGGGTTGTCCTTTATACTGAAATATCCTCAATGTTTTAAAAAACTGTGAAACTAGAATTTATTCATAATTCTGTCTGTGTACGCACTTTAAAAACTTTCCAGCAAATCATGATTTTTAAGGCAATATAGATTATATATTAATAAAAGCACATGTCACATTCTGATTTAAAATATTATCCTGTGTGTGTGAAATATTGTAATTTTGTGGGTTTTTATTGTGCATATTAAAGTTTCAGTGCCGGTGGCTGAGGTGGTTGGAGTGGAGGACGGCCAGGTGGAGGTTTTGCCCCAGAAGTGTGTTGAGGTTACGGACAAAGATTTCACAGGTGAGGTAAAAGCATGGTGTGAATCATTACAGATGTTACAGTTTCTGTGGATGTCATGTTGCTGTCTTTAAGATTACAACAGTTGATATTGTGGCTTTACAGCATGGTGTAGCTCTCTTTATTTGTCATCTACCTCCAGTTTTTTATGTGAAGCGTAACAGCAGTGGGGGTTCCCATGGATTGCTATGGAAATTGGGCCGGATTCAGTTCAGCTGCCCTAGTCGGGACCTCAGAGACCAGTGGACGAAACAGCTAAGGACCGCTCTAAAAACTCACAGTAGGGGCAAACTCTCATATTCTCTAAAAGGCAATTTATTCACAATTGAAATTCATTAACTTTCAAATTCCCCACCTGCTGCTGATCAGAGGTTTGCAGCAAATGAGCAATTTTATAAATGTATCTTTCAGGTCCTTTGCGTCCACACAGACTGTTGGTTTTCATCAACCCATTTGGAGGAAAGAAGAAAGGAAGACAGATTTATCATTCTCTGGTCGCTCCATTATTTGAGCTGGCTGGTATCTGCTCACATGTAATAGGTAAAGCTGAGCAATATTTCCTTCATTTGACTTCATGAAAGGTTCAGTTGTCAAATCAAAAAGAGCGGATACTCTTATGGGTGAAGTTTAAAGCAGTTATACAATCTATTGTTTAGTGACTGAACGGGCAAACCAGGCCAGAGACCACCTCTTGAAGAAAGATCTGACAAGCTTTGACGGGTAAGGGCCAACAGATTTTGTGTGATTACAGCCTTAATAGACCATTACAACAGTTGAGCCTGCCCAGAGGTGCTCTCACATAACAGACACCCACATATTTGTTTTTGACAGTGTGGTCTGCGTGGGTGGGGATGGCATGTTCAGCGAAATACTTCATGGTGTGATTGGGCGTACACAACAAGAGGCAGGCTTTTGTGAGAATGATCCAGCTGTCACTTTGCAGCCTTGTCCACTTCACATTGGCATCATACCTGCAGGTTAATGCTCTTAACTATTCATAATCTCATCATGTTCAGTTCACAGCTGGGGTACACAATCTCTGATGTAAAATATCTGTTGTAGGTTCTACGGACTGTGTGTGCCATGCCACGTTGGGGGTGATCGACCCTGTTACTTCAGCTTTGCACATCATCATTGGTGAGAAGGGACATTAATACAATTAAAGCGCCTATTTTTTTGTTATGTATGTATGTATGTATGTATGTTATGAATGTATAATTCCTCTGATTTCACATAACAAATTTCAGGAGACTCTCAGCCTTTGGATGTATGTTCAGTCCATCATGGCTCCTCTCTAGTGTGCTACTCAGTGTCTCTCTTGGGCTATGGTTTCTATGGGGACGTACTGGCTGAGAGCGAAAAACATCGCTGGATGGGACCTCTAAGATATGACTATTCAGGTCTGCACTGATGATCCATGTAGAGAACAGTAATGACTGCTTGCTCAAATAGATTGGATGTTACATTGTGTGTGTGTGCGTGCGTGTGTGTGTGTATTTATACAGTATAATATTTTGTGCATATTTCGATAACCCTTTTTTTTTTTTTTTCTTAGGCACAATGGTGTACCTTAGCAACAGAACCTACACAGGAACAATTCAGTATCTACCAGCAGACCCACTACTCTCCAGCCCAAGGGACAAAACACGCTGCCTTTCTGGGTAAAACACAGACTACTCACTAACACTTGCATGCATAATCACATGAAATCCATTGAGCAGAGAAGTGAATAATACGATACAACTTTCAGCAGTTAAAACATGTTACTGTTGTGCATGCCCTACTTCTCCATTTTCATGAAGCTGTTTCCCAAGAACCCACTGTTTATCATGTGCATGTCACCAAATCTACACATTTCTTGTGCAAGTGAATGTCACTGTACATTAACCATGGGAAAAACTATTGCTGTTCCACTGGAACGCGACTGATTTATGCATTAGCAATGAAAATACATAAATACACAAATACTAGTATTTATGTGTGTATGCATGCATTTGTAAGTTTATTTATATATACAGTACAGACCAAAAGTTTGGACACACTTCCCCATTTGTTTGAATGAGAAGGTGTGTTCAAACTTTTGGTCTGTTGTGTGTGTGTATGTGTGTGTAAAAAGATGAGAGAGGCCTGTAATTTTCATCATAGGTACAGTTCAATTATGAGAGACAGAATCGGGGGAAAGAATCCAGGAAATCACATTGTAGGATTTTTACTGAATTCATTGGTACATTTCTGGGTATAATAAGTATTTGGTCACCTACAAACAAGCAAGATTTCTGGCTTTCACAGACCTGTAACTTCTTCTTTCAGAGGCTCCTCTGTCCTCCACTCGTTACCTGTATTAATGGCACCTGTTTAACTGGTTATCAGTGTAAAAGACACCTGTCCACAACCTCAAACAGTCACACTCCAAACTCCACTATGGCCAAGACCAAAGAGCTGTCAAAGGACGTGAGAAACAAAATTGTAGACCTGCATCAGACTGGGAAGACTGAATCTGCAATAGGTAAGCAGCTTGGTGTGAAGAAATCAACTGTGGGAGCAATTATTAGAAAATGGAAGACATACAAGACCACTGATAATCTCCCTCAATCTGGGGCTCCACGCAAGATCTCACCCTGTGGGGTAAAAATGATCGCAAGAACCTGAGTAAAGATCCCAGAACCACACGGGGACCTAGTGAAGGACCTGCAGAGAGCTGGGACCAAAGTAACAAAGTACCATCAGTAACACACTACGCCACAGGGACTCAATCCTGCAGTGCCAGACGTTCCCCCTGCTGAAGACAGTACATGTCCAGGCCCGTCTGAAGTTTGCTAGAGAGCATTTGGATGATGCAGAAGAGGATTGGGAGACTGTTATAAGCCCAGATGAAACCAAAATAGAACTTTTTGGTAGAAACACAACTTGTCATGTTTGGAGGAGAAAGAAAGCTGAGTTGCATCCAAAGAACGCCATACTTGCTGTGAAGCATGGGGGTGGAACCATCATGCTTTGGGGATGTTTTTCTGCAAAGGGACCAGGTTGACTGATCCGTGTAAGGGAAAGAATGAATGGGGCCATGTATCGTGAGATTTTGAGTGAAAACCTCCTTCCATCAGCAAGGGCATTGAAGATGAAACGTGGCTGGGTCTTTCAGCATGACAATGATCCCAAACACATTGCCCGGGCAACGAAGGAGTGGCTTCGTAAGAAACATTTCAAGGTCCTGGAGTGGCCTAGCCAGTCTCCAGATCTCAACCCCATAGAAAATCCTTGGAGAGAGTTAAAAGTCCGTGTTGCCCAGCGACAGCCCCAAAACATCACTGCTCTAGAGGAGATCTGCATGGAGGAACGGGCCAAAATACCAGCAACAGTGTGTGAAAACCTTGCAGAAAACATTTGACCTGTCTCATTGCCAACAAAGGATATATAACAAAGTATTGAGATTAACTTTTGTAATTGACCAAATACCTATTTTCCACTATAATTTGCAAATACATTCTTTAAAAATCACAAAATGTGATTTTTAAAGAATGTGGATTTTTTTTTTTCATTCTGTTTCTCATAATTTAGATATACCTGTGATGAAAATTACAGGCCTCTCTTGTCTTTTTAAGTGGTAGAATTTGCACAACTGGTGTCTGACTAAATACTTTTTTTCCCCACTATATATATATATATATATATATATATATATATATATATATATATATATATATACATATATATATATATTTGACTGTGTGTGCGCATTGCCTCAGTGTCCCCAGCAAGTTATATGTGAAAGTGGAGGAGGATTTGTTGTAACTCTAAACCTGTCTGATTAGAGGGAAAGAAAACGCTCATGTGGCTCGTATCATTACTATCCAGGCACCAGGTAAATGGTTCAAATTCACATTTTGAGACTCTGTAACTGCTACCACCTGCTGTGTGGACTCGGGTGTTGGGTGCATCTTAAGGAGAGTAGAGACCAATACAGGAGGAACTTAATCTAGTTGAAATGTGAGTCTTGCTCTTGTGTAAAATGCCTGCTGTTGTCTTTGTTTGAGGTAGCTGCGTGTGCCAGACAGGAAATGGTTTTAAATACTCTCGTGAACGAGTGTCAAAGTGGAGGACATTGGTATTTCACAGACTTAAACTTGTGTGAAATTCTCTGTCATGTATGGGTGTGTGTAGGTGTGGTGTGTGTTCCAGAAGCACAGAAAGACTTTTCCCCAACTCCTCTGACACGGGCTCCATATACAGCTCCTACTCTTCCGGCCAGTTCAGTGCTGAGTCAGAAGGTAAAGTAGTAATTTTTCCTAAATATTGCTTTTTTTTTTTAAATGGTGCAACAGTGAAGCAATGGGACATTCCTTTAAATGATCAAACTGAAGAGCAACATTAGTAGGGTTTTTTTTTATTTTAAATGTAGATACATCTCACCCTCTCTTTTCCTCTGCAGGTGAATGGGTGAGAGTGGAGGGCAAGTTCAAGTGTGTGTCTCTCACTTGTATGTCCAGCTCATGTGCTAGAAGTCCCCAGGGTCTTTCTCCGTCTGCCCACCTGGCAGACGGAACTGGGGACCTCATCCTAGTGTGGGACACTCACCCACTGGGCTTCCTCAGGTTCCTCTACAGGCACACGAGCACACAGGACCAGGTGTGGGTTCCTTATGTAAACTCAGGGGAGTAAAAAAAAAAAAAAAACTTTTTTTTTTTTTAAAGCACTCAAAGCCAGGTTTCCTCCTATTTTTCCTAGTTTGATCTGCCTTTTGTGGAGGTCCATCGGGTCAAGGCAGTCCGTTTCTCTGTGGCAGGAGGCAAAGAGGAAAACGGGCAAGAGGAAAGTAGAGAGCCAATTCAAGAACAGGACGGAGAAGAAAGAGCATATGCAGAGACTGAAAGCAAAGATGGATCTCAGCATCACCTCGCTGAACGATCCATGGAACGGGGAATGAAAAAAGAGAAAAAAACAGCGATTCCCTTCCTGTGTGGACTGTGTTGCAAAAAAGATCCCACTGCATCAGTGTGGAACTGCGATGGGGAGATTCTGCCTTTCACTGACATCCACTGCAGGTAAGAGCACCCAACATCTTATGTTTTTATGTTCTGAAATTATACTTTCAGCAGGTGTTAAGATAGTATGGGAAATACTAATAACAAAAAAAATCAGAGTTATGCATAATTTCACAATGGCTTTAATGTAATTGCAGACAGAATGAACGCAATATATTTCTTATTTTGTCTCATCTGCTTTATTTCTTTTCCTGATTTGCATGAATTTTGCATTTCCGACCAGCAATAAAAACAGTTTGGACAGTTAAGCTTAACATGCATTCTGACATCGAATATACGAGCAATACAGTATTTTCAGGTGTTACTTTGTCTCGTTATCACTACAAACACGTCTAAAAGTTTGCAAAGTAATGCATAGTTATTATTATTATTATTATTATTATTATTATTATCATTACTTGTTTAAAAAATCTTCATGAATACTTTGCTGGGAAACAGGTTAGGACCTCAAGTAGGCCAGTCCAGTGTCTTCTTCAGCTATGCATTTGTAATGTGTCCAGAAGTATGTTTTGCATTGCCTTCTTTAAAGAGAAAAAAAAAAAAAAAAAAAAAAACATTTTGAAAAAGATGCTTCAAATTAACACATGAAATAAAGTTGAGAACAAACACAAAATCCCCAGGGTTTCATACCACCTCCTTTCATCTTCAATTTCTAACCTGACATTGGAAAAATAATTGTTCATACATAACATTGTTATGTAACTACCACTTCCACTCTTTTACTTTATTCCCCTCTCTCAGGATTCATGGCCAGTTGGTCCGTCTGTATGCAAGGGGCATCGAGGATGGAGCTTCAATACGCGACTGCATCTAGGGGAGGGTCAACTGTCATGGAAAATAGTCTCACTTACATTTGGGTTGATGAGAAAAATGAGAATTTAAGGAAAGAACAGCCAGTCTTCCTGTCTGACATTGCCAAATAGCTCCTTATATTTCAGGTACATTTATTTTTTTCACTCTTATAACAAGAAAGAAGTATTTATTCTTGTATGAGTTGATGCTGTTCCTTTTACCCTTATCTGTGATGCAGGTTTTTCTGCACAAAATCTATTTAACCTGTTATGGTGTACGGTGTTGATTGTGGTCTGTATTTTTTTTTTTTTCTTGGTCTACGTGACCTTCCAGAAAATATAGTCATGAGTAACTTTAACATTTTTTTTATTTATTCAATAAAAAGGACTAACCATTTTTTTTGGATCGAGTGAATGTCTTCGGTATCAGTTCAGTTTCCCTTTAAAGTAAATAAAAGTAACAGTTTCTATTTTATCCATCGTGGGTCGTATAGCGTTGGATCTAATTCTGGTTGAACTCCAAAATATTGAAAAACTTCTCTACTGTATTTTTAGTGTGAGTACAGCTTGCATATCAACACTACTGACACGGCAGAAGCAGGGGAAAGAAGGTGAAGTTATTTAAACAGATGCTTGTCTTTGCTGTTCTTCGCTCAGCTTTCCAAGACTGGGCAAATGTGTGTGAGCATATATATCTGTGTGTGTGTGTGTGTGACTCCATTTAGGGTGGACACCTGGATAGAGACATAGTGACAAGACACAACATCAGCACAATGCTGGCCTTTTTTTCAAAACCATGCATGCATTGTTAGAGATTAACATGCCAATGAAAGCTGCTTATGGGTTTGATTTAGTTTAAAACACTCATGCTCAAGTTATTCTTACCTGGGGCATGGCATTTCAATGTTTAAGCAACTTTACCTATTCACCAGTCCAACCAGTCCTGGTGGCGTAGATACTACTTGATGTGGATTCACGTGAATCATGTTTTACTTGATTAGGGTTTACTGTAAACACAGGCCTACTGACAACAGAAACAAGCTTATACTCTGAGCATCCATGTGACAGAGTGGATTTTACACACAGACCCCTGTCCATAATATAGCAGTATATTATTATAAAGGATCTGTTTGCTTCACGGGTCTCATTTATTTAATGCTTTATGAAAGTGTGCATGCAGAAAGGTGGTGCACGCCTGAAATCAGGATCTTGCTCTTGTTTTCCATTTTCATCCATAAATGAAAAAAACAGTGCTCCGTTGTGTACATGCAGACAAAATCAAACTGGTACAGTAGTAACTAGTCAATTTTATTCTTGTAAACTTTCATACAATGGTTTTCATGGGTGTAATTATATGTGCACATGCATGTGACAGAGCATCAGGTTGCATGGGGCTTCACCCACTTGTACGTTCCTTCATAGCGGAATCCCACCCTCTTCGTGAGATCATCAGCTTCACTTGGACCACGGCTATGGACACGACAAAACCAAAACAGGATGGAAAATAATGATCTCCTGCGAGGATAGTGCATGTAGTCCATTAGATTCTGTCTAATAAAACCTAGTTTACCTTCCATATGTGTAAGGAATGGGGCGTCTCTTTTCTCTCTCTATTTGGTGGAGGAGGGGTGTAAAGATCCTCCAGGCCTCCCGTAACTCATCGCTGGGACAGAGAAAGGAGGAATTCAGATAACAGCTTTACAGCTAAAAATCAACATCAATTTCAAAATTCCCACTAAGCGGAGTTCTATAAAGACTGTGTGTGAATATGATTTATGTTCCAGTATCCTGGCGAAGGGTCTTCTTAAATCTTATAGTGCTGCGAGACAAGTGTACAGATGTTTTCATTTTTTCTCCATTAACTAAAGTAAATAATACCACCAACCTGCGAACAAAGTGCATCTGATTTCCACAGAAGACGTCTAGGATAAGTCTCTCATAAGCATCTGGAAGTTTCACGTCCTACAAAATAGAAATAATTAAGAACCAAACAAAAGGATAACACAGCTATCATTGAAAACTCAAAACACAAAAACTTTTTTCAACAGTTGCCGGTATAAGTGTCCATGACAGCAGAAAGTTGTTGCTGTGTGGAAGCAGCAGGTTGAGGTTTCCAAAGACAAACTGATAAAAGGCTCCTAATGCAGATGAGATGAAGAACTCAAAAGGTTGGAAAAGGATGGACTGTTAAAAAAATAAAAGAGGATGTTTTAACAATTTTTCCCCCTCAGTCATCATTGGGAGTTTCATGGAAGATGGGATGGATGAGATTGTAGTTTCACTGATATGAGACAGGGAGTATCCAGTTTTTCCAGTTTTACAAGACATACAGGATCAGGTTCATGACTCAAGCATCTCTCTGTGGGAATGTTGGATGATAAAGGTGGCCAAAAAAGAAAAACTTCAGAAGTGGGGCAGGAGTGGACTTGTGGATAACCCATGATGTAACTGGTGTAAATTGTAAATTGTGTAAATTTGAATCCATACTGATTACAGAGAGAGTTCACCTGCATGTGACATCATAAGCACAGATGCTGCGCGGTGAAAAATGCAACACTCAAAAGTGTTTATAATTATCTTAAAAACAACTACGCAAGTAATTTAACTTAACTTTGCTCTTTCAAGTTTGAGCTGCAAAATATAATTTATCTTCAGGGATTAATGAAGTATTTATGACATCACTTCAAATCAATTAACTAATTTTGTTCTAATTTTTTATAGTATAATTTTAGCAATACTTATATCACTGTATTGATATAAGAACAGTGTTACATTTATGCCAGGATATAAAAAAACAAAACCGAAAACACACACAATGTTTTTTTTTTTGAAGAACACTGTCTTGTGGTTCCTGAAAAAATGTATTTCCTGTTTTTTTGTTGACTTCTTTTTTCTTTTCTTTTTAATGGTGTGTTCTCTGAAATTTAGTGAGACTTAAAAAAAGTATCCAATATCGCTGTATAAACACATTTTAACCACTAGAACTTTGACCACAGTCGAAGGTGGCTGTTGCAGGTTTCCATGATCTTTTTTACTTTTCAACATTAACAAAACATCTGCCCTTTTCAGTGAAATGAGTATGGCCAACTTCTCTCAATGATCACGTGAAATTTTCAGTCATAAAAAAACATTTTGTCTACAAGAAAAAAGCTGACTCCTGATAATGTAAAAGAATAAGAACAACTCGTGATAGTTGGGTCTAATGGATTTCTGTGAATACTGTGAGCACCTTATATCTGCTCTTGTAGGTGAGGTCCAGCTCTGTCTCCTCTGGGCTGAAGTTAACCCCAGGCCTCTTGGTCATCATTTTCAGGTAAATGGCCTGATCTGGTTGCACCCGGACCACAAGCTCGTTCCTTTGACACTGTCCATTAAAGATGTCTCCTGGAACGTCCGTGAACTGCACACGTACTTCTGCTTTCGGCTCATTTAGAGCTTTACCACAGCGCAGAATGAAGGGAACTCCTGGTGGATGTTGCAGGAACACATCACAGATAGGTCAGTAGGAGAAGAAGCATTTGAGGGAGAAAAAATCATGATGAAATCATAAAATATGAAGCTGGAAGCCTCACCCTCCCATCTTTCATTATGAACATAAAGAACTGCAGTGGCAAAGGTTGGTGTGCAGGAGTCTTTTGGTACAGTGGGATCATCCAGGTATCCCAGCTTGGAGTGTTCCTTCCCCGCAGGGTCTCCAACATACTGGCCAAGCACAACATCTGACATAGCAACCGGTGCTATACACTTTAACACCTTCACCTATGACACATTAAAAAAACAAAAGCGCTGCAATGAAACGAAAATCTTTGTGAAGACAACAAACAAACTCCAAATCCCCAGTGTTACCTTTTCATCCCTCACATCACCTGGACTGGTGGAAGCAGGTTTTTCCATGGCAACCAAACAGAGCATCTGAAGCAGATGGTTCTGCATGACATCTCTACATTAAAATGAAGGGGTTGGACTCAGAGCAGGTCTCCGGGGCAACAAATGCACAACAAATTTAAGGTCCTCACCGAATGATACCAAAGTCATCAAAATATCCTCCACGGCCTTCAGTGCCAAAGGGCTCCTTGAAGGTGAGGACCACAGAGGCCACACTGGTTCTGTTCCATATGGGTCCAAAAATGCGATTTCCAAACCTGGAAGTTAGCAAATTAAACACTTTAAAGATGAAGACGTTCAACCGTAATAAATTACCTCTGAAATAAGGAAAGTAAATCTATAGATAGCATCTAAATTATTGAAAAAACACCCCAAAAATATTATCACCTGATGACCATGAGGTTCTGGACCATCTCTTTTCCCAGGTAGTGATCTATGCGGTATATTTGGTCCTCTCTGAACAGGGAGAACAGGTGGGCGGACAGGTCCTGTGAGCTCTGGAAGTCACGACCAAACGGCTTCTCAAAAATGATCCTGTTCCAACCTCTGCCACAAATAAAGCCGATTAAATAAAAACATACTGTACATGTAAACAGTATTTTCATATCATTTCATTTTTCAGGACTGAACAGATGCTCACTTGCTGCTCATGCAGTGGTTTCTGATGTTTGAGCTGACGTGATTGTAGATGGTGGGTGGCAGAGCCAGGTAAAATACTCGGTTGGCATTGGCTCCTCCAGGAAGAGACAACAGATGACGGTTGAGTTGTTCAAAGGAGGTGCCATCATCATACCTGCCACTCAAGTAGGAATTCTTATGGAAAAAGGCTGATACAGCATCGCCCTCTTTATCTGTGACCTAAGGGAAATGTGGCAGAGATATATATGAAAAGAAGAAAAAAAAACACTTGACTATCCTGTCTCAGATATCAAACAAGGGGCCTTAAATGCATTACCTTCATATAAGGCAGACATGCTGCTTTAATGTCTTCCACAGTGAAATCAGAGCGGGCAAAACCCACAAAGTGTGTGTTGTCTGGAAGCAGGCCATCCCTAAATAACCACCTAAACAACGGACAGTCAGTCAGAACCAGTAATGCAGAAAACTTTGGCCAAAGGTCAAACTCCTCAGAAAACATGCCGCCCGGACAAATTTAGTCTGGCGTCAGAAAATGTGTTGCTGCATTTGTGTGTATGCATTACTCACCATAAGGTTGGATAGATCTTCTTTTTAGCAAGATCTCCCTGTGCAAATCACACACAGACACACATGTACAAACAAAATACGTCTGATCAAGAACATCTAGGGGCTAATCAGTGCGAGAGTTAGAAAAAAATAATCAAGAGTCCAAAGAGTGGGTAGACTTGGTAAACTTGGAATAAACCATCAGAGGTATTGAGATTGAGGTCTATTGGAATTGGACAAAGGAAAAAGTAAATGAACCACATTTCTTTGAACATGTGCTCATATACTGTTTCCATTGACTGATTATGAGAAAGGAATATTCTTCAGCAGAGCTTTGTGTCAGGCCCATATCACGCTGTTCACAACAGTTAGAATTTGGTGGAATAAGAGGTTTTATGTGAAATCTGACCAATGAAAACTTGAAAATATTAGACATGGGAATGTAAGAAGTCCAAAGATTGTACTCACAGACGCTCCCAGGATGATAAATGTGTGAGTGTTGGAAAGACTCGACTGCTCTTCTCCATAGAGCTCCCTTCTGAGCTGTGTAAACACCCCAGGACGAGTAAAAGGCTCGGTGCTCATATTCTGACCAGCCTGCTCTCAGCCTGTCCCCCCACTGACCACTCTTTGTTGTGGCTTGCATAGTAATAGTTCAATCGTCATCATTGCCTTGCAACAAAAAAAAATCAACTCTATGATGCCACCTATGGGTGCAAGAAGAACCCACTTTAGGTCATGTCTTACTATGATTATATTACACTATACAGAGTCACCTTTGCTCCCCACCCTTTGGCCTGGGTGGGGGTGGGGTAAGGAAGCATGTACATTCCATCCTATCAGTTTTTGCAGTCCTGCACTCTTCTCTGAACTGACATTTCAGATCCATACTGACAAAGCTAAAAAATACCTTTCAAGAATCCTTAACCACTCCTTGGACAAATATTGTGCAAACAAGAAGCGCCAGTAACAAATGTCAACGCCTTCACTGCAGGAAGATGTCTTATCAGTGCGTTAACTGTGGGCGGGCTGTCTTCACAGGTTGTTAATGAGTAAAGAACTGGGCAATGAAGCATTTCCGGATCAACAACTTATTACAGTGGCTTAAAACCTTAGAGGTTTAATATTTGTTGAATGAGTAACCACTCCTACAGGATATAGTACACTATGTTGATTTATTACCCGGTCTAAAAATCAGTTGGAAAATTCTGGGATGGCAAGAAAGGGTTGATTGTTCTATAGAGTTCATTAATTAGCCACGACACACAAATGGCATTACAGTACAAAATAATTCTGTATAAAATGTCTGAATTAATATTGTAAATATCTAAGGTGAACTAAAATTGATCAAAAACAGAAGATTTTTTATTAAAAATAAAACCATATGATTTATTTAAAGACAGATCTCTCTTACTCTTGACTCTGACACATTTAACATTTCAAAATTCATTGTCAGACAAAAAAAAGTTCAGCCAGGAGTTAAACAAGTGAATTAAACTCACTGTATTTAAAAACCTTTTTCAAGCTGCCGCTCCTCAATGCAAAGTCTTTACATGTCTGAAGATCCCCAACCACACATAATTTCTCAATAAATATATTTAAGAACAATTAAAATAACCCCTAAACTGGGGGTTTGTTATAAAATGTTATTGTCTTTGCTTTTTTTCCCCCCTCCATCTTTCACTGGACATCAGTGTGGCCAAACGCCCCGAGATCTGCAGCAGGTCCTTCTGGAAGAGTAGGATTTGACTCCGATGTGCAGAGTCTGAGGAGGAGGTGGACACGAGGAGACAGAGGTCACCCAGTGGGGGCACTGGGAGGTCAGCTGAAGCTCCAGTGCTGGGAGGCATCTGCAGGATTACAGTAGTCCATCTGAATCTGACCTCCTTTCAACTGTAAACACTTCCCGCTGCTGGGGTTCCTCAGAAGGTTTTCCTGCAGAGAAACATCAGAAAAAGATCAAAGATCATGTGTATGAAAAAGAAGAAAATCACAAAGCACTTTCATATTCATTTGTTCATATATATATATATATATATATATATATATATATATATATATATATATATGTATATATGTGTGTGTTAATGCCACATTTTCTGCTTCAAAACAACTTTTCTGTTCATGCTTGGACGTTATTTTTCCTTCTTAGCTTCAGCTCTGAAGCAATTAAGAGAAAGGAATAATGAAATGGATGGGATAAAAATAAAATCAACAATAGAAAAAGAACAATCTTTGTGGTGCTCCCATCACATTTCATGAAAAGCATAAAAGGGGTTTCTTTGAATGTTTCTCACCATTTCAACAAGTTGTCAGGCAGCTGCTGAGAATTTTTTAAATATGGTTTCAGGGAATGTATTACGAAAAAGAAAAAAATCCTTTATTTGCTTGACAACATCATGCATATTTGGGTGTCAGGTTTTAACTTTGAACTCCAACAAGACAACCCCTTTATGGTTGGAAAATGTCTTAGTTCGGATTTTCAAAGTACTTCGAAATTGCAGGTCCAGTTCAGAGTACCTCGAATTAACTAAGTTTATTTTCAACGCCAATTTTAAAAAGATTGAAACCCTGCAGAAGTGGGAGTCAGAGTGGCTTGCTTTTCTCTTTAAAAGCAACTGCTTCAAACAGACATTACTGTGTTTTTGTGTTATCTTGACCAAACATGGTGAGTCTTAGAAATATTCAAACTAGAAAAGCTTTCCATACCACTGCTCTTTGGAACAGAGAGTCCAGATGTGTCTTGCTTTTAAAATCGTTGTACTTTTGTCCACACGTCTTGGATATGATTTTGTTAATTTTTTAAGTGAACCAAGACTATTTGAATCATTTTATGCTTTTTACAACGTATCTGATGAACCAGTGACGATAATCTCTCAACATGCTCAAAAGGAGTAATACAAACAAAGTCTCCCTGTGTCGGATATATCAATAAGAAATTTGTGTGCCTCAAAAAAGGATTTTTGCCTTAGAAACCGAAAAAGGACTTCATGAAATGCTCCCAATGGAATCCAGTGGTAAGATCTCCACATTCACTTTCAAAGGAAAGGGTGAAAAAATGGTTACTTACAACTTGAAGCGAAATGATATAGTATCAAGATACTTTTAATGGACTTGGTGCTAAGCTGAAGCAAAGTCAAAATGTTGATATCAATGGAGGACATGTTACATCACCTGAAAAAAGTTAACACATTTTTACCACTGAAAGAGCCAAATGAGACTGAATATAACATACAGACAGAAACTACAAAGCAGCAGATGGACAGAATAAGTGTGCCACGTGTCAAGGTAAAAAGATACTCTTGTGCTTGGAGATGGAGCCATATCTAACATAAACAGAGTAGTTACTTGCAGCTACCCAAGTGCCACTGTCTCTGACATTACAAAGCTACTATCTGAGGTGCTGGCAAAACCCCAATGGGTCAAACAGTTGATTGTCCATGTGGGTGCAGTGGACATCAGAAAGGAACAGTCTGAAATCTTAAAAGAAAACTTCAAGAAACTATTTAAGAGTCTTCATTAAAGGGGACCTATTATGAAAAACACGTTTTCTCTTGCTTTAACATATATAAAGTGGTCTCCCCTCAGCCTGCCAAGTCAGAGAAGGAGTAAAGCAACCAAATTCTGCAGTGTCTGTACAGCCGGCCGGATGAGCCATCCAGTCTGATGTGGCTTCTATGAGCCGTTCAGATTCTGCTCCCGTCGTTACGTTATCAAAATGCAATTTGCATTCAGTACGTTTTTACATGCACTAACAGAAATTCGAACTGTTGCCTTAATCTGTCCGATATTGAAATTTTAAAAGCCATCTATACACCTTAGCCGGGCTGTAGTCGAACCGAACTTTAGCTCTTGAGATCGAGCTTTTAGTGCCAGATAATGCGGTCCTAATTTGAGTTATTCCAGCATATATACGCAACCCATGCTTAACCGAGCTACTGACTGCCCCGTGACTCCTCCTTCTGTAAGTGACGAGCCGCAGGAGCAGGAATAATAACTGTCACAGCATCACAACAACACAGTAACAGAAGATAAAGAGGGAGACTTTGCATGCATCTTAAGACTGTAGCTACAGCAGCACCTCCAGCATCCCCAACACAGGATTCACATGCAGCAGCTTCTCCATCACCTTTAACACAGCACTCACCACGGGCCTGGGACCCACCTTGTGCATCTACACCCTCAAGAGACACCTCAGCATCATTCTTGTCTCCACCGTCACGCACAAGTCTTCCTGATCATCTTGAAAGCCTGATGAAATCAGGATTTAAAATGGTTCCCTTAACGCCTGACATGGGAAGATCAATGATTCTAACCTTAAGGAAGAGTCACGCCCTTCTCTCCCCTCAGTTCACTCCACAAACCAAAGCTGTTATTTCCAACAGCGTCAATGATGTTGTGTAGGACGCTAACGGCCTTCGCACTGCTAAACCCCATATCAACCAGCGCTCCAGGGAGGAAGTGTTCTCTTATTTTTTATTATTATCTTGTTTATTTTATTTTTTTAATGACCATTGTCAAACCACATAGATTAGATAAGAGAGGAACTCAATGTCAGATCAATGTCAGATCTTAAAGTAACAAATCATTCTTAATTAAGAGTTTTAATTTCTCTCACAATCTTGATTTTATGTTTGTGGGGGACAATATACTCACCCACAAACTGTCATTTGGGATTTTTTTTTCATCATTTGAGTACGTGTCATTCAAAATGGAGATGAAACAATCTTTCATTTTATTTTATTACTACGCCTTGTGTTTTTAATACTACGCCTTGTGTTCCTTTTGGCAGGGGGGGCTGCCAATGGAAATTAGCCTGTTGGCTACAATTGGGTGCATTTACATTTTTAAAATGTTCATTAAATGTACAATGTCCCTCTATAACAAATAAATGAGAAATGAAATTCCTTATATTGTTTGTTTATTTTGACAATTTCACTTATTTATCTTCAGTTATGTGCACTGATTTTGACTGTTTAGTCATAATAGGGGACTTGAATGTGCATGTAGACGTATCCGATGATAAGCAAGCTAAAGAACTCACTGCTGTCCTTGAAATGTTTGGTCTAACTCAGCTTGTGCGTGAGTCCACCCACAGCAGGGGGAACATTCTAGATGTGCTTATATCAAAGGATGTTTTTATTTCAAATGTGGATGTCGTCAACATGGCTTTATCTGATCTTGTTTTTTGACCTGGATGTTACTCCCAAACCAGCAGACGAGGGCACAGAAACAGGAGTACCGAAAAGAAATGGTGTAAGTCAAAGCTAAAGGTTCATTATGAGATTTGCAAAGAAAAGTTATGTGTGTTCAACCAGACTTTGCGTGGAACAAGGGAGAGATATTTTTCTGAAATCATCAGAAACTGCAGTATCCACTCTCCCCTCGTTTTTGCTACAATAAACAGATTAATAAAGCCCCAAGTTTCACTGCCCGTAAAACTCATTTCTACATCTAATTGTAATGAGCTTGCAATATTATTTAGTGATGGTATTAAAAAGGCATTAAAAAAAAAACAATAATTTCCACAACATAAAAAGCTACTCTGCAGCAAGCTAGACATGTAGACACATTTCACACCTGTCACTGAGAAAACAGTTGAAGAGATCATCTGCAGTCTGAGTCCATCGACATGCTGACTTGATGAATTGCCCACTAGGTTTTTAAAGTCTGTGCTGAGCAGTTTGTTACCACAACTCGCTCATCTCGTTAACATCTCACTTCAAACTGGAACATGTCCAAAGGCCTTAAAAACTGCTGTCATTAAGCCTCTTCTAAAGAAGAGCAGTCTTGATCCCACAGTCCCGAAGAACTATTGGCCTATATCAAACCTGCCATTCTTAGACAGTTGTACTCCTATCTAACAATGCTTTTGATATTTTCTAATCAGGTTTTAGGCCCCACCACAACACTGAGACAGCTCTGATCAAGGTGACAAATGATATCCACCTGGTCCCGCTTTAAACTGGTTCAGGTCCTGTCTTGACAAAAGGAGATACATCGTTGAAATTGATGACTGTATGGCTATGGCAGACGAAATGGCTATGACCTGTGGGGATTGTTCAATCTGCACGTGCTTCCATTAGGCCAGCTAATACGCAGCTAAAATGTGTCCTACCACAACTATGCAGATTACACTTAGATCTACGGGTCACTGACAGCAGGAGAACATGGCCCTGTAGATTCATTGTGTCACTGCATCAAACAGATCAGTGTGTGGATGCAAAACAATTTTCTCCAGTTACCGTAAGCCTAGACAAAACTGAAATCATTGTCTGTGGTCCACACAAACAAAGAGAAAGTGTTATCAGCTACCTTGCGACTCTCTCTCTAATTCCTAAAAGGGGGTAATATTGCACTCGGATCTGACCTTTAACAGCCCCATTAAATCAATAACATCAGCAGCTTTTTACCATCTAAAAAACATTGCCAGAATCTAAGGAATCGTGTCTAAAGCAGATTTACAAAGACTAATCCATGCATTTGTCTCCAGCAGGTTAGACGACTGTAACGGCCTGCTCACTGAGCTCTCTAAATGAGCTTTAAGACGGCTGCAGCACATCCAGAATGCTGCTGGTCGAGTTCTGACTAGAAACAGGAAATACAACCACATTAGTCCAGTCCTAAGGTCTCTGCACCGGTTTCCTGCCGCTCAGAGAATAGACTTCAAAACGGCTTAAAGTGTTTCTCAATCCTGGTCCTCGTGGGCCCTCTTTTGAACTCATACAACATACTGCTGGGGCTACTCATAATCAGCGGCACACTCTTGATTTGGTTATTTCCAAAGGTCTTGACATAACCCCTGAGTGTACTCTTGATGTTGGGATCTCTGATCACTTTTGTATCTTCTTTAATGTTGCCTGGACAACTAAAATTATACCTGGGTCAAAACTAGTCAAAAGACGCACCACTGCTGCTGACACAGCTGGTAGCCTTATTGCTAAATATACCAACACTGCTAGATTATTTGGGCCATACTCTGACTCTAACCTGGACTTTACTCCATCTTCATTGTCTTCATGTGACAACTTGATCAATGACTTTAGTTGTTTAGTGACGCAAATTATGGATGACATAGCGCCTATTCAAACCAAATTAATTTCTGGCAAGACAAAAGCACCATGGAGGAATGTGAAAACAGTGAGGGCCCTGAAAAGGAACTGCCGCAAATCTGAGCGCAAGTGGCGCAAGACCAAACTGCAGGCAGACTATAAGATCTATAAAGATATGCTCAGCACTTATAACAAAGAAATAAAACAATCTAGACAGCAGTACTTCTCTCAAATCATCACTGACAATTCACATAACGCTTTCTCTTTAGCACAATTGACAAACTTATTAATCCTCCGAGACCAATACCCACTGAGTTCCACTCCTCTGATAAATGTAATGAATTTGCATTATACTTCAAATCTAAAATCCTGAACATTAGGAACAATATTGCGGCTTCCTCTGCTGGTGGACGTGACCCCACTAAACTGTTCAAAGATGTTTTTAACTGTATTGTAAATACCTCCCTACGGTCTGGAATCTTTCCCTCAGGTCTCAAACATGCTATTATAACACCATTGATAAAAAAGAGTAACCTTGATCCATTCACTGTTGAGAACTACAGGCCCATTTCAAACCTTCCCTTCCTGGGGAAAGTTCTGTAGAAGGTTGTCTACCAGCAATTACACAGGTATCTGTCATATAATAGCCCATTTGATGCCTACCAGTCTGGTTTTAGAAAATAATTACAGTACAGAAACTGCCCTCGTCAGAGTTATCAATGATCTGAAAATTAACACAGACAACCACAAAGTCTCTATTCTGTTACTTCTCGACCTTAGTGCAGCTTTTGATACTGTGGACCATGTCATTCTACTCCAGCACCTTGAACAGTGTTTGGGCCTCAGAGGCCTCAGTTCTTATCTGGTTTTCATCATATCTAAGTGGTAGATCTTTCTCTGTTTCGGTTGGCAGCTCTGAATCTGATAATGTCAGCATTCAATATGGAGTCCCACAAGGGTCAATTCTAGGTCCCCTACTTTTCAATTTGTATATGTTACCACTTGGGTCCATCATTTGGCATCATAATATTCAATATTATTCTGATGATCATGACACACAATTATATGTAGCCTATCTGTTACTGCCAATCATTTGAGCCCAGTCAATGACCTCATTCAATGCATTACAGATATCAGGTATTGGATGGCAAGAAACTTTTTACAGCTAAATGAAGAAAAAACAGAGATTCTTTTAATTGGTCCAAGTGCTCTGAGGCAACATATTCTCCCTCTATTAACTCCTCTGTCAGTAAAACCTTGTGAGCTTGTCAAAAACTTGGGTTATCTTGGTGATCTTAACTTCCAGAAACGCATAGCTAATGTCTCCAGGACTGCCTTCTATCACCTCAGAAATATATCTAAAGTAAGATGCTTTCTGTCACAATCAGACTCTGAAAAGCTGGTTCATGCCTTTATCTCCAGTAGATTAGATTATTGCAATGCACTTTTTGCAGGACTGACAAAGCAAGTGTTACATAAACTCCAGCTTATTCAAAATGCTGCAGCCAGAATTCTAACAAAAACCAGGAGGTATGAACACATCACTCCCGTTTTGTCCTCTCTGCACTGGCTCCCTGTTAAACAACAAGTAGATTTTAAAGTACTTCTTTTTGTCTTTAAATCTATGAATGGCTTAGCTCCCTCCTACATAGTTGACATGCTGACTGAATACATTCCGGACAGATCCCTCAGATCATCAAATAAGAGTCTTCTAATCATTCTTAGAATCCACACTAGATCTGCTCATGGTGCTTTCAGTCACTACTACACTCTCTGGAATTCCTTGCCACAGGAACTAAGGTCTGCTCCAACAGTGCCCACTTTTAAAAGCAGACTAAAAACTTACCTTTTTGCACAGGTGTTTGAGTAAACTCATGGTTGGCTGGGTGATCACACTTTTGTTAAAATGGAATTATGGTCGTTATTATTGTTTTTTCTCTTGTCATACTCGTTATCTATTTCTGTTATTGTAAACTTGTAATTTTGTTAGTTTGTTTGTTTATGTATTTTTGAGCACATTGAGTCCATGCTCGTAATGTGAAATGTGCTTTATAAATAAAATTGACTTGACTTGTATCACGGTGTGCAGAAGCAGAGTAGCATCTAAGTCATGCAGGACAAGGGCCCACGAGGACCAGGATTGAGAAACACTGACATCGCCGACATGTTGGAGCCCTATGAACCAACTCAAACCCTTTGAGAACCCCAGGCAGTGGTCTCCTGCTGGTGTTCAGAGGACTAAACAAGGTGAAGCTGCGTTTCAGTTTTATGCTCCTGAAATCTGGAACAGTCTTCAAGAAGATGAGACAGACCTCAACTCTGACAATGTTCAGATCCAGGCTGAAAACAGGTCTGTTTAGCTGTGTGTATGACAACTGAAAGGATTTTATCTGCACTCTTCCTTTTCAATTAAATTAATTACTTAATGATTATTTTTATGTTTTACAGAATCCTTTTATTTGCCTTATTGTGATTTTATGTAGCTGCAAAACCCTTTGAATTCCCTTTTGAATTGTACTCTACAAATAAATTTGCCTTTTTAAGTTTGTTAGGATGTACGACTTTTGCAGTAAGTCAAGCCCCGAGTGCTCCTCACCTGTGTAAAGATCCACTCCTGCTGTGGTGCCACACTGGTACCTTTTCCCTTTAACTGGCAAAGCTCAAGCTTGACCGACTCTGGTGGGTTTGTGGCATGAAGACACAGCTGCTTTCCGATGTTATGGCGCAGCTCCTTATGAGATGAATACTCAAAGTACTAAAAGATACAATTATCCAGTCAAAACCAAACAATCCAAGAAGAAGACGTTGAATTTTGTTCAAATTCTTTGCTTGACACTGTTGAGTCAGAGTTACCGTACCTGGTTGCCTCCCATGTTGTGACACTGGTACATGATCACAGGTTTACCTCCCTGGTTGTTCTCTCCAACATCCAAACAGGTTCTGGAGCCAGAGTTTTGAAGCTAGTGCAAAAATTGACACAACTAAGAGTAAGACAACAACCCACATCATTAGGCACATTTTATGAAACGGTCACTGTCCACAAACTTGACTCACTGCTCCAAATTTTTCTGGGGCTAAATCTGGCATGAAGATTTCTGGGTAAATCGTGTCCAAGTACCAAGTGAAGTTCTTGCAGTGAAGCCCC
The DNA here is from genome assembly GCF_033807715.1 of Cololabis saira. NCBI lineage: Eukaryota > Metazoa > Chordata > Actinopteri > Beloniformes > Belonidae > Cololabis > Cololabis saira. The sequence goes on from NC_084598.1 coordinate 25,988,639, forward strand.
TCCCTCAGTTTTAAGCGATCAGAGATGTCTCCATACCTGTTCTGTAACCATAAAGGGGAGGTTCAGTTCCAAGTCTGACAAGCTAAAACAACAACCAACATTTACAATAGCTTGTTTCCACAGGGGTTATGAATTCCAGTGGCTGGGTCAAGAGAGTGGGTGAGAAATGGCACTGTATCCATTAAAAGTTTGAAAACAGACCTCGCTGGCCATAATTGCAGCATTCTTGTTGCGGCGATAGAAGATTTTCTTATAGTCATCCATCCAGACTTCAGCCAGGCGCACCTGGTTGCGAGTGATGACCTCAGTGCCCTTAGGGAAAGTATGTGGGCTTTTAGTGCGGAAGACATGGCCCACCACAGAACAAGGGATGATCTCTAGCTGACCCCCACACTGCCATACCTGCAAATCATATATGGCACAAAATGCAGGTGTTCAGGCTACATGTCAATGACACTCACAGCGGGTAAAGTGTGGATCTGGGAGAAGAGATGAAAAGACACTGACCCTGAAAGACATTTCTACGTTTTCTCCTCCCCAGATCTCCATCTTGTCATCGTATGTTCCAATGTGTTCAAAGTACTTCTTAGAGATTGAGAAGAGGCCTCCAGCAAAAGTAGGTGTCCTGAAATTTTTTTTTTTTACAGCCTTAGCATTTTAAAATGATTTAGAGCATCCTGAGTGCAAACAACAGCGTACTTCTTACTTTACAGGATACGTTTCATCCTTGCGCAGCTTCTTTGCGTCCTCGGGTATTGCCTCCCAACCGAAAGTCAGGCTCCAGTCGAAGTTACCTCGGTTGAAGGCGCGGTTAGTGGCCACAGGTTTGTTGAACTGAAAGGTGTTGAGGTCGATGGTGCTGATTTCTGGGCTAACCACAGCAGTGGGCTCTTCAACAATGCGGATCAAGAGATGTTCCAGCCAACCGTGGAAACACTCGCCTAAAAATAAAGACATGACCCAATATTCAACAAACCTTTACTTTATAAAAATAAGTTGCTCTCAAGAATCATATCAAGTGAAGATGGTAATGATATACCAAGACTATACAACCTGCTGACTGGATCTTAACACTAAAATAACTAAATTATTCCTGACTGTGGTTTAATTTGATATCAGATTATTGAGAGAATAAGAGGAAATGTAAAATGTCTTTTCCTGTTAAAGCTAATGTAGATTTATTAGATTTATTAATATAGATGCCTGCTATGACTTTTATATATTTATTGTTTGTTTGTTTTTTATCGTTGTGCGAGTGTTTACTTACAGTGTGCATCAAGGAAGGTGAGAACTTCAGCCTGAGCTACACTTGCACCCAGGAGCCTGGCTGTGATGAGGCCCTTCCTCTCCCGCTGCCTGACCACTCGGACAATCTTGAACTGCTGCACATACACCTCCAGCTGATTCTTAAGATGCTCTGCAAAGACAAAACCAATGTTATCGCACGCAAAAGTTGTATTGGTGAAAAAAAAAAAAAAAAATCATAAAAAGCTTTGTCTATTTCCAAAGATGTACCGATATACTCTACGTTTATCTCTGTGATCAAAGGTCCAACCTGGGAAACTAGTATTTCATAAAGGAAGTTCACTGTCCCAAAAAAGATGTACCGGTAGTTAAACAAACATCATGTTTATGCTCATGAAACTGCAGAGAAGCAATGAGGCTGAAACGTTTTCGTGGTTCACACTTCCCTTCTGTGCGTCGATGAATGCCACAGTTTTGTTTGAAGTTTCTGTCTGATCCACTAACCACACGTCATGCACGTCACAACGGAAAATTGTTTCTGTGGTTGCTTAAAAAGGCATTTGGGTAGTAGGAAATTTCAGCGTTGGTGGTAACCAGTGAGACGGATAACAGACAGAAGAAATGTCACACCCAGTTAAAGAACAGACAAAAATGATTGATAAATGATGCTTAAATGCTGATCAAACAGGCCAGCGTGCATTACCATTATGCCCTTAAGAACCTTTTTTATTACTCCTATACTTCTGGATAGACATGGAATGAAATTTGCATAGACAATGAATGCAAAAAGAATAAAAGAAATTGTGAAAATGCACCAGATCTTTGAAAATCATTGCAACCTTTCATTAGATTCTTATGGCGCAAAAAAGGAAGTGATGTAAAACATGAAGCACTAAAGTAAAAATCAAACGGTTCCCCTTGCAGCCAGGATGGATAAAGGGGCAGTATGGAAAGCAAATAAATAATTGCTCAGGCTCATATGTTCACTGTGGCTTTGTGCTTGTTGCAGACCATGAATTTGATTTCACTCGTTACTTATACAGCCTGTCCTGTATTTTCATACTGCAAAAGAAGTTGAGACAGTTTAAAGCTATTAATGTGATGGGGTTTTATTGATTTTGTAGCAAAGTTGTTCCCATCAAAGATTAAATATTTGAGGAGCAACGATAAAGATCTGCAGCCCACCAGCAACTGGATGAGAAATGTGTAACAACATTGTTTCTCAGAAAAAAAAGATGAAAAGATAGGAGAGTATTTCTCCGCCCACTGTGCAAAAATGATGTGAGAAATCTGGGTGAATTTCAGGAAGTTAAGGGCAATGATGCAAGTCAAAGGTGTAAAGCTGTGTTCTTCTGAATCTTGTCCAGTGCCTGCATCAATAATTTACCTATAATATTGCAGGAATAACAAAACAGTTGAAACATTTTAAAGCATTTATGAATTTTCCAACAATGACGATGGCAAACTGGAGAGGAATAGACTACCAGGGTTCGACTAATCTGTCGGCTTTCTTAACCATTCAGAATTTGAAACAAAAATGCCACAATGATGGCTCCACACTTTTTGACACCTCGAGGTGATTTCACATGAATAATGGGACCAAACCACACCTGAAACGCTTCTCTGTCAGAAGGCCTTTCAGGTACTGTAAAAAAAAAAAAAAAAAGGAGTAACGTTACGAAGCGATAAAAGCACTTAGGGCTGTGGTTACGCATACAGTGGATGTAATTGGTCGGTTTAGTCATTAAATTGATTTGCTTTAATGATAGGCTTCTTCGGTTGTAAATCTCTCTCTTCTTCTTCTGAGGTATTTTCTGTGGTTAACAGTGTCACGGAAGAGCATCCATGAGAGATGCTGACAAGGGTCCCATGTGTTCAGCCTGGTTGTCACAAGACAACCGGACAGATGAGAGGGGAGGGATTGGGATTTATGTCTGGTTTATTGATGAATTTTACTCTAATTATAACTAAGTGGCTTGGTTGACGTGTAAATGGTTATGGTCTGGATCAACTGAAAAGTTACTTTTGTATTGGATATATATTTTTATGACAGCTTTGGTTGCAGAAAGGACTGAATTGTTTTTACAAAGTGGAAGGTTTGCAACTTCATGAAAGATTTTATGTTTAGAGGATACAACTTGAATGAATGCTATAAATGTGGTGACTACATATAATGTGTAAAAATGAGTAATATACTTCTTCCTGTGGTGTTGCACATCTCATTGTTCACAATTTAAAACCTTACACTGTCAGTTTAGTCATGCTCAATGAACAAAACAAAAAAAGGTATTTTATGAAAGGTAAAGTGTATTTAAGATTCAAGAAAAGAGTTCCAGTTGCCTTTTCTTTATGCACCATGTTCCAAAGAACCCTGGAAATAACCTCAAATAATAAAATCAATACATGACAGACACATGACAAGATCAAGATACATTAAAACATGATCACTATGTCAATAATTTTTTGGTAAAATGTTACAGCGACTGCCCTTTCACTTCTTTCTCTCTTTGATATATTTGTCAACCAAACTTTGAGAAAAAGTCAGGGTGATGTTGTAGTTTCCTTTCACATTATGAAGCCTAACATGCTCCATTTCAACACTTTGCTATGAAAAAAGTTGAATCACAAGGATAAATGCATAAAGATATTAGTAAACATAAAAGCACAGATCTTTAAACATAGTTGACATTTTAGCCAAAAATATATCTCTAGCTGAGTAAAACATCATGAAAAAATATATTTTCTTTGCATCCATTTTTGCAGAAAAATCACTTCATCCTTCATCACTTCTTCCTACTTGCCATTTCTATTGTTCCTGACTTGAATGTTTTAAGAGTCCTTACAAACACCAGGAAACTGGACCATATTACACCGGTCATGAAATCACTACACTGGCTTCCAGTGAGTCAAAGGATAGAGTTTAAAATGTTACTGCTGGTCTACAAAGCACTGAATGGTCTTGGACCAAAATACATGCTGGATCTGTTAGTTTCTATGAAGCTCCCAGACCCCTGAGGTTCATCTGGATCTGGTCTGTTGTGGTTCCCAAGAACCAGAACCAAGCAAGGTGAGGCAGCGTTCAGTTATTCTGCTCCTCACCGGTGGAACAAACTTCCTGTAGACCTGAGGTCTGCTCCAACTGTAGATCCTTTAAATCAGGCCTAAAAACATTTCCCGTTTACTGCAGCGTACTCCTAAATTAAATACTTACCTGCTGGAGTCTACTGCCCTTATTTTAAAAAACTTGTGCTTTTTATTATTTTACCTCTTTTCTCATAATTTTATTTCATTTCACACACACACACCTGCGGTACTGGCGTCATCAACCATGATGATCTCTTTGAGCAGGATAGCGGGAGATGTGTGAAGGACGCTTTGGACTGTCCTGAGGAGCGTTGACCAAGCCTCGTTGTGGAAGACTATGATGACGCTGGTGGTAGGCAGAGGAGGGCACCGAGGAAATTTTCTCTCCACACACCTGAGCAAGGTGAGCCCCGCCAAACACAAAGAGAGAAAAGGGATTTGTGTGAGAGGGAGAGGCGTATCTGATGAAATGAAAGTTACACAAGGTCTCACGTCCAAGCATAACAGAACATTGTTTGCAGATATGCAGATATTTAAGGCTTGCACAGTCGCACTGCACACCAGCTCAGTGTGCAGCGGTCACTAACAATCGGCTCATTTACGTTTATGACAGTATTGTCTCAGATGAATTGGCCAGGATTTTGCATGCTATGAATGCTTCATTTATAATACTCACAGTCAAGTTAGGCTGCACAACAAAGTTATCCTTTAGTAAAAACAGTTAGTAAATAATTGACATCTCTGAGGATTATTCCAGCTGACATACAGAGTATTATCTGGCCTGTGTACATGTCAGCATACTTGTTGGCAAAACAATGATCAGTACCAGGTATGAAAGAAAATGAGTGTGATCTTACTCTGGGGGCCTTGTGTCATCACCAAGACTACGACTGAGCGAGATGCGGTCACTGGCAAACTGGTTGAAACAATGCCGCGTCATGCCCTCCTCCTTCTCCTTCTCCTCATCAGGGGTCATCTGGTCTTTCTGAAATCCCCTGGCATCAGCTCCAGGGCCTTGGGGGTCCTGAGGTGGTCTCTCAATGTGAGGTCTGAGCTCCGCCCTGGTGTAAAACCCAGTTGGGCATTTGGGATCCTGGCTGGGCAGCTCCTGCACCGGTGGGGCCTCCGGAGCTTTGATCTGGTGGCCGATGTTGTTCACGGCCTCTCTGACCATGACCATCATCTTGTCCCCTTTGTTGACCAGCCCCTGCAGCCAGGGGTCCCCGGCAGCTGCAGAGCCAACGTCCCTCTGGAGAACCACCAGGGCTGCCATGAAGAGAGTGCCTCCCAGGAGAACCAGTTTCAGAGGAGACACACGCCGGCGAAACAAACGCATTTTAAAAAACGGCTGATGATGATCTTCCAAGGGTTGTTGAACTGAAAAGAAAGTTTGAAAAAAAAAATCCTTATGAGGTTTCCTGTTGATTTGAGTTGATGGTTAAAAGATAACTCCAAGAAAATAATTCAACACTCCCTCTCCTGTAATCCACAGCTACACATCCATTTAGAAATACTCCTGTAGTGAACAAAAGATGACGACCAGGGAAAAAAAAAATAAAAAAAGAATCTCTCAAACCGGTTTGTGTGTCCCTGCTTGTGTCACAGCTGTTGATCCAGTCAACTATGCTCCTCCCTGCTCTCTTTAGGGGACAGTCTCCGGGGCCGGGTGGAGGCAACAAGCAGGAGGTGAGAGTGAACAAACACACCACACCTCACAGCAAACACCTGAATCTACCTGCCCTGGTCACAGTCCACCAGGACCCACGTGGCAGCAGGTGAGCCAGCTCCCACACCACCTTATAAGTGACACGCAATCTGTTGTCTCCCTCCTCCACAGACGGACACGCCATCATTTCTTGCCAATGTGTCATGTATACAACAGGAAGTAAAGCTTGAATTATGGTTCTGCGTTAAATCGACGCAGAGCCTACGCCGTAAGGTACGCGGCGACGCGCACCGTACGCCGTACGCTCTGCGTCGGTGTAACGCGGAACCATAAATCAGCCTTTAACGGGGTTATGTGAAGCCTGGCGTGACATCGCTCAGCTTTAATAGTAGAGCAGTTCCTGGTGCGGCAAAGAGGGCATTAGGTACTGTAATGTACTACATTTGCGTGTCCTCGGGTGATCACTGTTCAATAAGAGACTCACTCTTACTTGGGCATTATTAATTCATTTTATTCTCAAGTCAATTGCCTTCATAATTAATTCAAGAGAGCACTCTTCCTGCCCCAGAAGAGTTAAACCGCACACCGCTGAGTCTCTTAAATCATCAAAGCTACCTGTCAAAATCCACATTAAATAACTAGTTCAGAACCTCTAAATATATTTGGATCCTGCTTTTTTTTTCTCCCTGAAGTTCATTGATATGCCTTATCAACATGGTTTGAAATTATTTCCAACACAAGAAAAAGTAAACCAGTAAGATGCTGAGGGAAAGCGCGCAAAGCACCGCGACCAAAATGAAAGAGGAAGAGGAAAGTTGATGGCAAACGATTTTTATTTAATCTGTGTACTCATTGCATAATCACCTGTTTCTATTTAATCTTCATTTTGACAGATAAACGAGATCCGGGGATTTCAGTGTGAATAATCTCCAAGGGAGGCTACACATGATGAGATCGTGTGAAGTTCCTGAAGCGCCGCCACTTACCGTCGATGTTTCCTCCACCTGTTCTGGCTGATGCACCTTCCTTTTTGCGCACAGAAACGGACGGATCAGCGCGTTTGTGGCTTCTCAGTTTCTTTGAGAAACCAGATTAGTTTTAAGAGCAGACCGTACTCCCTGATTTTTCTTTTAACTGAACAGGTGACCTTTGCTCAAATAATTAGTTAAAGTGAGTCCCCTGCTGGTCGAGGGTGTCCTAAACTTCAGCAAGTTCTGGGAGGAAAAGACATACACAAATCAATATTGAAATTATTTAGTATGTTGCAGACTAGCTTTGTGTTTCATACTGTTAAAGATGAAACATCAAACCTCGTCTGGGGTTTATACTACAGCTAAAAAAAGGTTTTGACCAGAGGTGGAAAAAGTACTGAAAAATTGTAATTGAGTAAAAGTATCTTTACTTTGCTTATATCCTACTCAAAGTAAAAGTAAAAGTACTCATCTAAAAATGTACTCGAGTAAAAGTACAAAAGTACTTAATTTAAAATGTAATTTGAGTAAAAGTTACTTTCAGTTATTTAATGCAAAAAAAGGATGAGTCACGAATCAAATCCAGCACAAGTTGTTTTAATTAACGTTGAGGCATATTAAAGTATTAATTTAATTAATTTAACATCCACACTTGTAAAAGCTCAGCTGAGCTCAGTAACATGATCCTCTTACTTCCCCAGAACAGGACAAAAAGGACAGTCACAACCTGTACTGTAAAGTGCAAACTATTTTCAGTCATATTGTCCAACCGACAACACTAAAACCAGAATCATTCAAACACAAAATAAAGTGCCCAATGCCCACAAGATCCTGCTATTCACAATAAACCAAAATAAAATGCCCACAAGATTTTCACCATAAATTTTGTACTCAGTAACGTGAGGGGGTTCAAATGTAGCGAAGTAAAATACTTGGGTCAAAATGTACTCGAGAGGACCCTTGAGAAGATCAATACCTGTTCACACAGTGCAAGACATTGCCTTATTCAATTCAAAATTATACATATGCTTCACTACTCAAAAGAAAAATTACATAATATTTATCCAGAGGTCTCACCCATATGTGATAAATGTAAATCCTCTGTCGCAACGCATCTTCATAGTTATGTAACATGCCCCAAGATTAATTCATTTTGGATTGATGTTTTTAATATAATGTCTGAGGTCATGAGGATTGCGATCAAACCAGAACCTCTACTCATCATTCTTGGGGTATCTGACACTCTCAACAAACTAAACAAAGCACAACAATGCTTTGTCTCATACAGCCTTATAATTGCAAAGAAAATAGTTCTCACACTATGGAAAAATGTAAATCTGCCAACATCTAAGATGTGGGTAGAGGCCATAACTAACACTCTCCATCTGGAAAGGATTAGACACATTCTGAAAGACAATGTTCAACACTTCAATAAAACCTGGCAACCTCTTATATCATACCTTGCAAATATATAAACCCAACACAGCAGCACGTCTCTCAGCAAACACATTACAGCTCCTGACATACAGTAGTAGGTAGGGTCTTTGTGGGGGGAGGGAGGGGAGGCACGACAGGTGAGGGGAGGGTAGCTTACCAGGGATGGGTTTCCCAGTCAACCTTTTGTTTGTGTTTTGTTTTTGTTTTTTTTTCCTTTCTTTCAGTCGTTTTATTTTATTTTAAGTTTTACGATAAAAATATAATTCATTGCATCTGATATGTTTTTATTTTATTCTTGTATAATATCCTTTTATAGCCATTTTGTAAAACGTTACTTTTGTATGTAGAAAAAAAAGCCTGGAATGTATGAACAAATATATGTCTAAATGATCAATAAAAAGACTTGTGAAAAAAAAAAATGTACTCGAGTAAAAGTAAAAATTACATATTTCAAAAAATACTTAGAAAATTCCAAATTAATCATAAAAAGTACTCAATTACAGTAACGTGAGTAAATGTAATTTGTTACTTTCCACCCCTGGTTTTGACTATCCGAACGGTTCTATAATTTTATCCTTCTCTCATCATTTTTATATGTTTTAGGACACTTCAAATTTCTAATGGATCATAACATTTCACATCGCACAAATAGTTTAGATTTTTTAATGTTTTGTCAGCAGTAACATGCTTGTCCCGTACTCAGAGTAGCCTAACAGTCATCTAACATGTCATGCTATATCAGTCAAAGGGGCTGGTTCTTTTAATAGAGCTACTTTCTTTATGCAAATACAAATCTAATTTTACTTAGATGGATTCACTTTGACTATGATGATCTGTCCAGGTGGCAACCTGCTTCTGGCCCTCCACCTTCTCCACAGTGTGTTTGTTTCAGTAGAAGCATCATCCCATACAGTAAAGAGAAGGACCGGCCCGAACTGGCCCACATCTGCAGTTTTCCTTGGCCCACACTGGACTTTGGCTGTCAGCATTGACTTAAGATGAGTGTGGCTGCCTTCATTCAGCCACATTTCCATGCCATGACCAGTTCTTCATTTGTTTTTTGCCTTAGGGTCATGCGTGGCCTCCCAAATCCTGTGTCATATCCCATGTAAAACCTATGAAATTTGGGGCCATATCTGGCTCATGCAACATATGTGAAGACAAGTATGGCCCAGTTCATGAACTTCGGGACATGTCAGTACATCATAGTACTTGCCAGGGGCGTAACTGAGCCATAAGTGCCTAAAATGTGCCTGCCATCTGGAACACTTTCAAAAGACAGTCCCTCGTTCGGTGTCAGTTCTGCTGAAATCTTGTGACTGGAAAGATCACATGGCAAAAGATGTGAATTTTATTGTGGAGGATGCTATCTTCCACTGACACTGAGTACGTTTCTTCAAATGATGCGCTAAATCTAAAGAATCACTAACCTGATTCCCTCCACAGCGTGACAAAGCCATCAGATCCGCTCACTGTTGGTGTCCAGTGTCACAAACCATCTACCAGCTGTCTGTTCTTAAAGATGAGGTTCTGGAAAAAAACACCTCAAAAGCAGGTGTTTGACGGACAACCTAACACTGGATAGGAGAGATTAAAAAAAAAAAACCTCTTTATTCACCTCAGCTCATTCAGAACTCTGCTGCTGGAGTCCTCACAAAGACCAAAAAGGTGGACCACATCAGTCCAGCTCTGAGGTTTTTACACTGGCTGCCTCTCCGTCAGAGGATAGACTTGAAAGTTCTGATGCTGGTCTATAAAGCACTGAAAGGTCCAGGACTAAAATACATCAGTGACTTCCTGACCCAGTATCAACCTTCCAGGCCCCTCAGGTCAACTGGATCAATATTATTATCAGTTCCCAGGGTCAGAACCAGACATGAAAAAGCTGCATTCAGCTTCTATGCTCCACATGTCTGGAACAAACTCCCACAAAGCCTCAGATCAGCTGAAACACTCAAGTTTATTTAAATCCAGGTTGAAGACGCACCTGTTCTCAGCTGCATTTGAATAAAGCTCAAAATCTGTTACTTTTAAGCTTGAGCTTCAAAACTTGATCATATCTCAAATACCGTTTTTATATATCATCAAGTGAAGAAAAAATCCGAAGTGCTCAGGGAATTGTTCAGAAAAAATCTTGAAGGTGCTCTTTGGTGTTGGGGAAAAAAACAATATCTAGTCAAAAAGGGAGTCCAAGCACTCTTCTTGTGGAAAAATATTAAAAAGCCTTTATTGAATTCAGGGTCCTGAAGAAGGCTTGCGCCGAAACGCGTGGGTCTCTGCTCCCATGTTTTTAAACGTATTAGCCATGTTTCAATAAAGGCTTTTTAATATTTTTCCACAAGAAGAGTGCTTTGGACTCCCTTTTTGACCGTTTTTATATAGTTTGTTTTCTTTCTTTATTTTGTTTAAATTTAAAATGTTGGTTTTTATTTTCTGCTATGAGAGGATGTTTAAATGTCTCTGTAAAGTACTCTGAATCACCTTTTTGCTGAATTGTGCTACACAAACAAACGTGCCTTGCTTCTTCCCACCTTATTGGAAGAATTTGTTTACAGCTTTCTTGCAAGTTTGATAAATCCCTTATAATTAGTCTTTGAGACAATTGATGTAGGTTTATGGATTCATTAACTTATTTAATTACTGAGATCATAGTCAATAGGGGTTTATTTTTGAGAGTTCAGACCACATTCAGGCTTACAAACAATAAGGCCTCAAAATATTATAAATACACGTCAGGATAATGCAGTTCAATGGCATACTCTGTATCATGTTTCTATTATAGTTACATTAGTGCTTTTTCATTGGGGATTACAAGGAATTTATGTCACTTAATTAATGCTCAGCATAAGAGTGGTGTAAGTGAACATTGAAACAGCCTCAACAGGGATTCATTATTCATGTGCAAGCAATTAAATACTCTCTCCTGTATCACCCTCTTGAAACTGTAGACCATGTTATTCGGAAAAGGAGATGGGCACATCTCTCATGTTACTGTCACACAGTGCAATCTTGATTGCAGGCTGATGATTGACATGAGCGCTAAATGGACCAAATAGAGCACCGCTGAGTAGGCTGGCGTTTTTGCGAAGTAAGCTTTTTACTGATTTGTTTTTTTTTTTCATCAAAGAAGGTTGAAGTGTGTTTTGCATCAGGACCTCCCACCCCCAAAGAAAAGCACAGAAATGCAAAAACAGCCATTTATTGATTGTTTTTTTTCCTGTGGGAATCTAACCAAATCAATCATTGCACCAGTTGTTAAATTTTGCCACAGCTTAAAGGTAGATGCAACAGCGTTCACGCTGCTTTCCCTCTGAGAGGACAGAGAGAGAATTATGCACCACAGACAAGCGAATGGGATGCTTTTTTGCAGCTTGCGATGGCAGACAGATATGTGAACATGTCCACACCAAGTGTAAAGCTTGTTCAAATGTAAAATATTTCTTCAGCGAACATGAAGTCCAAACCGTTTGACCTCTTGTACAATGACTAAGCTGCTTCTTGTGGACCAAAATGTTGTCTTCAGTAGTCTCATTGTGGACAGAAATCTTCATTATTACATACATTCATATGATTATTGTTTCAAACTGACAATTTATGTGGTTTTAAAAAGCTTTTTTAAGTCCTAATCCAAGATTGAATACTGCTGCTGTGTAAAATTGTGATGAGTGGTCCATGAAGGATGAGGACACCGGTACTGCATTCTATCAAGGCAATACATAGCAGATGGACAATTTCTGCATACACTTATCTTGAAGCTGTCAGAGAAAAAAACAAGTGTACTTTCACATGTTTAACACAATCCAAAAACAAAAGAAAAACATTGCTTATTCCATTGGGAATGAAATCAGTCAAAATCACAGTCCAGTACACGGCGCAGCAGACATAACTCTCGTCAAATGATCGTTTTGACACAAAAAATAAGGAATGGACACACTGTTCTGAAGAATAATATAAAACATGCCTTGCAGCAACTAGTTTGGCAAGAAAGCATTTTTGTACATTTTCATAAAAATCTCACAGTGAAACGTTACAGTATGCTCCTTTACAGAGGAGCATTCAGTTACATGTGCTCACGCGCACGCAGCCTTGCATACATGACTCACACACACCTGTATAAAATGTTTTATAGTACTTTAACAATCTCTCCTCAGTTCTGTGGTATTAATGCAGCTATTCCTCCTTCATTTATGACTTCTTGTGTTTGGCTTGAACCAAAACGATATTGCAGGGAGTGAGCGTTCAGTTATTACATTTGAATGAACCACAAACAGCCTTGTGTCCGGTGTGGCCACAAGCTGGAAGGGTAAAAAAGAAGGCCCTGATAGGAAACACAGACTTCCGAGCCAAGGTTATTGTGTCTTCTGTCTATATATGCCTGAAAATCAGTGCATGTGTGTTCTCCGTCACTAACAAGTCCACAAAATAAAAGTTAATCCCTGTCATCAACAGAGAAGTTTCCGTGGCTGTTGCTCTCGAAAGAGGAATAATAAACCTAATAAGGTTTTTGTACTTTTTGAACAGAATCGTCAGTGTATGTTTCATATCAAACATTTGTTCTTTGGTTTTTTTTTATCTTCCTTCATGTTGTCCTTGCATATTTTCTTTTAAGAATTAGTTTATTTCACAAAAATAAATAATGACTCCGGATGAAAAACAGATCGAGATGAAGTACTATTGCTTAAAAACAAGCATAGTCACTTCCGTCCTAAGGCAACTGGGCTTCATTATCTCTCGGGCAGCTGGAAAAAAAACTTTCAAACATGAACAATGCCGTACATGTGTGCTTGTCTGAGTATGTGACAATATACAGCCTTGTCTCTGTTGGTCATGTCCTGTCCCCAGCGTGTTTGCGCCGCGCTTCAGTGCTCACTGGCACGCTGACCCCTCAGTGCGTCTGCAGTCTCTGCTGAATCGATGGAGTGGGGTGACTGTGGTCAGCTGGTCTGTCGTTCACTCCCCGGGGGGCCGCTGGTGAGGAAGTAAGTGGTCATCTCTCCTTTCCCCTTCACCTTAATAACTCCTCGGCGGTCCAGCTTGTATCCGTTGCTGGCTAGCACGTGGTACAAGTCTGTGGTCACCTTGGAGAAGACACGGACATTTGACACGCAGGATATGAGACATTCAACCCTTTCCAAAGAGAAAAACAATGCCAGTCCCAGTTTCACACTGAATAACCTCCTTTAAACATTATAATTGGGGAGGATATATAAAAGATATATAAAAACAAGTCTTTTATATTGACTGAATTAGTGATATATTCTGTATAATGCTCTGTGTTGCTCATCTAATTGTGCTAAAGCAGTGATTCTCAAACCATGTGGTGTGCCCCTGGTGGGTGATAGGTGCATTTTTATTCAGTTGGGAAAATAAACCACTGAGAACTAAGGTTTTATGCTGGAAAATAGGACTCATTTTAAGGTGATTGGACAGAGAGAAACAGAATATGAGTGGACTATCCACAATCAAATAATTTCATCAGCGAAAAGTTTAATCTCCTTATTATCTAATAATAGGCCTAAGGTTGTTTTAAGTCCAAACGGTTCCTCTAATCAAATTGCTATATCAATATAAATTTAAGTCAGAAGTCCTCACATGCATGTCATTGTAAAAGTAGTGGCAGGTGAAATTAAACTTTCTTATCATGTGAAGCTTTACAGCTCTCCTGGTTGTCTTCAGTTGAAAACAATTTCTCAGAAACAATTATCCATTTTATTATAATTCAAGACATAAGTCCCCTGAGAAACAGTGACTCTTGTGTTTCAGTATCCTGACAATTTATAGATGTTGTGATTTTTTTCGTTTCAAAGTCAGAAACAAAAAGAACACCATATTATCTTCTAAGTGTATTTCAAATGAGCTAAAAAATGAGAGCTTTCAATAAAAATTTGACATTGAAAGGGATTTTTCTTATTGACTTTCTCATTTCAGGGACTTAATAACCAAGTTTATTTGTTTATTTATAGGATCCCCATTAGCTGATGTCGCGACATCAGCTATTCTTCCTGGGGTCCCCAATGCAATTTTAAAAGAACATAGTCCATACACACACACATTTATCGCTGTTACGGATCAATGTAACACCGATTCATCATATACACAAACAGCAAACTTTCTGTCTAAAATACATTATTGGTAAAAGGATGCATCATACAGTCATTACAATACCACCAAGTATAACCCACAAATAAATTCCTGTAATAAATTATAGCATGTGATATATTTGTTACTCATTGAATTTTATGTAAATAGTCTTTTGCTACCTTTTTAAAACTGTATTTTGATGTCATATTTTTGATGTTATTAGGTAATGTGTTCCATCCTGTGATAGCTCTGTTTGTTCTTGGCTTAGGTGCCAGTAAATTATCATAACATGATTGTCTGGTTGGATATTTATTGACATTTCTAGTGAACACTATCTGATCTGCGAAATATTGTGTTTTTTTTTACTATTAATCAAAGTCCTCATGAAAGTAAGGAGACTTAATTTTAATCTGTCCACCACCAACAGCCATGATAAATGTTCAAGATATCAGATAGCTCAATATTTATCGGTGCAGCACTGTACATGGTCGAATCATCCGCATACATGACAACTTTTGCATTCTTCATCACTAATGGAAGATCATTTGTAAAAATTGAATAAAAAATAGGATCAAGGCAGCTCCCCTGTGGTACCCCACAGTGCAGCTCCTTGCTGTCAGACAGGCTGCCATTAAAAAACACTCTTTGCCTTCTGCAGCTCAAGTAACTTCTCACCCAGGAAAATACATTTGGTTTAAAACCATAACTTCTGAGTTTTTCAAGCAAAAGACAGTGATCAATAACGTCAAAAGCAGCACTAAAATCTAGTAGTACTGCTCCCACTAATCTTTTGTCCTCCATACATTTCAACCAATCGTCAGTCATTTGAGCCATTGCTGAGCTTGTTGAATGTCCCTCTTTGTATGCATGTTGGTTGCCAATGAATAATGAGTTGCATATAAAATAATCTTGAATTTGGGCACAGATTATTTTCTCCCGTAACTTGCTCAATACAGGCAGCAGACTGGCAGACAGGCAGCAGACTGATTGGGCGACCAAGTGTTTAACACACAAGTAATTACAGTGTTATATGATGATGAAAATAATAATTAATGACTATATTACAGTTTAAACGGAGGACACGTTGAAGGGCAGTAACGCATTCTTTCCAACAGATGGCAGCATCGCTCTTCCTATTCTTTCCCCCACCCCAACAACGAGTAAGGCTCTTGAACTCACATTTAACAATAAGTGAATATGTCTGCTATATTTTGTAGAGAGGGCTTTTCACCAGTTAAAGAGATCATGTTGTTTTAATTACAAGCAGGGAATTCAGGTGTAGCTTATCAACATTACTGGATAACCTTTGAAGTAAAGTCTTTCTTTGAGAGGTCTATATGATGATTTGCATGCAATTAAATGTAAGTGACACACATTTATTGATAAGTGCCATTCTGAGTTGGCATATTTAGTTATAAATAATCAAAATGTTCAAATTCATGTCATATGGAATTACAAACTGCAGAGTTTTGTGAAAACAGACCACGCCATAAGTAGTACCTGGATGTTGTCAGGCACGCCTGTGCTATCCATCCGGCTGGCCACATTGACAGTGTTCCCCCAGATATCGTACTGGGGTTTCCTGGCTCCTATCACCCCTGCTACAACAGGCCCCATGTTCAACCCTGAGAACAAATCACATACATGCATTGACTAAACCATTTAAAGTAAACATTACTGCTGCTTCTTGGATTACTCAAGTTCTTTGATTGACCCAATAATGCCACTCGGATAAGCTCTATCAGATAATGTTTCAAGAGCAATTTCTTCCACTTTTCAGGTTTACCTATCTTCATCTGGAAGTTGTTGAAAGAGTGCTCGTTGATGTATTTCATCTGCTCTCTGAGCCTCATGGCGTAGTCTGCCAAAGCCAGGATGTGAGAGCGGCCTTCTCTGTCGTAAGAGGAGTCATTGAGGCCAGAGGCTGCCATGTACGTAGAGCCGATGGTTTTGATTTTCTCCAGCTGACGAAACCTGTCCTCGCTGATTATCTAGAAATAAATAATTAGCCGTACTTATGGAGAGGAAATTAAAAAAACTAAAACAGCACTTACTACAGGCCAGTCAGCCAGTCAATCAGATAGGAAAATAGTTACAATCGGCTGCTCAAAATACGTACAAACAGGTCTATAGCTTACTTCATCAAAGTCCGCGATGATCTCATTAAGCAGCCTGAGACACTCGACCCCCTCATTGTTCGCCTCCAGCTCCACATAAAACTCTGAAAAGTTGCTGATGGAGGCGAACATGACAGCGACGCACTCACAGGACTGGTAGTACAACTCATCATTCCGACGCTCCCGCGCAAGAAAGTGGGCAGCCACGTCCTTGGGTAGGATGTTGTGGAGCAGGCGGCGGTTATAAGCCTGTAGCTCCTCCATTTCCTCCTTCTCCTCTGTGGCCTTGGGGAGGGACAGGGAGAGACGAAGCTGCTCAGTAACACTCGAGAACCTGCTTCTGTTGTGTTTGAGACATTTTGACATGGCACAGTTGCACAGGTGCAAATTGGAAATAGAAACGATAATGACTGAATTCCACTTAGTTTCCCCAGTTACAGCACTGGTGTCACACACACTGACTCACTGACTCACTGATACACGGGCAAAATGGAGCCATTGTTAATGTCATTCATCGCTAATCTGATGGTATTCACGACAACAATTCACACAGGGAAAAATGACTTTCGTTGGCTTTAAACAGTCGTATATTCTTTTGTTTCCTGTTTGCACATGTAAATGATGTTATTTACCTGCAGCTTCCAGAGAAAGTCAAGGCGTGCAGTGGACTCCACCTGCTGGCCGTGCAAGTAGAGAGCCAGAACAAAAACCATCAGGACTACAGGGGTCATGACCTTCAGGGATACCTTGTACACGTCATCCAGGCTGAGGAGGGGGAAAAGGAGTCATGAATGAGCGTCTTGATTTACAGTATAAATACATTTAAAAAGAAAAAACTACTTACCACTGTTCAGCAGTTTCATTGAAACTAGGTCTGGAAGAAAAAGAAGAGGAAGTCACACACACCTGCAAAGCATATGAGCTACTTATATTATGTAGAGGAAAGCAGAATGCAACTTACTGTCGGGAATCATTAACATGTGGAAATTGCCTGAGAAAATAAATGAGAACATGTTCAGAAATTAGGACTTCTACAATGTAAAGCCTATAATAAAAAGTAGGCCAATTCCAAACTAAAGCACATGATTGTGAAACATAAGCTGAACTGTTCTGGTTGTAAATTAGGAAAGAGTTAGAGTAATTGTTTGCATAAGCCTGAGTGTTCCAGGCGGGGGACTCACAGTGTGTTGGCAATGACCAGCAGGTCTGCGTTGTCAAACAGGGCCACCTGAGGCCACTCCACCACCAGGAGGAAAGTGAGCTGGATGAGCAACATTAGAGCCAGCTTCCCGATGCTGCTGATGTGGAGGAACACGGAGCTGGCCAGCAGGGTCAGCAGTACGCTGTAGCTGAAATACTGCAGCACAGGGGAGACAGCAAACAGGGAGGTGGGGGGGACTTTAGGTGAATAGTCAAATATACATTTCATGCGGCACTGAAAACCAAACATCAACACAAGCACACAGGCACGCAACTGTGATTCTGTGAGCATAGATGAACAGAAGCTAAAATGTTATGTGACCAACCTCAGGAAAATGGCAGGGCATGACCTGACTGGAGCACAGAGTCAAGCCGTCCCCCGCTGTCTTAGTGAGGTTGTGAAGCAGGCAGAGAGTCACGGTTGTATTCTGCTCCTTGGCTACGCAGTCCCGGAGTTTCTCCGTGCTACAGATAAACTGCCAAGAAAGGAGGAAACGCTCTGTTGTGTAAGAGTGCAAATGTGGAGACACACATGTCGTACCTGCAGCACCTCAAAGCTATTGGTTGATAAAGAATTTTGACTGGTACTAGAATGAAATGAACTGGAAAGAATCAACTCTTTCTGCTGAACACACTATATTAATAAAGTTTTGTTCCCTGAAATATTCCACAAGAAAAAATCAGCATTATATTGCCAGTTATGGTGGGTCAATAAAACGCAGTCAATAAAGCAAATGTTTTAAGTTTCAGTCCCAGCAACTGTCATGGAGTTTTCCTTAACTCTTTATCCTCTTTTTACGCACATAAGGCATATGTGTTGTTGCAATAAGAGTGTTGCCATATACAAGTATTGACAATTGCAATCTTATTGAAATAAATGTCAATATTGTGTCAATACAGCACACAATAATGTTGCAACTGCTTTTAACGTAACCTTGGGTTAAAGCCAAATGCTGGACTTTTGCTGCTGGATATTTGGTTGTGTGTTTACTGTTCACACATTTTTCGTTCATTTTTTTGCACATTCTCCGCTACCCTTTCAGAACCATATTATTTTCATATTACATAGGAGCACACCTGAGTTAAGCATGGTTTATCTCACAGTGTAAATACAATTCTTAATGCGTTTATATGATGTTGTTAAACATGGATGGGAAAAACGGGCCTCCTGCTGTGGCGAGTGTCCACATTATGATTAAATACAGCTTTGGCTCTAACTATAGCAGCCCCTGGGAAGTGTGGTCTAATTCAAAAGCTACCGATAGGGCAGAATTTCTTCAAATTTCTCAAAAAATGGATACAGCAACATCTGTGAGGATAGATCTATGAAAGAACAGACGAATTGGGAACACACAAGGAAAGCCCCTTTCATAAGCTCATGTTGTGGGACATCTTGAAAAAAACAAAACACTCAAAACAACTAAATTAAGTCCTTCAGTGCGTACCATGTTAGCAAAGGAAGAGATGAAGAGGAGGAGGATGGTGAAAACGCCCACCAGTGTGCTGTTTGCTCGAGACCGGACTATTTTCTTGGAAACTGTTTGCAAGGCAGCTGGGAAGAACTTTAACACAAATAGCAGGGAGAAGATTGGAGAGTTAATACCATGAGTGATGTTGGAAGACGTAGAACAATGACTTCAATTCAAATATATCTGCAAATGGAACTGTGGAAGTGGTGAAGGGCTTTTTTTCCTACTTTGATGCAGGAATAGATGGCACAGATGAAGAGGATGCTGGTGAGGATGATGAAGATGCTGATGTAAAGACCAGTCATAAGTTTTGTTCTGTGGACGAGAAGAAAGCAATCTCATTAGAACGTGCAGCTCTCGCAAGCTCCTCCTTAACAGATCAAGAGCACAGTTCCGGTCCATAATTTAGAGTAACTCGGTAAACAAACTTGTCAGAGAGACTACTTACCTTGGAAATACGATCATCTGAATAAAACAGATGCAGCAGAACACGAGAAGTGTGCAAGCCACATATCCCCCAAAGCGATCATCAACCTTTTTGGAGAACTGGTAACGATAAATCAGTGAAAATCCAGTTGCTCCGATGTTTGCATTAAGATGAAATAGTAAAATGGGTTCAGTCAAAGGAGAAGTTTGCTCAAACGCCAACCTTTTTCTCCAGGTCAGGTGTCTGAAAGGTAAGGAGAAATTTCTTGACGTGGTCTTTCCTCAGCTGGTCAATGCTGCGCGCATCGATGGCCCGTCCAAGGAACTCGTCCACCTCATCCTCAGGGTTCAAAGCCTCCTGAGTGCAGCGGCTATGAAGGTACATGGAACAAAAAGGTCACTGCATGTCATGCGCTTGTATCTGCGTGCATGTGTTCGCCTGTGTTATGAAGGACAGGAGAACCAGTGGGACTGTAGTATTAGAGCGGTGTTGAGTCTGACTGAATTAGACCAACAATGGGCTCTAAAATGAAAGTGGAAATCTGCCAGTCAACTTCTAAAAACAAGAGCTTCCCTAATAACAAAAACTGTGGCCAAAATACTCACTTTTCTTTACTGGATGCTGCATCAATGCCCTGAGAAAGAGAGAAAAAAAAAACAAAGGGTGAAAATGTGAGCAAAAGAAGAGAAAAGGACAGTAAAGGGATGGGCTTTGTGGCTACAATTGGAGTGAAAAGCAGAGACTCAGACATCTGCACAGTTAATCCTTGTGAGCCAGACTGATGTTTTAATTAATGCTCGGAGGCTTCAAATTACGCCCTCTTTGCCCTCAGGGCTCAAACCCTCTGAGATTGAAAGGACAGAGGAATAGAAGATTGAAAAAAACTAGAAAAGAAAAGGAAATGAGATTTGGAGCAAATAGAAAGGGGGGAGGTAAGAGAACATCTGCAGCCGCAACATCATCAGGTTAATTTGTGAGTATATTATGAGCCAGGAATTCCCAAGTAGCTTATTAAGACCTGTTTCATGACAATAAATCAATACTTCTTCTAACATTTCTATTATCTCTCTCAGAGTTTTAGCATACGTTCAATGAATATTTCCCACATCTTTACTCTCAAATTCATATTTTGAGCATACTTTTCTCAAATCAGTGAATTTATCATAAAAGAAAGAAAAGAGCAACAACTTCAAGGCTATACTGAAAATGACCAAAATAGTAAAATCAGAGGGAGTCTAGTTATATAATTGGTCACATTCCTCATTTGTGCTTTGTCAGGTTGCCAGATGCCTATGTGTGCTCTTTCAGGGTCTTTCTCAAGATCTGATGTTCAGAGGCTCCTTTGTTCTCCAATTTTACGAAGCTTTGTGTACACCCATATTCACTGACTATGACAAAAGCCCCGACTTGGAAGGAGAAACTATTTTGTGGACGAGCATTAAATATCCTTGAGGGTGTAACAATCATTTTCCAATGTATAATTTGACTCATATCTGTAACGTCTATATTGATGACAATATTAAAACTTGTGATTCAGATCTAATCTTTTTGTAGAAATTTAAGGGAGCTCAACCCAACCGTAGAAGTTTTTATGAGGCAGGTGAAGGTTGTTTGATCCTTCCAGGACCCGATGGAAATGATAAAAGAGATGCTGCTTAGAAGCAATGGGAAGAGCATGTGGCAGGAAGTCGCAGCTGCAAGACCAACGATGGATTTGTACAATTCCCATTCTGTTGGTGGGCTAAACTTTGTTTATCACTGCAAGACATGTAAACCTTCTAAGGGTACATGCTTTCTGCACAAACTGTACATATTAATAAATGTCAACATGGGTCCTAAATGAGCAGCCAGTGATGAAGTTCCCTAACATCTCTGTTTCCATGCTTTAACCTCCCAAGACCTGGCGTACACACATGTGGATGTCACATGTTTTTCTGGCTATGTTATAATATTTAATTTCTTAACCAGGGACCAGAAAAACAAAAAATCAGTGGTGGACAGTAACGGAGTAAATTTACTTGAGTACTGTACTTAAGTACATATCCAGAGGATTTGTACTTTACTTGAGTATTAGATTTCTTTGGTACTTATTACTCTTACTTGAATACATTTCCAAGACAAATATTTTTACTTTTACTCGAGTAAATTTCTAGGAAGGCTGAAAAGTACTCATTACTTTCAGGTCTGCTCTTTTTTCTTCTTCCCTAAAATCCTATTGGACACAAGCTGTTTTTGTCAAAGGAGGAGACCTATCACAGTGCACGCTCTCCACTGGGATGTACGTAAACTGGAAATACGTCAAGCCTCCTCAAAACGATACCGCCAAAGTAGCCTGCGTTTGTCAAGAAGGAGCCACAACAAGTGAAGACAGAGCCGCAACAATGGCTACGCCTGCGTCAGGAGAAGAAAGACAATCCGCTGAGTCGTCTGAATCTGATAATGAGCCGGACTCGGAGCAGGGACTTTCACAAAATCCTGGGCCGTATCTTAACTCAATGTTTGAGTTCGACCGAGTAAAAAACGAGGGCACAGACAAACCACAGACATTTATTTTCAAATGTTTATTGTGTCTGCCGAAGCAGAACTACCTCTCTGCTTTCAACAACTCAACAACGAATTCTCAGAAACAAGAGTTAAAAGATCCTTAAATTAATTTAGAAAAAATATAGTAATTTACTGATGTGGAAAATAAGAAAAATGTACTCTTACTCTTACTTTTACTTAAAGTAAATTTAAAAGCATTTACTTTTGGATACTTAAGTACATTTAAAAGCAAGTACTTTTCTACTCTTACTCGAGTAATATTTTGACTGAGCTACTTTTACTTGTAACGGAGTAAATTTTGACCAGTAGTATTTGTACTCTTACTCAAGTACTGGGGTCGAGTACTCTGTCCACCTCTGCAAAAAATGAAACAAAATTGCACCAGGTCTAAACAAAAACAATTTTTAATACAAAGAAAACCTTACAAACTATTCACATTCACATGACTGGAAACTCAAACCAAAGTTTTTCTTAAGTTAGAATTTAGCAGCACATTAGCTGTGTGTATACACAAACTTTCTTGGTTAATTTAATAGCAATTTCTGATCAAAAGGCATGATTTTTGGTTAAGCTTACATGCAAGACCAACGATCTCAAAGATTCAGTTGCTAAAAAAGAATCAGTCAAGATACAATTATGAATAAATATGGAAACTCATTCCTGTGACTCTTAAGGTGATGGATAAAATATTAGATCTCTAGTTATTTAGCCAGGTTAAAAGAGAGTGGAAATCCCGGCTTCGCTCCTTAACTACACCCAAAAGCAAAGGTAACAGACCAACCTGATCATACTAACAAATAATCGATTACAAACCACAAGCCTTGAAGGACCCAAATAAAAAACAAACTGACTTCAGCGACTGGAGAAGATGACAGATACAATGGAACCATGCTCTCTGTTTAGTGTTTTAGTGTGTATCTCACCATCTTCTTGTAAACTTTGGACTCCTTGCTTCTGGAGTAAGATCTGTCAGGCACCCAACGTGGCATCAGTCCCTCTGCAGAGTTTGCACGTGCTCGCTGCATTTTGGCCATCAGGGCTTTCTCTTCTTTCTGAAAGTGGAGAAACCCCACCAGGGTGCATGCTTTGAAAAGAAGGCCCTCTGAGCCAGGTGACAAGCCATTATACTGATTGTGTGAAATATGACACAAGTGTGCTATTTTCAAGTGGCCATGAAGATAATTGGAACATGTGTGCGTCGGGCCATGCACTAACCCTTTTCTGGCTGCAGCCGAGCACCAGGAAGGTTTCAATATTGTGCTCCTTCAGGTAAGCATTTCTCTCTCCTCCATAACCGGACTCCACCTCGTAATCCCCGTTCAGATACTGCAGGGTGGCCTTGGTGATGTGGATGCGTCTAAACGGACACAAAGGTTGTTGTGGGTCAGAAATCGCACAGCCAGTGTAACCTCATTTCAATGGAGTATCAGGTGGGAGGGACTGACCCCGCCTTCCCGCCAGCCTCCATCTGATTGGCGAGCGTCACATCGTTGGACCAGACATCGAACTGCCACTTTCGCAGGCCCAGCACCCCGCAGTGTACGCGCCCACTGTGAATTCCCACTCGCATGTTCACGTTAACACCTGTCACCTCTCTCACCAGCCTGCAGATGCACACATAAAAATACACACACCATCGTTGGAAAAAGCTTCACTGAGCGTCACAGTGTCTCTTTGGGACAACAACAACAGCAACAAAAGATATTTCACTGAAGCTTTATAGCATATCTTTCTGCTGTGAGTCAGTGTCTTAGCGCCTGGTCTACTCACGAGATGGCTTCAATCATGTCTACTCCCATTTCTACACAGCAGTGTGCGTGGTCAGCTCGGGGCTCGGGCAGCCCTGAAACACAGTAGTAACAGTCCCCAAGGATTTTGATACGCAGGCAGTGGTTTTCCTGTACAGCAAACACACAAAGCACATGTCATGTGCAGCATACCTTTCGTGTCAGCTAAAACAAGGTTCGCTCTTGTTTAGTCGATTGATAATTTAAATTCATCAGCCTCTGATCTGCCTAATTGGTGTGTTTTCAAGCACAAACACACGCCACATCATTCAAGCCGGCTTTGTCAGACACACGTGGAGGCAACACAACACAAATATCGTGTACAGTCATGTAAAGAAGCAGCGGTTGAGAGCTCCGCAGTTAGCAGCAAGTGTCGCAGGGATCTCACCGAGGCCAGCTTGTCAAAGCGGGCAAACAGCTCGTTCAGCGTCATGACCAACTCCTGGGCCGTGCACTGAGACGCCAGGCTGGTGAAGCCCTCGATGTCGGCAAACAGTATGCTGCGGGGCAGGTGACGGGGGTGGGGGAGGGATGGAGGGCGACCATAACCCCAAACAGGTGGAGAGGAATGAAAAGACAAAAATGAGTCAAACAATTAGCGCATCACTTTCTCCTTGCTGGGACGCTGACTCATGAGCAGAAGACAGACGCAGCCATAGAGACTTCAGCTCTGGTTCGGATCGTCCACTGTCACACGCTTCATGCCGCACTTTCAATAAAGCAAAGAAAATGTGAACATCTAATACAGAATACAATTCTGTTTATCAAAGTACTGCTTTTTTGTTAATGTGTAATATTTCCTCTTTTAGTGTTACTATTTCTGTTTTAATTACTATTACTGTATAAACTGTATATATTATTTTATTTTTGCAACCTTTATTATGTTCATATGGTCTCATTTATGATTTTAAAGACCAAACACTTTGCGTGTATTTGGCCTGTCTTCAGTGAGTCTTATCTTCATGACATATGATGGAGAGAATGGTGGGTCATGATTTCACCACCGTCGGAAAAACAATCACACTCGCAGTGCACTCATCCATCCATCCATCCATCCATCCATCCATCCATCCATCCATCCATCCATCCATCCATCCATCCATCCATCCATCCATCCATCCATCCATCCATCCATCCATCCATCCATCCATCCATCCATCCATCCATCCATCCATCCATCCATCCATCCATCCATCCATACATCCATACATGTTATACGCAAATGAGAAAATGTGGAAGTCAGTACGCAGATTGATAATAAATATATTAATACACAGTACTATACTAAACCCTGCTATGCGTTATTTGCAATGAGGGACAAAAAGCAACAATTTATAAGCATAATTTTGTATGGCTCTAAAAAGCATCTGTGCCAGTCTTGGTGAATATAAAAAAGGAGTTTTTTTTTTTGTAAATACAGCGTAGCAGACAATACGACCTGGTGAAACTGACCTCACCGGGAGCTTGTATTGGTCAATGAATTAAACAATACTGTATGTGATTTTCAAAAATCAGGCATTAACCTGCCACCCATTTTGATCTGTTGATGGCGTTCATGTGCTTGAAGAACAGACTCTAAACTTGGAGAAAGGAATCATGGGACGGTTCCTAAATATCCTGCCAAATTTCCAAACCTTTAAATGGTGCGGTTACAGGGTCTGTCGCTGACGTTGACGGCCGTGGTCAACGACCATGCTGTTAATGATACCATCGGGGATATAAACATACTCTCAGTATGTGCTTATTTTTCCCTTTTTTTGTAAAATATTCATGTTTTAACTAATAACTAACTTGGCACAAACATTTTAATCGTGATTTGCTTTTTGATTCCACCTGTAAGTGTAAACCTATGCAGGGCAATGATGCTGTAACAGATTATTCCACCAAGTACATCACTTCTACTTATTTGAGCCATTACAAGGTCTCTACTGGAACCGATTTTCGTTCTCCCCCGACTACTGTCGCCATCATAACGGACGGAGAGTTTCAGACTTTCCGTCGCCACATAGCGCTAGAGCTATCCCTACTCAAGGGGTGAAATCCAGCAGTGAGGGCTGAGGCACAGCAGCAGCAAAGTTGAGATCTACCTCCTATCATTTTCTATAGAAAGCGCAGCGGTGTTCTTAAGTCAATATCTTTACTGCAGCCAGTTCTGTCAGTGTCAATAAACAACAGCATGCATAATACATGTTGTCAGGGAAATAGCTGTTAGAGCAACACGGTAACTGAGACATCAGTCAGCGGAGAGAAGTCCCAGCCAAAGATGACCAAAAAGGAGAAAATCGCTGCGGCATCTTCTCGAAAAAGTATGTTTGTGTCCATGTTGCTGCGTGGTTTTACCTAACATTGTCATGTTTTTGGATGTAGATCTTGTGAAACATCATATCTTCCTTCTTGGCATTGATATCAGCCTTCATCTCCATGGCAACGTGCCTTGGCAGCACTGACAGCAGTAATCGCTCCTGGGAGAGAGAGAGGAATTTAAAAAAAAAGAAAAAGAAAAGGAAAGAGAGACAGCACAGTCATTTTCATCCTTTTCCTCAGTTAAGAATGCTCAATGAGTCATCCAGCCTCAGTGGCATCTGTGTGGGAATGTGTTAGTCAAATAGGGAGCACTGGAGATGCGTGTTACACTCCAGAACATACTGTTGACTCTGAAAACCGAGACAAACAAATCAGACAAAAAAAACACAGACATCCATTTGTTGCTCATTTGCATTTGTTATGTCTCCTCTCCTTCCTGTCTCATTTTACTTAAACAGGAATGTCCAGGTGTGTATGCGTGTACCTGCTGCTGGTTTTCCCTCTGCAGGTGCAGTCTGGCCTGGATGTATCCTCTGGTCTCCTGGAAGGCTTGTCTTTGGGAGACCTCAGCAGGGTAGTGGGTACAGATCCCGATCATGTTAGTGCACAGGAAGATCAGGACGTTGGCACTGATCTGAAGAAAGGGTAAAAGAGGAAGAGAAAAATCAGCAAGTATGCACAGGTCACACCATAAGAATACAGTAAACTCTGCCTGACCCGGGTGAGGTCATAGAGTGAAATTGATAACATTCTATGTCATCGGAGTGACTGCAAGACGAAAAATTCCTCAAACATCTGAGGAGCCGTTAGAAGTTATCTGGTTAGAGATGATGAGCATACGGTCGTGCTGCAAGAGGACATTTTCTGCACCTTGTGTTCCGTAGAGTAGATCAGACAACTAGGACGTGTGGAATCACACATTTTATTTCACTTCAGCTATATGTTTATTTTTGGATTTACGGTGTGTACAGTCAAATTGAAAAGGGGGAAAAGATGGATGTGAATTTATGCATATTTATGTGAAATTACATCTTTTATTGAAAAAAAACCCCCAACAAATTGGCGATCTACTTTGGTACGAAGCAAAAACACAGCATGTGTCATGAAGCTTGTGTACTCTAAAGCAGTGGTCTTCACTAGGGTCCTCAGGGCCCACTGTCCTTCATGATTTAGGCGTTTCCTTGCATCAACACACCTGATTCTAATTAATGGTCATCATCAGCTTGTCATCAAGGTCATCAAAGTCTTTTAATGACAGTCATTTGTATCAGGGTGTGTTGACGCAGGGAAACGTCTCAAACATGCAGGACAGTGGGCCCCGAGGACCAGTGCTGAAGACCGCTGCTTTAAAGCAAAGCAGCCATCTGTGTAACTTCGTTTTGTGTAGCCAACGCTGTGAGCTCTGAGAGTACAATGCACAATCTGTATGACATTAGCTGCATCTTGAGTAAATTAGGTTGAGCCATGGAGTACAGTTAACTTTGTGGAGTCATCGACCTTAAAGGCATTCCTCTCTGCTGCTGCTGCCACTTTCTCTCGGTGCCTGTGTGTATTTGGACTCATTTGGTAAGACGGAGCTGTTTGTGATTTCTCCTCTCACTCGTCCATAGCCAAGTCTGAACATCAGAAAACGAGCCTTGAGCTCTGGACTTCCCCTCGGTTCGGAAACACATGGATGGGCATGCACACACACACACACACACACACACACACACACACACACACACACACACACACACACACACACACACACACACACACGTCTTCTCCATGTTCAGAAACACACTCCAGCCTGGGAAAATCACTTGACCCATGACCAGAGCGCTGGAGTGTTTCCTCCGAAGATGATATCATCAATAATGAAAAAAAGACATGCGGACACAGCACGCACATAAAGGCTGAATTTAGATCTGCTATAATGGCAACATTATGACTGAAAGAGGAAGGTGAAAACTATCAGCAGTACCAGTATGCCTGAGCCGGGACTGGTATGTTGCCAAACCAGTATGTGTTTGTGTGCAACCGATGGTGATCTGACATCCTTTTGATGAATTTTTGATCCTCAAAAGGATGACACGAGAGAAATGCAGTTCTGGAGATGGTAAATGATTATGCGGACACATGTAATCGTTGCATACTTCTGTGAATATGTCACTGCCTCTTAAGATTCAGGAAATAAAAGGAAACCTAAAGGAGTGTCAATGGACAAAACTGATCAAGACATTGTTTGTTTGCAATAATTCATTAATTAGACAAAAGCATGTCTTAAAATTCTTAATGTAGACTTCTTAGTTTTCCTTACAGCGTACTGAGAAGAAGTTGACAGTGTACACACAAGAGCTTATCGTTTGTTGTCACAACAAGATAATCTAACAACCTGTGCTCGAAACTGAACACCATCCCCACAACACAGAGGGAGGCAAATTCCACTGTATTGTATTAGAGGAGACGATCACGTCTACCCACCTATTCAACCTGAAAACAAATGACTGAGTTAGATTAGGAGTAGATGAGTAAGCAAAAATAAACTCTATGAAGGTCCACAGATGTGGAAGAGGACCAGGCCGAAAAAAAGAGCCACTGCATTTTTGAGGAACAAACAAGAAAGCCTGAAAAATATGTCAAAAAGCGGTGTTTTTTTTTTTTAACGTTTCAGTTCATTGAGGTTTGCAGCCTCAGCTCTGTTAAGGTCCCACCACAGCATTTCAATCAGGCGGAGGTCTGGACTTTGACTGGGACATTGCAACAGCTTGAGTTCTTTCTTTTGCAGCCATTCTGCTGTGCTTGAAAGTTCAAGCTTCAGCTGTCAGACAGACGGACTCACATTTGACTCTGCTGCTTAGGTCCAAATCGCCCTCCACTCCAAATCCATACTTCTTCATATGTACTCCAAAGTTGTTGTTTTTTTTTAATTTCGTTTGGCATGAATCAACTTCTGTGAAGATTGATGATGAACAAATCGAAACTGGAACAGCCTAATAACCCTTCACAAACTAATGGTCAGCACCGGTGGCGTCTATAAGAGGATATTTGTCTGATGTCTTTCCCCTTGTCATTGTATTTACACACACAATGTTATGTCTTGATATGGCAAACATAACAAAAATAGGGCTCTTTCTTTATTTGCAGTTGTAAGCACGTACTAAAACTGCTGACAAGTAAGAGACATTGGCCCTGAGCATCACTGGAGCTGCAACAACTGAGTAAATACATCTTAAAGGAATGCTCAGTGTTACTTCAGCCACATTCAGCACATCCCTGATGGGAGTGGTCTCTTCCAGGAGGACAACAAACCTCATCTACAGGGAGGAGATGTCACCGAAAGTTACGGGTTTCTTAATCCAACTGAGCACCTGTGGGAGATTTTAGGCTGGTGTGTTAAAAAAAAGTTGGACTCATATTTTAAATAATGGTGTTGAATCCCTCCAGGAGCCCTCCAAAGACTTTCATGACCGAAAGTCAATCTACACCCAGAGGCTGTTGATGGTTTTCCCTAGTTTTCTTTGAATTTGTCACCTGTCTCTAGCTATGAATACGTGAAACTAAAGGATAGGGAAACATGACGAACAAAGCTTGCATTAATGCGTGCTTATATGCTTAGTCACCACACAGTCTAGCGATTAGAGGTGGAGGTATTCACCAAGGATTTTGTATAAATCTTGCATGCGAGAGCGTGAGAGTCGTTTTGGACCAGAGACTCTTTGATCCTGAAGCTGGTCGTGTCTGTTGCTGCATTAATATCACTCAGGCCCACAACTAGAGCGCAGACCCACAGCTGACACTCCCCTCCCTAAACACTGATGCGGTGCACGCGGAGCAGGAGCAGCTTCTTTCTATTAGCACAGTTACACGCTCTTTGGAGCCACTAATCCTGACTTAAGAGTTGATGTCTGCTGACCATTCGTCCTGCAGATTTTTGCCTCTCAAAGGTTTGCCTCGCTCAACATTTACTTTTGCAGGGACCCCTTGACGGCAAAATATAAGGGAGCCCAAACATTGGCTTATAAGGTGCGGCTCACAGAAAGATGCTTCATAGACTCAGGCAGGGGGATAAACTTCTGAAGAACAAATCGAGGAAGGGGATGGAAAAGATTTCTTCTTGGCAAACACACAGAAAATCCACTCCATCTTTAATAATATCCCCCTGGACGGCACCCCAAACCACAAGCAAGCCAGGATAGGTCCGTGTGCTCAGATCAGGTGCTAACTATTCTTCTGTTAACAATCTGCAATGCTATAACTGCTGTATTTATGAATAGAAGCTATTTTCAAGACAAACCCACAGCACTGCAAACTTATAAGTGTTTTATTTGCTACATAAGTTGAGTGAAGACAACTGGAGGTTTTCTAAAATTAACTCCTTTCACAACACAGCGAGGGGCTATAAAAACTAAGAACGGATAATCACAAATGGGAACATACCATTACTGTCTTGAAGGTGCCATTTATATAGTCAGTGTTTGGATTTCTTGGGGAGAATTTGAGGAGATCCA
Source organism: Cololabis saira (assembly GCF_033807715.1). Classification (NCBI taxonomy): domain Eukaryota; kingdom Metazoa; phylum Chordata; class Actinopteri; order Beloniformes; family Belonidae; genus Cololabis; species Cololabis saira. The sequence goes on from NC_084598.1 coordinate 26,019,464, forward strand.
CTATGATAGATAAGTTCAGTTATTCCATTAGCACTGAGCTACAAAAAAAAGCTGCAGTGTAAACTTTAAAGGCCAGAATGTTACATCCCATAAGTCAACACAGGGACTCTTGGGACATTGAATGCTGTTGACATGGGGGCTACTCTCCAGCAAATGACCTTTGACAGGCATCTGGAGCTTTTAAAATGTCTAACAAAGATCAACGGCAAAACCCAGTCACACGCTGCAGATCACAGCCCGAAAAGATAACATGTGGTGCTCCAGTGGTAAAAATAGCCAATATGCTGAGACTTTGTTGCACTAGTTACGATATAATTGGTGGTTACTGTGATGTATAATTACAAAAATGGAAAAGAAGCTTTTCCTTATAAAGATAAATGTTGAAGAGGGGTGTGGGTGTCTGTCTTTGCCATCTTGGGTCGCTGCCATCTGGAATCTGTGTTCTGTTTTTGTCCTGACTCGGGCCAAACCAAAATTGGTCTCAGGCGACCGGTGAGACTTCGAAGTCATCTTTGAGAAAAGCTGAATCTAATTCTGTGAAGCTAAACAGAGCTGGAAACATGCTGCACATCTGTCAGGAAAACAGATCCTGAATTAATACTGAGAGGAGGACAGGAAAAAAAAAAGAAACTTACGTGTATCACAGATTCACTAAGGAAAACTGTTAAGATAATCAATCAATTCTTCTGGACTGATTGATCACTTTTCCTCAGATCAAAAGATTAAAATGCTCATTTGCACTTTTAATTCAACCCAAACTTAATGAGTTTGAATTCAGAATTGTAATTATCCCTGTTATGGTCAGTATGCTCTTCGTCTGCTATGAGTTTACTTCCTTTTTTTAGCCCTGTTATCTATATTTACTTTTCAACTCCGGGACAGATATGAAAACAAAGCAAAAGGGGGCTTTTTAGCCTAAAAAACCCCCCAAAAAAACCAAAGACAATATAAAAAGGAGAGCAACCTTGGTAAAATTGGACACAGACAGAAAAGCTCCCATTTCATTTTTTGCATTGTTCTTTCAAGCCTTGATTGAGGCTGTGGTTTGTTTCACTTTTCTACATTACTTTCATGTGGCTGGATTTGCTGAAAAATATCACCAGTGCCCCAGGTCTAGGTTTGCTGTAAGGACATTAATCCTTTGACCTTCTCCCCTCTCATTCCCATGATTTCCTGTCTGACCTACATGAAATGAAGGGGTAGTTTCAGGTTTTGAAGGGCTATGTGCACTTGGCTTGACCTGGTGCTTCAGCTTAACAATTTCTATTCAGTTTTGATTATAGCCATGAAAATATCATTTTTCAACTGTTGTTTTCTTTAGTACAGCTGATTTGTATGATCTTGAAAAAAAAGTTTTCCCAACTTATTTTGTCCATAACTCCAGTCATTTACTTTATTATTGGACGCAGAAAATTGTCAAACTCTAAAGAAGATGGTAACAGAAGATTTTCCGTTTTTATTGTTTGAAAAATGGTGTAAAAAGTGTGAGAAAATATTTGCATTGTTAACCAGTCAGCTGACTCACTGCTCTGTCAAAAACAAAAACAAAACTCCTTCAGTTTTCTCTCTTCTTCATTGTGTTGCTATTGTTGGCACATTGTAAGCCTTATATTTAGACAAAAAAAAAGAAATGATTAAATATACCGAGGATACTGCAACCAGTGGGAACCTGTTCTCCTGTCCTCTTCCTTTTCTTTTTGAATCATCACTCACTAAATGTGATGTTACGTACAGAGATTTGGAGCACACTTGTTGTTTTCTCAGTGGTCTTGGCTGCTCAATAATCTGGGGTCAGTGTTTGGCTGGAAGTGTTTGGGAGGGGGAGAGCAGGCCGGACTGGACACAACCCTCTTCTCCCAGCTGTGTCCTCACTAACCCTCCGCTTCCTGCCCACTGACACCCTCACAGGCACAGCTGCAATTACAGGAACACAAAATACGCTCAATTAGCCCGACCAACCAGGCGACCAGTCACGTTACGTCTCCTATTGGCTTTGAACTGTGTGAGCCAGTCCAGACCTTGAACCGTATGAGCGTGAGCTAAACATCCAGGAATTCTGGGTTCAACTGTCACTACATCTCCTTTTAAGCGCAATGCACAACACAAACTCAACCATTTCAACCGGTTCCCTCTGAGACACACCACTACAAGACCGTGTTGTAAATAATCACAGACTGCTCTGAAGCAAGGAACCGTGTGCTCGTCCTTAGTAGAATTTCACCGCAGCAATGTTCATTTGATACTTGAGCTTGAATGGTACTATTCAGGGAGGGAACATTAAACTATATTAGATTAGTGCGTGAGACCTAATAAAAACTTACGAGGGTTTTGTTTTGACTGTCCAGCTACATGAGACTCTGTTTACAGTCACAGGAAAGTTTAAACACCGTCCTTCCCTGTTCCGTCTCAACCGTACACAGCACTGGCTGTTACTACACCACAGATCAATACTGGGACAAGAACAGGTTATAGTTTAAACCGTACTTGCTCTCCGCGACTTGCTCAGCCAAGGATGAGCTGGTCCTGAGCTCACGTGACATATTTACACAGCCCGGCGCATAAACAGTCTTTCATGAGAACAAAAGAGCAGGTGTAGCATTTCCATACATGCCGACGCAACTAAAGCATGAACCGCTACAGTATATGTCCATGAATTATTATTTACCTCGTCCTCGTCATCTCCTGCTAAATTGATTCAGACAGATTGGATGTTGAAGAAAAATAAACTGCAGGAACATCAACCTATATATAACTATATATACCTGTGTATATACATGTATGTATATATATATATATATATATATATATATATATATATATATATATATATATATATATATATATATATATATATATATATATATATAAAATCAAGATACTAAACAAAGTATTTCTTTGGCTTTTTGTCATGGTTTAGTGGAACATTATGTGGAAGAACATTACAGAGTGTGAAATTATAACTGTGGGACCAGGGTCTTGTTACTGTATATGACATCATTCACCAAAAATGTCAGAAAGATATATCATGAGGCACCCAAGCTCAACCCTATAAACTTAGCCACTATACACAAAGCTGGACAATGTCACAGCAATGATCTGCTTTTTCCAGTTATTGAAGCAGTCAAGTAAAAGCTGAAGAGGCTGAGCGGGTTTAAGAGGCTCTGTGATATCCCTGACAATGAAGACATGGGCCGGGCTGAGTGGTGTACATTTCAGCGGGAGGAAGTCAGTGGCTATTTGTACACTGATAGCACACGTGTTACCACATCGTCATTCCAGCAGTGTGTTTATATGCCAGCCTGACGTGCGCTGTCACTGTTTCAACCGTGTAATCGCAACTGGGATAGAGGGGATAACAAGCCACTTGGCTTGTGTGATCTTGACCTTTGACAGAGACCAGTGCTAAGATGTAGACTTCCCACTTCGTGACCTTAACACCATGAGATGCTGTCAATGACATCCAGATTCAAATTAACAGTTGCCAAATTGACCGTACTATGACAGCTCAGCCTTTAATCCCTGGATATATTTTTTGCCGTTGCAGAAAGTCAAACTGTAAAGCCGGGCATACACTGTGCGATTATCGGCTCGTTTTGAGCCGATTTTCCAGTCGTGCGACTATTTTTTGGATCGGGCCGGATTTCAACCCAATGGTTGGTCGTGCCTCGTGCAGTATACGTGGGGTAACGACGAGAGGTTAACACCTCACGACGAGCTCCCGATCACAAATCGTGTGCTCGCAAGAAAATCAAACGTGTTTGAAATCCTGGTCGTGCTACGACCCGATTTGCCTCATCCTTTCGCAGAGAGCATGCGCAATCTCTGATGTCACGTCAAAAACTATTATTTGTAGTTTAAAGTGTTGCAAATTCACATTACAAATCATGTTTTAATAGCAGAAAAAAAAGACATTCCCACGTCTGCCCAGCCAATTCCTTGTCCAATCACGGCGTTGTCTAATCTTTTTTCATTTATGGCCAAACAGAATGGCACAAATTGCTAAAGGCTGATTTATGGTTCCGCGTTACACCAACACAGCGTACGGTGCGCGTCGCTGCGTACCCTACGCCGTAGGCTCTGCGTTGGTGTAACGTGGAACCATAAATCAGCCTTTAATGTGCGCTCTGTGTGCTGTTCTGAACTTCTCTGTTGTGCTCATTTTGCTGGGACGCCAGGTTCCTCCGCCGAGACACAACTTTTGCGGTAGGCGTTCATTGTTGTGTCTAAAAATGATGCGCAGTGCCCACCCAATCAGAAACGTTACAGATATTTTTTTATATATATAAAAACATTTAATTATAAAAAAATAAAGGATCCCCATAACCTTTGATTGGGTGGGCAGGACACACGTTTGGCCCCAAAACCGGCCTCGAGTTCCAGTACACAGAAGTCCGACGTGAGGATTATGATCGTATAGTGTGAGCAGACGGGTCGCATCAGAGCATCGGGTCGTACAGTGTGAGAACATAAATCGTGGGCTGTGAACTTTTGAACTCAGCGATCTAGTCGTGCAGTGTGAGATGGGGCTGTCTGAAACGAATTAAAATATCGCACAGTGTATGCCCAGCTTTAGTGACCCGTGAACTGTTATTGGCAGCTGCATTTCCTCAATCTTGACTTGCGTGGTTATTAGTGCAGTGATTATTTCCTTTATCATTGGCTGTAATTTAAGAGGAATGCTTCACTTATCTCTGATCCTAATGTTGCTCAGTGATGGTGATGGACCTTATCTGGGTTTCTATAATTAGACACATACATATTGCACTTTCAAGGCAGATCTTACGTGCTGATATGCATGTGGACAGCTCTGAGTTGTTTCACCACTGTTCTGCCTTGGGAGGGAGGAACGGGGGCGAAACGAAGCGGGGTAGTCCTGGCGTGGCAGGGCACACAGCTCTTACTAACAACCCTCGGACGATTACTGTTGCCAGCATTGCATGTAATCACACACTGATGCGGCGCTTCTGTTCGGACTGTGTGAATTTTCAAAGAGGGACGGCGGCAGCTTATCATCCACATGATGTGACCACTGTGTGAAACAGGGCTGCAACCTGTAGTAACAATAAGTGAATAAGATACCATGTCTCTTCTTTGCTTTGAGCGGATGGGTGTTTTATTTGAGACGTTGTGGGACTTAAAGAATCTAAAGATAGAGTCTAACCATTCGATAGCAGCCAAGTAAGCCGGTCTGTTCAGCTCAGACATGCTTCATTCACTCTTTGTCTCTCTGTGCAACAGGTAAACAGTTTATTGAACAGTGTATTTCTTCTTTCTGCAGTGAGTAGGGCATATCAAACTTCAATCATTGAGTGCTGAAAAACAACAAAAGGTCCATAGCAGAGATATAATACCTAACAAAAACTAAGTCTGAAACTGAAGCAAACAGTGAGAAGGTCATCTTTTTAACTGAAATAAAGTGTTTTATAAAATGAAAAACTACTGTAAATAGAAACTAAAATAATCTATGCAAAACTTTCAGAAATTAAATAGAATTGCAGGTAAAATTAACTCCATTTTCATTTTTTGCTTTGTGCCTTGTTTTTTTTAATTTTTTTATTTTTATCACTTCATTTTTCTAATCCAATTAATGGAAAGAATGACATATTTTCATACTATATGTCATTGTTAATAGGACTCTTTCATCCGAGAGTTATTTGTCAACATCTGTAAGTTAATTCAGCTAAAATTCAGCTAAAACTAAAACTACTGGTACTAGTCCACTTGTTAAATTAACTAAAACTAAACTGGAATAAGTAAAGAAACTGAAACACTAAATAGAATAAAAACAATTGAAAAAATTCAAAACTATTTTAACTGTTCCACAGCAACAAATGACAGCATTGTGTTTGACAGTAATGTTGGCATCTGCATGTGCACGGTCTTGGCTCCATTTAACTCAAGGAATTTGATTATTTTTCTCATTTTTGTTTTTTTTCTCATCCTCAAGCCATGAAAAATCTAAATAAGTAGAATTTCGCTCGAGAACTCGATTCCACTGTCTTTAGATTCCAACCCTTAACAATACAGCTTGTGACTTCTAACCCAGTAAGTAAACAACAAAAATAATGTCTATTTTTTGCATCCCTTGTGATGACATACAGAGTAGTTCAACCAGTCAATGTGATAGAGGATCATGCAGCAGAGATTATTTTCCTACAGAGCATGTGACCATCAGACCCATCTCTTGTCATACTTCTCAAGCAAACATCCCTAATCAATGCTTAAAGGTTACAGTAACCTGTGTTGTTGTGTTCAGGTTGTTTTCTGGCCTGAATGCATTATGCAAGCCTCAGTCATGCTCGTGACATTTCATTGATCGGTATCTTTTTCACATGCAGTAAGCTGAGGGATCGGTATGTTTCCACTAGTCCCATATTCACTGACCCCACAACAATCTGCCTAAGGAACAGGTTTTTCTTCTCGAGCTAAATCAGCACAAAATAACCAAGGCAAAGCCAAGATGTCTCTTTTGATATCTTACTCGCTTGTCAGCTAATCATTTTCGGATGATTTATTTTGGAGTTGGAGAACACAAAAGAATAACTTTTGTATAGCTCCTTGCTAATCCATGTATGGCATCAACACGCATGCTGAGCGTAAAATACTAAGCAATGATAAATCTAATCTAATCCCCTTCAGACATGCAGGGATCTGGGTGCACAGCTGTCAATACTCCAAGTATGGAAATGCATGTACCAAAGCAGAACCTCTCAGGTCCGTGTAAAGGGTGCATCGTCAACCCTCAGGAGAAAACAGCAGACACAAAACACTTGGAACAGGTGGTCCGTGACAGGGAAGCACTCTGAGGCATGTACTGTATGTATCTGTTAGAGATTATGTGATCTATGCTTCTGACTCCACCGACAGTCTGAGTGGTCCACACTATGAGGAAAAATCATAACCAAGGCCACTGGACCAAAGTGGAACAGCATAAGATGGGTTTCCCTCCTGAGGAACACTGAGTACTTCTGAACCAGCATGATGGGAATACAACAAGTTACTGCAGGTTTGTAACAAAACAAACAAACAACAAAACTCTGGCTCTGTTAGAGTATATCTCACTTTAAGATGTTCGGAGTTCATTAAACAATAGGAAATGCAATGAACTCAAATAATGAAAATAACAACTGGGATTCTGTCGTTTCTCATCGTTTAAAAGCCCCTGATCACAATCAACTCTTGAAAGAATGAAAAAAGGTTTGCAAAATCCCAGCACAGGAAAAAGTAATGTGATGTGGATCTATCTCTTGTAATATTAATGTACTGGAGAGATGTTAACTACTATGATAAAATATTCATGCAATGTTTCCTACAGCTTGAGTTTCAGCTATTTCACAGCCAATATGGGTCATTCCCTTTATATAAATTCAAGGAAAACAAATAACCGGGCAGTGACACAGAGGAGAAAATGTGTCAGGGCTGCTGAGGGAGGATCTAAATGCCAGAGACCTCAAGCAGAAGTAACCAAAACAAAGTCTTTTAATAATATCTAAAGGCTCTACGAGTGCAGGATGACCAAAAGACTTTGACGGTGATCAAAGTAATAACAGGAACGTAGCTGTTAGTGGCCTCTGATGAACACTCAGGGGATGACAAGACACAAGAGTGGGCAATCACACCAAGGGAGAACAAAGGAAGTCGCAGACCAAGGAAAGTCCTTTTAATATAGGAATAACACTAAACACAACAGAACAACAGTCCAAACTACAAAAAGGAATAAGTAAACCAAGGTTAAAACTTAAGCAAAAAAACTGAACAAGACTAAGATAAACAGCAACAAAATGCCTCAAATGTTTGTGAGTAAAATGCTCAACTGTGACACATGTTTCTTATTGTGAGAACTATTTAAATACTCGAGACGGTCATAAATAACAATAAACATGTAGGGAAAACTGCTCGTCTCAGTAATGACTGGAATTCTCACGCACAGCATTTGTGACTCCTGCCATTTGTCTGATTCTTGGGGCTTCTTCACAATGAATGTTATTCTTTTCAGATTGGCCACCAGGTTTTTCCAATTTACGAACCATGAGAAAACGCCAATGATGGGCAAGTGAAATGCAACAGCTCTTGAAATTCTGAAGTCCCAAGCCAAACCTTCTCAGGCTATATTAAAAGGATATCTTTGGACAGATATCTGCAAGTGAACATGCAGAATCTGCAAGCAAATTTCACAGTTAAAGACACTGGAGCCATTCTTGTTTTCATTTGTATTCTGAGGAGTATGGATCAATCACGTCTACTGGCATTATATCAATGAGCATTGCAAAGAAAAAAAAAGAAAACTTGGCCAGAATCCATTACCAGGATATCACTTATCCAGATATCCGGTGCGAAAAGTCAAAGCCAAAATTATGTTGTTGCCTCATGAGACGGACTTGTACAAAACCTCCCAGATTTCCTTTTTCAAGTCCTGACAGCAGGCAGCACCCACAAAAGCGATGGAGGTTTGTCTAACGATTTGCCAGTAGGGCAGCTAATGAATGAACAGCAGCAGTGTCACAACCCTGTTCCTGAGAGCTGTTACACCTCCATTTCTCTGAAGTCATCTGAGCAGACCCTTCAGAGCAGAACTGTGCTGAAACATCAGGGCCGACGGAAGCAATCCCCACGAGTAGCATGAGCTCAATCTCGGCCGACTGTAAAATGAAAGGCCACTCCATTTGAGAGGGATTTTGTAAGAATGGAATTATGACTCAGAGAAAAAGAGTGGACATAGAAAAAATAGGAAGCGCGGAGACTTGCGGGTCTTTTACAGCAGGATGAGTCAGACTCGAATTTATTTCATGCTCTCCATCTGTGGTTGTCCTCCTGTCACCACTGACAAACCACTAACCCCCACCTCCCAGTTCAATCATGGAGGTCCCTCACAAAGTCTGCTTTTGTCCCAGCTGTCATCAGTTTCACATCTTCTCAGCTCTCATCCTGTACGAATATCTCCGCGGGGAAAATACAAATAAGAGAAGAGCTTGAGGCACACTGTGAGCTGGAAGGCGATGAGGTCCCAGGAGAAGGGTGACACTAAGACCCTCAGAGGTTTTTGCAGGCTTAAATGTGCTGTACTGACTGAATGGAGTCCTTAGTGCAGCATTCATGCCACTGTGAGTAGCTTGAAGTTGTACTGAAAGATCCCTGTTACAAGTGAAAGCTGACTGAAAAACACACCGGGTTTATGACATCAGCGTTGTCGTTGCACAACAAGAGGCAGCATTAGAGTCACCCTCTAACCGGACCATGTGAGGTCCATGTTCCATCACTGACTCTTCACACAAGTGGAAAGGACTGCCATTAGTGTCCACACCTCCAAACAGAGCAGCAGTCCATCATCACAAGAGCGATGCGACCAGTCAGGGCTGGAGCACAGAGGCAACAGACCAACGCGCCTGTTGTCACCCTGTCTAGCCGCCGGCATGGGCACTTAACATGCAAGCTCACTAGACCGACAGAGCTATGTCAATATTGCCTTATCCATAGCGACTCCACATTCATATGCTTGTTTCAGTGGAGAAAAACAATATTACATCAAGTTCCAGTTATCTTATTCCAGCTTTTATCAGTGAATCTAACTCTTTTCATATGAAAAAAAAGTTTCTTAAGGTTGGAAAGAGCATGTTAGACATCATGACAACACAAAAATCCACTAAAACGTGACCAAAATTAATTTCTTATTCTAATTACCTATTTAACTGCAAGGCTCTGACACCAACTTAAAGGCAAGAAAATGGTCAGGGAAATAAAAACAGGACAACAAATGTGATATTTTAAATCATAATTGAAGAGTAGAGGTTTTACTAATATAATTGAAAATGGCTTTGATGTGATTATAGGTAAAGAAAGGCTGTATTCACAATAACAAAAACTAGGACAGTCTAGATATATTTCATATGGTTTGAATTTTGTTCACCATATGCTGGTTTGTAGCACCTTTCCGTCTGTCATTTATTAGAGTTTCGTCAAATTTAACAAGTTTTGGACTTTTGGTTGGATAACACATCACATGCAGTATGTTGTGCATTTTTCACATGATTAATTAATCATACTGTACACATACTTATCATATTTACTGCCAGTCAAAACGATTTGTAGTTGAGGCTCTGTACAGTAGACCAAGAACAAGTGAAAGGAACAGGAATATTCATGCTCATCTGATCTATAAAATCTGTGCGTTAACTGGCAGCTTATACGAAGAGAACAATAACACAGGAACAATGAAGAAATGTTTCCAATCTACAGCACGCTGAAGCAATTACAAACTTCTTCCAATATAAAGAAGTTTTCATCCTTTTTTCCATAAAAATGCATTGCACAATCAGAGTTTTCCACCCCACCCTGTTTGGTTTAACTCAATAGCCTCCTTGTTTTTGGAGGATTGTGGCCTGAATGGCACCATGCTACGTTATCATGATATTCTGCCACAATGCAGCTAAACAAGACTCATTCAGTCCAGATGACCTTCTGCAAACCCCAAAAGAGTTACCAGTAGCTGCCCTTCAGCATGAAACATAGGCTCATTAAAAAACTCATTTGTAAAGCTGCTGAGATCTATGGCACTATCTACTTTTAGTACAGCACCTTTGACATGGAAAAGTGGCTGAGGAGTCTGTCGAATGTTTGTCCTATATATGGGAAGAGAAAGTAGGCCATTTTTCCACCGGTGAACACAGTAACAACATTGTACTCAACTGTCTAATTGCAAGCGCATCTGATTTCTCATAAATGTTCACTTTGGCTTTAACAGATGACTCACCAAACGACATCTGAAAAAGCACATCAGGAATGTAATTTTAAGACAATGACATCATTTTATTAACTAAAAAGATTTTATATGAGTAAGTCATAAAAAATAAGTGCCATTTCTGTAGTCTTTAAACAATAGTCACATACATCCCCGTGCACTAGCAGAGTTGCACATTGTCGTCATTGCTACATGAAAGGACCCCCTTCCTAACACACAACTTTATTGTGGAGGAAAACCCACTTTCACAGTTTTAGCTTCGTTCAGCAGCTCATTGTGAAGACAACTAATAAGACGCTAAGCATGTCTGTTCTTACAATTATGTAACCTCGTTTAAAGTATTGTTGTTTTTCCTTATTTTTCATTTTTTAAGGCAATTAAAAAAAACAAAAACAAACAAACACTGGTTCTTTGTCTATCTTGCACTGCCGAAGACTCACACTGGCTCAGGATTAACTTTGGATTAACATTTTTTCAAAGTAAAACTGTAGATTTTGATCCCCCAGTAAGAATGATTACAGCCCTTTTTTTAAAAGCACATATGGGAACATGAGTATTGAACTGAAAATGAGAACAATTTGAAGCGACACAAACAATGATTAGATACCACTGGAAAAATCATTGTGAGTCCTGTGCAAATTAATATGCATGAGTGTTTCGTGACATTATTGGATTGTCTGCAGTGACATAACTTGACTTGTGAGTTAAGCAATGTACAAAAATCCTTTCTTGCTTTCACGTAATAATTTATCATTGAAATGCACAAATTCCAATTAGACAATTAAGACTACAATTTTCGGGCTGATAGTGACGTATTTAGATTGGTTTATTTAGCCTAACCAACAGCCCAAAAACCCGATATTATGAATGAGACTGAACAGAAGTAAAAACTAGCGTGACTACAAATATAAAAATAAATAAACATTTTCTGCACATTATTTTTCTGAAGGTTGCTTAGTTTACAGACTTCGATCTGTAACAGAAGAACACTGACAGAGCCCTCAACATAACCAATTAGACATAAATGTAAAAATACATCTGTTTTTCTGACTGTACTACACTAATCATGCCATCACTCACCTGTGTGAAAAGGAACTTGTCCTCTTGGTTGAGCTGCCAGGCCGTCACTACGTGTATGACGGACAGCACGCCTCCACTGAGCACAGCAGCTCTCATTCTGACCGGCAACAGCGTGTAGATGATGTAGATGAAGAAGACGGTCCACCAGATGCCCTCTGAGGCACTGCGGGGGAATACCATTAGTACTCCAAAAACCTGCACTATAATCAGAACTCCAATCACCAGGTAGCTCACAATCCACATGTAGTCTTGGTGGAAGCCGTTACGGTTGCACACAACCATCATGGCCAGGAAAAGAGCCATGGCAACTGAGAGTACGGAGATGTAAGCCACGTTGAACGTTGTGTGGATGCAGTGGAAGGCGAGCATGACTCCACACACCACCACCAGCACTCCCATTAGCATGGTCAGAGAGCTCTGGTTGAGTCTGAAGAAATAGCGCTGGTACAGACGTTCCAGCTTGGTGGATTGAAATTTTTTGGATCTGAAAACCCACAAAAACTGCCTCCAACAGTCTGCAGCAGTCATTTTTTTGCAACCGCTGTCTGCTAATTCCCCTAATTCTTCCTCTTTTTTGCCTTTCAGCTCACCATCCTCAAAGCCCAGGTCCACGGCCTTTAGACCCAGATCCCCTCCGCCGACGATCCTTTTGCCATAGTGGTCCTCCTGCCAGGCACAACGCACGCCGAAGCTGCCCCCGCTGGTACCTGCACCACAGTTGTATTGCTGAGGGGCTGCATTAGGGGTCTCTACATCCTCCGGGTCCCTCAGGCAGCTCATGTAACGTGGGTTGCATAGTGACGAGCTGTCCTGCCTCTTTTTGCCATTGCGTTCTCCCCATGTTGTCTTTTGCTCTTCCTCTCTGCCTACAAAGAGACTTCTGGCCCACGACATCCTAGCGAGAACCAAGGATGGAAACATTAATGGAAAATCATCAATCACAATCTTATTTCTTCCAATCTGAAGGTGCCTGTATTAGTTCAGTGTTTAAGAGCCTCCTCTCACCTGTGTGGGCTTTACTGTGTGTAGAAACACAGCGCTCTTCAGCCAGACGACTAGTTTGTCCCAGCGAGCACACACCATGAGCTCACACTGGCCAGAGGCATCAGAGGTGTGTCTGTCTTTGAGCCGTTCTTCTTGTCTTTTTGTGTCAACCCTATACACCACCTAGCACATCTACAAAAGATGTTTTCCTACAAGGTAAATTAAAGAACATTTTAAAGAATAGCACAGACACATCAGTACAGCAGGCAATGTTCTTAAGCAAACAAGACCTAAAGATATATCTCTTGAAGATCACGATAGCTACATAAACACTCTGGAAGACATTTGTCATGCAACATCTGTTATTGGGGTCACTGTGAATATGAATGTGTTCAATCATGCATCTTTGTGCGTGAGTCTCTGGAGAATTGTTTGAGAAGCAACGGCTGAGCCGATAAATAATTTTGAGTAAATAGTGTGTCCATTTTGCATTCCACCAATGGCATTTCCATGTTCTTTCAATCATTTTTATATTCTGCTTACACTTTTCTTCTTGTCAAACATTGGATTGTGAATGCAGTATCACAGTATAATATTCAGTGATCTTGCCTCGTGCAGCAGGTGTCACTGGTCCTTTTGTCATTTGACAGCAACACTGAAGGCGGTCTTATTTCAACAACACCCCCCCTCCACTGAAGCTACCTGTGGGGGCTTTGATAAAACCAAGACCAACTACACTTGGCGAATGTATCACTCTGCCGTGCTCTGTTTCTGCAATCTGCCCCTCACATCTTGAGTGCATGGCCAGGGGTGGGTGTGCTCTATTTGACAACAAAGGCCCACTGAGTGGGCACCACCAGAGATCAAGAGCTCTCCAGTCCAGATTAAATTGTCCATGCTTCCCCCATTAGCTTTGATGACTCACTATGGCTGGCTTCTGGCTGCACATGTCAAGGACACTGCTAACCTCTAAACTTAATAAGCAAATCTCTGCCTGACTGAATGAGCGGAGTGTACGTGAGAGAAGAGTGCACATGGACATGTTTATGAACACCAGCAGCTTGTAATATGAGTTGCTCAGCCACTATTTTAGTTCAGAATGAAAGAGAAATTGAACACATGGTGTGTTCAAAATACACATTTGTGATAAAAATGCAATTTTTTGTATATTTTAAAATACAAATATAAAAAACAATTGATCCATTGGCTGATTGATTGATACACTGTCTGATTATTTGTTTGCTTGTTTAATAAAAGGCATTGGTCATAGAAAAACCCATGCTGGTCAATCTCAAGATAATATCCACAAAATGTAACTACCCAAAGCTCTTTAACCATAATGTAGAGCGAGGTGTCATTTAAAGAAGTCTTTTTCTGGACCCTGTCAGTAGTTAATCTAAAGGGTTAGGGAGTCTTCCTCATACAGATGTTTGCATGATATTATCAAGATTCCACTCTATTTTGGGTTAAGAGAGACAGGTTGCTGTATTTTTCTTATTAGAAAATGAATATGAATGTCAATGCGGCGTGTTTGTTGGCCGTTGTATCTTTTGAATTAAATAATTATCTCTAAACATGCAATCACAACAATGGTAAACTTGTATTGAACTGACATGAATGCCTTTAAGATAAGATAAGATAAGATAAACCTTTAATATTTTATTGTCATTATGCAATGTACAAGGAAATTGTAGAGCTTTTCCTGTGCCCAGTGCAAAACAATTAAAGTAAAAACAACAATTAAGTAAAAAGCGCAGATATGAAAAATAATAATATAAGAATAAAAGATATAGAAGTATTTTAAAATGTATGGTAACTACATATAATTTACTTGTATTTGTTCAGGATGTTGATGGCTATGCTGTAGTGTATACCATGTTACTCATATGTTATATGTCAGTTAGGCACGTGACTCATTCTGAAACGATTTGGTCAATTCACCATCTTTTCTATGAATACACAACCTTTGTCCTCGACTCACCTTTGCTGCACATTGGTCAGGTCGGTTATTATGTAAACCAATCCGAACATGCAGGGGTCTGCCATACATCATGTATTGAATCTGTATCAAATGGGCCGAACTGAGTCAGCCCTCTTGCATGCATTAAGAAGATCACAATGGTATTATTAACATACACTAATAGCAGGCTCCCTATATTTTAAGGTTTGAAACGGTCCCTTGGTCCTCCGGTCGTCAATGTTAAGCGTGACATGTAATATGTTCAGCAATCACACGTGTAGGCCGTGGCTGCTTGGTTGCGGGCAGTCGGCCGAAGAGCATTACATAACAGGACGCACCAAGTAGCCTGCAGGGAAAGTCGACAGCTCTCAGTGTTCACATGTAGTCCCTTTAACCACAGTTCACATGGAGACGGCGTAGGACCGGGTAAGTTGATGTATGCCTGGAATCTGTGGGCTGCAGAACAGAGTGCAGCTCGGCACACATCACCAACTTATCAGGACTAAAACATTCCGTCATGCAACTTTATAGTCTTGGCAGTGGATCACTAGATAGCACAATGGTGTGCCGTTCTGTTTATAGGACACATGCAGATACTGACAATCTGTTCTAGTGTACATGGACAGTTTGAATTTCATAGGCCTGTCTCTTGCAACAAAAACGTGTATGTCATGTTAAGACTGTAGGACACTAAAGACGGTGGGGGGGGGGGGTGGGGAGGGGGGATGTGGGGAAATACTGGCGGTTCGAATGCAAACATCTGCTTTATTCTACAACAAATGCATCACAATAAAAGTGTGTATGTATGATTTCTGCATAAGCCTCCTCGCAGGGTAATGTTATTGTGTTGAGTCCTGCAGAAGTGCTCCGGCTGCCCAGCACCGCCGCAGTCATAACAGCAGAACACTGGAGTGCCAGTCAGCTGTTGGCATTTTTTCCGACTGTATCATCTAACTGCACTTCAGTTCAGCCGACCTACAACGAAACGAGCGACGCGTGGAGACAGAGCCAGTGTACTCACCATTGGATATCCATGTATAATGCCACATATATATCCAGCGGGAGCAACTCTCCACACCGCAGTGGAGCTCGGCTGCAGCCCGGTCCTCCTCGGCGCTCCTAGATCTAGATCTGAGGCTGAGGAGAGGGTCGCAAACTTGCGAAATTAGCAGGACAACCTTCGCTCTTCCCCAGTCAGAGTCTTTGCACGCCACAGTCCCGAATCTCCCTCTCTCTCTCTCCCTCTGTCACTTACATTCAGACACACACAGACTCACACATACACGCTCTCTCGCAGGCTGCATCAGTGGGAGCAGGAGTCCCCCTAGCGGTGGCTCGGGTGTATCTCCACCTCTACTTGTCTGGAATATACCTTTATACCTATATACCTATCTTCCCTGCTGTTGTCATTTTCTATTTTATTTTTGCCTCACCTTCACACCAGCCCGCACATCTGCAAAGCTTATAACATAACATACAGATCAACAAGAAGAAAACTTAGAGAGAACAATGTGAAACAATATGAAATATTGTCATGTGGCGCCACCTAGTGGCCATGATTTATAAAAAATGAAACTGCCGGTACTCAATAGTCAGTCACATTAAACTATTGCACATTACTTTTTTGTAAGTGCTAAGTATAACTTTAACATAAAAAACAGTTGGATTCAACGTTGGTGCCAAGCAGGAATACCATGATTAACTTGAATCTGTAAACCAGTAAAGCCACTTTAGTGTTGACACAGTCTGTTGACATTACACTTCTTAAAACAGCACGCCCTCAAAGATCCTAGCTGGAACATTAAACATTTGGCAACAATAATGCCACGCATCCTCTGCACCGCCACAGATTACCATGATGTGTATAATTATTTGTGCTAGAAGATGATAATGTTCCAGCAATAATCGATTCATCAATACACTGCCAGATTCTACTAATGATAACACAAGTAAGATGAGACAAACATTACTGATCCAACAAAGATGAACTCAAACATCACAAGTGAAGAAGCACACACACACACACACACACACACACACACACACACACACACACACACACACACACACACACACATATAAATATACTTAAATAGGACATTGAATGAGAAGAAACAGGTCCAGTTATGTTCTGGTTGCTATAACATTGCAACATTTTTATGAGCAGGACTAGAAATAGAGGGAGGAGAGAACAGGAGGGGTGGAGGAGTCAAAGAGTGCAACAGTAAAAGTGTTAGAGCTCAACAGGTGGAGTCTATCAGATAAGACATAATGAACACACTTTGTCGCAGTTAAAAATCAACCCTTTTTCACACAAAGGAAGCATAAAACTTGAGAATTTAGATGGTAAATGTTAACAACATGCAATTTAGGATGTGATTTTTATTAGTATTAGTATTTCTTCTTAATGTTTTACTTTTTCTGTTAACCACGAACATGCTAAAGTTGAGTAGGAGCTCAGTTATCCCAGAGGGGCTCAAAGTTACCCCTCCTCCACATCAAAAGGACCCAGTTAAGGTGACATCTGGTGAGGATGCCTGGAAGAGGACGTCCAGGGAAGGTCTTTTGGACCCGTCCTGCTGGAAGGAGACTGCAGGGCAGACCCAGGACTCGCTGAAGAGAGTACATCACCCGGTCGGCCCAGTAGAATTAGAACAGATCTGAGGATGGATGGATGATGGATGGATGATGGATGGATGGATGGATGGATGGATGGATGGATGGATGGATGGATGGATGGATGGATGGATGGATGGATGGATGGATGGATGGATGGATGGATGGATGGATGGATGGATGGATGGATGGATGATTTAACTCTTAAATAACTCAAAAAGTCCATAAAGTGGCATATGTAAATTCAAATATTACACTAAATCCCAAATGTTTCAAAATCCTGAAAGCACTTCATAGTCTTCAAATGCAACAACCTATCAAAAATCATTGTGAATACCTTCTGCAAACTGGCATATACTAATACTAATGTAAGCCGCATTTCAGGATTAAGTTATCATAAAAGGGCACCTGAACTATTAAAAGGCCTATTTCATGTCCCCTCGATAAAAAACATAGCTCTGAGCATCAAGGTGTATGTTCTATACACTTTCAGCTATAGTTTATATAATTGATTTATACACCAGCACTTCTTGTGGTGGATAAAATAGCAGTGTGACAATTTAGCCCCTTTCGTTATTCTGGTATAACCTGTTACACTCGTGTAATATCACCATCTCCATCAGTTGGTTACAGTAATACCACTCATGATGCAAAACACTTCGCATCTTTATGAAGAAAGTTATCAGTTTTTCCAGCAGTGGGCGGCATTGGTCATCAATTGTCTAACTTTTTTTACTGTTTTGTTTTTTCACACCTTTACAATAAGATGCATATTATATTAGATATACTATACTACTTTGTACTTAGTACTACCTACTATTTAAAACCGAAGTCAAGTACTTAGGCATTATTCTGGACAAGAATTTAAAATTTGACAGTCAGATTAAGCAAATTTCCAAGAAGGTCCAACCAAATCTAAATTTATTTCGTTATATTCGAAAGAATTTGTTATGTCAAACTGCTTGATTATACATGCATGCAATGTTCTTTTCACATTTGTCATATTGCATCACATCATGGTCATTTGCCTCTCCAACAACTCTAAAACCTATAAAATCATTGTACAAGCAGGCAATAAAAATTATGGATCAGAAACCTATGAGATGGCACCACTATGAAATTTTAAGAAAACACAACCTTTTCACTTTTGAAAACTTTGTGAATTTTAGTAGTCCTAAACTGGTTTTTAAATGTTTACATAATCATGTTTCAACCCTGTTCTGTGAAGTAGTTATTAGGCATCAGAGCTCTAGTAGAGTAACCACACGGGCCTCCACCAATGGTGATTGCAGTGTTTACTCACATTAAATGTTATGCCTTATCCTTATGAAGACAAATGAATTGAAGTTGATGAGAACCAATAGAGAATAGGGTCATTAGGTTAATTGTGTGTTCAAGTATATTCAAGCTGAAATAAACATAAGAATCACTGTTTTTTTTTAAATTATTTTTTCCATGCGGTAAAGTCCCAACTTTTAGCTTTTATCTTTTATCTATTTTATTATCTTTGCTTGTGAAAAATACATACATGTGTGTGTGAGTGGGCGTGAAAGAAAGTCTTTACATTTCTATCTCACCATAATTGTTTGGCACATGTAAAACATGAAAAAGTATAATCAAAACGGATCTATTGTGGTTCTGGCCTTGACTTTTAATGTGAAGAATGATGCATGCACAAAATGTGATGCTGCATGTATTCATCATTCATGCCTCTGAAGTGACTCTTTTCATTCTCTCGTGCATTGGATTGTGCAGAGGAGCATCCATCTAACCATGTTTGTCCTCAAACATTGAATCTACTGAGAACTCCCTGAATTCATTGTTGATTCAAAGCAAAGGCAATGTGATATTGAGCTAAACGACCACCTCAGTCAAAAGTGCGGGTCCCCCACCGTGACCCTGTACTGTACCTGTGACTTTCTCTGTTGGTTTTGACATTTGCAGCATAGCCTGTATTGTATAATCTACCTGACAGAAGGGATCGATTGACCCTGAGTAAATGGAGGACGTTTACAGGATGTGAAGGGGGCGAAGTGCTGGATCAGTGAAATCTGAGAGGATCTGCTTGCAGTCTCTTTGCCTAAACAACTTCTGCCAGAGAACACAAAACGTCTGAGAGCGTGCATCCCAATCACAAAAAAAGGTTTATATATTCTTAAATCAAAGAGGAGAATCCCAGACCGTGATCATTAAATAAACTGATTAAATGCATGAAACAATACATAATATAATACATGTTTTCATTGATGTAGCCTATGATGACATTTCAGACAGCCATAACCCTTGAAAAACGTCTCATCCCGTTTCATTGAGCTTTAATGGCCATGTTTGTTTAGTAATCATTTTAATAAGCTTCGAAAACATATTCATTCACATGATGAAAGAGAGGAAAAATAAATCAGTTTGAAGTTAGTGAAACATTTGGGGCACTATTTCAAGAGCACTGACGTCGAACATATATTTGGATTCAAAAATAGAAATTGGACATGCAGCTGGAGAAATCCCTGCGAGACCGGACTGTGAGAAAAAGTGCGGCTCTTGCATAATTGATGAACAAAGCTGTAATCTATCCTCCAGTGTGTCCGTGCATGCATGGCTCTGTCACTGTGTACAGAAAGCGATCATGCCGTGATTCAGAAACTGGAGATTTTACCGCGCAGATGCGGCTGGAGCTGCACGAGGGGTTGATTTATGGTTCCGCGTTACACCAACGCGGACCCTACGGCGTAGGCTACGTGCGTCGATTTAACGCAGAACCATAATTCAGGCTTGAGGGGTTGATCAGCAGCCGAGGCGCGGTGCTTTCAGATGCTCGATGCCTTTAACAGTTAAAAACTGTGTCTTTTCCCCCCCGAGTTGGCTGGTGATGATGGTGAACGGGATCCTGGTTTACTGCGGATGTCCCTGACCAACTCGAGCGTGTTCCTGCTCAACGAGGTGGGCTTTTCTCCGTTTTTTTTTTTTTTTACCCTCCTCTGCTGATGGTCGGGATCATTAATTCAGCTGCTCTCCGATGAAACAATTCGGGCTTTTCTCACCTCTCCGCTCAGACATAAACAAGCAGAGACGGTGGGAGTGTGGCCATTTATGGATGCACATAATTAAATTAGACAGTCTGACATCAATGGGAATCTTTCAGAGTGGAAGAGTTGGCAGTGTCAGTATGCCGCGGACATTAGGGGCAAACGAGAAGGGCTTTTACATGTCCGTGATAACCATTTAGACGACAATGAGTGAACTGGTCGTCCGAGTGCAACAGATGGACTGTCTCCTTTCATTTCCACCGTCTTTCAGTTGTGTGAAACAATTCGATTTTTTCAATGTTTTTATTTTAATTTTGTCGGGCAGATGTGATTACACTTCAGATTTTAATCACGTAGGCCCGCATCCGCTGAAGGTGTGAGAAAACACGTTCAGATGAATCAGGTCTGAGCTTTAGGATGCAAAACCGACGAGCACACATCCTACTACGTGTGATGCTGTGACCAGTGGTGGACACCAAGTGCACTAACCCAAGTGTTGTATTTCATTTGAAACTCTTGCACTTTTAGTGGGTTTTCTTTCTTTTTTGCTCCACCACATCTAAGAGAGAAATTTTGCAGTTCTCCCTGCACCAACACTACTACAACACACAACGTTAAATTACTTCATAAATGCAAGATTAGCAAAACAAAAACAAAAAAACTACAAATTTCAAAAATTGATATATTTGTACCCACATGTTTTTTTTTTTTTCTGTAAATGAACATTTCAAAATATTTTACAACCTGTCATAACGAGTTAAATATGTGAGTAGAGCCACTAACTCTGGTCATAACAGTCTCAGCTTTTTTTCTCATTCCACTTTGTCATCAAAGTACAGCAGGAAATTAATGAAAAACATATCTATTAAAATTAAAACTGCCCAAAGCACGAGTTACGACTTAGAGTTCAGTCTGTGGTAATGTTACGTGTTGCAACTGGTGATGCAACCGCCCTAAATGAAATACAATGGAGGTACATTCATCATAACTTAAAGGTGTAATCTCATATTCTTACAAACATCTTACTTGATAATTAAATCCACTCTAAGCTTTCAAATGAAGAGGGGTGACGCACATAATGAAGACAATTCTGATGAAATAACAATGCAACAATTCACAAAACAGAGGGAAATCCTCCTATCTTCATATTTTAAAGTTATTTCTTCTTGCATTTCCTTTCAGACTGATCTATCTCATGAGCTCCTTGAGCCTTTTAGTGTTTCCTTAAAAAAAATGTGTGAGTGCCATAACTGTGTCATAACAGTTAAATAGATTATTTACATTTTTCTAACAAGCACAACTGCTACAGGTTTAAAACTGCAGCTCGGCGGTGAGATGATCAACCATTCTAGACACCAACAGGCCATCCATCTTAATTCCTATGACCTTCTTTCCCACCCACAGGCGCTGGAATGTTAAAGGTGGTTGAAAAGTCAAGAATGAGGATTTTGACCTTGCTGCCAACCAGCCAAGTGGCAAAAAAGTTCATCATTTGCTTCAGTGTGTGTCTAGTAGGCAAACTGCAGGAGGTCCACTCTCTCTTTCTTTCGGCACCGCATTCATGCTGAGCTGCTAAAAGTATTTGCAGCATCTCACCGAGGTAGGGTTTGCATTTGAACTAGAATAGAGGTCGAGAAAAAAACTCCTAAAAAAATAATCAGCAAACTTATTTATTTTGTGGTATCTGATTAAATTTTTAAAAGCAGATGACATTTCAAATAAGGCAAAATCTGAGGGTACCGATATCTTTTCAGTGTGCTGATTATGTATTGCTTTGATTAAACATGAGTAAACTCTCCACGGCTTCAAAGAAAGGATGTGCTTGTATTGTTTGCACATGTGTGTCAGGTATTACTCTACGATTCAGTCAATGCTGTTTAAACCAATAATGTGCTGTTAGCCTGTTTGTTAAGAAATCAGGTACAGTTCAAAATGAATTACTTAGTGAACAACCTTACCAGTGATCATGTCGGGGAATATATAAGTGCATATTTTATTACTGCATGAAGTCGACTGTGCGTGTAGCTTAGTCACTTCAGTGGCGTCGGGTGCGTTTACCTCGACCCTCCTCTTGGCGCTGTACTCTTCAAACAGGGATCAAGGATGCACCGGGACACCTTCTGTACCTGCATGTCTGAACCCATCAAGGACTGTACACACCTCTTTAAAAGATTTGGCAGCAGCCAGGTGTCATCTTCCTCCACTCAAAAATCAAAATGCAGCATCCTTAGCACCTTAAAATAGCCCCTCATCCATAATGCACCAGCAACATCTCTGCCCACAGAGGAGCTTCATGTGGGACAGACTGACAGACATCTGCACTCAATGCTTGGGTGCAGCTCCTAAAGCTGCTCTCGCTCTTTCTTCTGCCTTTTCTACTGCTCAGTGCAGAGCACAGTGGGGTTTCACTTTCCAACTTTCATTCATTCATTCATATTTAATTCACATCTTATGCTCATGCAGAATTTGAGGGGGCACCTCCTCCATCTTGCTCTGCTTCTATATTCTTCTCCTCTGCCTCACTGTTTCCTACAGCCTTATACATGAATTATGAATCTCAGCTGTGCTGGAGAATTTCTCACCGCACAAAGCCATGGCTTTGCAAGACTGAGACCGGTCAATTATTAGATGCATATTGTTAAGTTTACTCTTCATCTCATGCATCCTATTCAAAACGCACAAAGCAGATGCCCCCCCCCGCTCCACTTGAGATGCTTGGTTGGTTTGTGCAGGAAAAAAAACTCCCACACCCTCTGTTTTGCACATCCTTAACACATGCACTCGGCAGCAGAGCTGTCAGAGAGCACAGCCAGCCATGACATCTACCGAACACACTCTGTGAACAATGGGCTACACAAGGGACACCTCAAAATATTAAGCTCAGTCCTCTCATGTATTCCTCTCTATCAAACCTTCTCCCAGCTCTAAAGTTTTGGTTTTTGACATGCTCAAACCTAGTTTTCCTGTTAAAAAGTTCAAGTGGACTGTTGACTCTGTCGGTGTTCCCCTGCTCGCAGTCGTGCTGAGAATTTCCATCCGCGTACCGTCCTGGTGGAGGAGGTAGGGGAGTGTTGTCAGGATGGGTTGCAGATAATCTGCAAAAAAACGTTAGGCAGGTGGGAAGTAAAGTCATGTCTGCTTGATGCAAATTACAATATACACGACGTAAAACACTGTAGATGTACAACAGCTTAGGTTGTTTTCTGTTGTTTTTCTCTGCAAAGCGACTCAAATTCAGATGTTATCCTTTATGATTAATTTAACATCACACGGTTATCTAAAAGTGCACCGTGGTCACTCGCGGTAGTCGTGAATGAACTCAGCAAATGCTCACAAAGATCAGTCCCACTGAACAGGGGAGATGAGATGAAAGGCAAGAGGACAGGGGTTTGAAAGATGATGTGGAGCAGAGAGAGCCTCGGTGACGTACAAGGGGGTTGTGTTCTGCAAGTGGTGGAGAAGAGGAGGAGGGGGGTGTAAAGACAGTGAGAGGGATAGACTGCTTGCAAGCACACATAGTACACTTCAGTGTTACCCAAGAGAGAGAGCACACACCATGACTGACTAGCAGAGAGAGCAGAGAGACGGGGAGTGTGCTCTCCTACCTCCATCCGAGTAAGTACGCTGCTATCTCCTCTACATCTCATGTCTCGGCTACAAATTGCAGAGGCGTCCTCCATAAAGCTTGACAATAGATCTACACATGCTTTTTTTTTTGGAAAGTACCTGAGTAGATGCTGTTAGCAGATGTGAGCTTTGTCTGTAGAAAATGGGAAATGTTTTCAATTTCATCTAAAAGTTAGAGCAAGGGAGTGGTGCCTGTGTCTGTAAGAGTAGGAATCACTTTTATCCACATTTGAGCACTCTGAACATATGCGATGTAAATGCTGATTTCCTCCACTAAGCACCGATACTGCTGAGGGAAAGTGTGTGCTGCATTAAAGCAGAAAATGGCATTCAGGGCAGTTGTGTGGCAGGAGTGGTGGGAAGCTGGGCAGAGTTGCTCATGCTTTCCCCATCGGTGGATGTGTGGGGGGGGGGGGGGGGGGCATTTGGAACCACTAGGCTTCCTGTGTGGGGTCAATTAAATACTGCATGAGACAGAGCACTAAAAGCCTGTCCTGTGAGGAGCAAAGTGCTTTGTGTGTGTGTGTGTGTGTGTGTGTGTGTGTGTGTGTGTGTGTGTGTGTGTGTGTGTGTGTTTGTGTGTGTGCGTGTGTGTATTGGAGCATCAGTGTGTAAGCCTTGATTAAATTTGATGAACCAGCAATGTTTAAAGGACCAGAGATCCCAGTTCCAGCTTTGAGTTCCTGTTCAGAAACTCTGCTTTAATGTCACACCAAAGAATAATAATAATAAAAAAAAACAAAAGAGTGCCTACACTGTATACCCGGCTATCGGTTCTTTAGTTTGTGCATACAACTGCTCTAATCCAGGAGAACAAAGCATTTCCAGTTTTCTCTATCTAAACTGTCACAACTGACTTTCATCTTTTGCACTGACACCATGCAGTCACAAAAAAATGTTTAAGACTCAACACTTATAGGAAAACCTTTTGATGCAAAGCTGGTGTATTCAAAAATGTAGGGCACCATTACATATTGATAAGTGTGATATTCCCATAGTCAGCCCAGCCCACCAGTGAAACTGCAGCAATTAGGCCCGACTCAAACCCAGAGCCTAATCAGGTCAGCTTGGAACAAACGCGTCTGATTTAATGAAGGATGCAGCACTGTGCAGTTCTGTGCTGCGCTCAAGGTACACAGCTCTATGTGGGTTAGCCTCAGCCTCTGTGCTTTGAAGCAGTTTGGGGAAGTCAGGTTGAGGGATCCCTGGGGGCGGGCGTGAGATCCTAAGTATGCGCAATGTAGCCAGCGAGGCCAAGTTGACAGCGTAGATGAAAGATAAAGATTTCTGGCCAGTCTTGCTGTGTCCCGCTTCTCTTTCCAACCACCTCCTCCTCCGTCAGCCCGTCTGAGATGAGTCACATCGTCACCATTATGTTAGAAGCACCTCTTTGAGGAGCTGGCTGATTCATGATGTGTTCGGTTCTTCAAACAGAAGAAGAGCCTGATGTGTTTGGTTAGAGAACTGGGTAGAAAAGTGAGTGCTGAAATGTCTTTACAGATTTAGAGAAGGTTACCTGAAGTCACATGTGGAGGTGATGAGGGTGGAGCCGGACAGTACAGAGCATCAGTCCAGGTGGCTCTCACATTGATCCTTTCTGCTCTACTCTGGTTGCACTTCTCTCTGGCTCTGATGACCCGTCTCTCACTTCCATGCTGCTTCCACAGCACAGAGTCTCTTCACAAGTTGAAGTGATGGCGATCAGGGCTGTTGACAGCAAGGGTATTTTTGCTTAAAGCTTCCAGATCCGTTTAAACGATCTGGAAGTCAGTTTTGCCTTCAAGCACTTGTCAATTGTTCCCAGTCTGAGATTTTCAGTTGCTTAGTCTTTGTTTATACTGAAAAGCTATGCTGCACTGTTTGTATCTGTGTAGCATTTAAATAATAACATTAATTATGTTATCAACAGGAATTTCCAATGA
Source organism: Cololabis saira (assembly GCF_033807715.1). Classification (NCBI taxonomy): domain Eukaryota; kingdom Metazoa; phylum Chordata; class Actinopteri; order Beloniformes; family Belonidae; genus Cololabis; species Cololabis saira. Next base: position 26,045,411 of record NC_084598.1, read on the forward strand.
CACTGTGCTCTCTGTCACAAGGATTTCCATCAGATGAATCTGTTTCTCCCTCATGTGGCTGGTCCAGTTTGTTTGTTTGAAAAGTTTATTTCAGTTAAGAAAACTTAATTTTTCCGCAAATTGTCAATTTCGGTAGGCAGCTTTTTGAGTCTGCCTGATAAATAAAATAAATAGATGTGATATAACTGATGAAATTAAAAATTTATATGAGCAGAAAGACATCAGTGAAAGCAGGTCAGGATCTGGAACCCGCAAGCTGCCACCTATGGTTTATGCGAAAAGTCAGATGTTAACATCAAGAAAATAGTTAAAAGACAAACCTACTTTCGCCCGGATAGACTGATAGCTCTGCTTTGGTCAGGGGAGCATGACAGAGCTGCTCTAAAAGCAAATTCCCAGGACAGAACATGGACAGACTGACAAATATCTTTTGTATTCTGGACGGCTGTTTCTTCTGAAATAAGGACGAGTCCTTTAACTGCGCTCTAATGATCCTGGAGCAGACCCTGGTCATGCTGTTGGCTATGATTTTGTCTGATCTTCTCATGGGCACATTAGCATAACAATTTTCAGAAGTACTGGTACATGATTAGAACATTATTGGTACCTTTATTTATTTAATAATTGCTAGGAGGTCGTGCTCTGGGTCTCTGTAAAGCGCAGAGAATTTGTATTGTAGTAGAGGCCACATAAATAAAGTTGAATTGAATTACCTTCTGAACTAGCATAGCCAATATAGTTCTTTATATATAAAGAACTATATTGGCTATAGTGGTTGCACAAATTTGACTTGTATTTTAAGGATTTTCTAAAAACTGAGTAACACTAACAACAGATTTGAGCAGACACCCAGCCACTGTTTTAATTGACAAGATCTGCTTGTGCACACACACGAACTCTCTCTCTCTCTCTCTCTCTCTCACACACACACACACACACACACACACACACACACGTAAAGACAGTGTAAATGTTGCTGGCTGATGAGAGACAAGTCCTGGTGGCGGCCCGTTCTTGTTTTCCACAGAGGCGCCGAGTTCACGTGCAGATGGCCAATCTGGTGTCTGGTGCAGCTGAGTCTCAAATCTGCTTTGCTCTTTCTTGGGGGAATTCATCGAAAGTCAGTGAACTTTGACAATCCTCTGTTATCTTCTCCCCACTGCCAACCCCAGTCTGTGATGGGAGGAGTGTGAGGAACGGGGAGCAGAGCTATATATAGAAACAACCGAACAGCAAAGACATAACAAAAAAGCAAAATTCTCTTGTTAATCTCTTGTCCTGTTGTTCCAGTGGTCTAATGGTGTTCTTCCCTTGTCTTTTTAAATATTTTTTTTCTTTTATGACTCTTCTATTACTTCTTCTCATCTTATTTCTTCTGTTGCTTGATTTTAGATGACAATGGAAAGGTTGAAAAATGAATAACAGACTCAACATTTAGCTTGTGTTTTGGCTGTCTCTGCCTTCCTCTAGCTCTTTTTTTCTTTGCTCCTTTTTATCTCTTTTTTTGTACTCCCTCCATCTCTGTCTCCCTCTTGTTTGCGACTGTTTGCTGTTTCTCGATGGCTGCTTTATGAACAGCACTAATGATGAAAATACAGCCACGGTATCTTCTCTGTACCAGTGCCGTCTGAGATTTCTCGCAATAACAATATGTGTTTCGTTGTGTCCGTGTGTGCATTTCGTGCCTGCTTGCTTCACTTTAATTTTAAAAAGGCAGGCAGAAATATAGCCCTGAGACATTTTCTGCTAAAAGCCTTGGTGAAGTGCACTTAATTCCTGGGCAGCCAAAGTTGAACGAGGGCGAAAGCATGTGTATGCTGCAAGCATTAATGGACCCCAAAGTACAGTAGGGTCCTCAATGCCTGGAGCGGGATGATGAGCAGCCATGCAGCCCCGGCTTGCCAGGAACAATGAGGCCGTTTCCCAAAACAGAGACCTCTCTGCTGCTTTATTAAGACATCTGACAGACTTTACATGGCTGTTTGCTGACTCACCGCTGCATTTCTGTTCTGTAGGCTCATGCATCACCTTGCTGTCAGGAGGATGGTTTAGGCCAGACAAGCAGGGAGGCAGACAGGATTCTGGTCAGAGCTCTGCTCTCGTCTGTCCGTCCCCGGTACCCGTTTCAGTCGCTTCATGCATGTCTGAGTCGAGCTCCACAACATTAAAGCTCTCTTTTTTACATGTTTTGATCAGCAGAGGATTCATTTTCACTGCAGGTGAATCAATCCAATCATATGACAGAACATGTGACAGCTGTTAAACATTGCAGTTACACATCTTTCCTTACAGAGATACACTTTACAATTTACTGCCCAACGATGAGATCTCCTGACTACCTGAATATACCTAATGATCGGTTTTTCCATCAACAGATTATTTTTTTTCCCGGCAGCACAATGCAGGACTGATTAAAATTGTGAAAGAGTGGTTCAGAAAGTGTGAGGCATCATTTTCATAGATGGTTTAACCAGACTAACCTCACTATAAATCCTTGGATGTGTTAAAGAAGACTTCACGCATGTGATCTCTGACAACTTGTCGGACATCAATATGAGATACTGGGAAAAAAAAATGTATACAACTTCCAGATGCTTTTTTTTCTTTCTGGTCAGGCACTCGATGTAATTTGGCTTATTGGGGGTTTCACGTATTATAATAAGCTGCTCGTACCCTCATCACATCTCATAGCTCTTGCTTTCCATAAAACAGCAAGCTTACTAATTTAATAATTTAATTTAATCATGGATTACATGTTTTCAAGTGAGAAAGGCATCCGACATTTCCTTGTTTGGCCACTTAATCTCTGAGCGTATTTCAAATGCTCACTCCTTGTTTTGGCTTATTTATAGAAGTTCTTTGATAACCAGTGAAAAATGATACTCGGTGGAAACAGCAACTGGCTCAGTTGATTTTATGAGTCTGTCACAGGATCTCTTAGAGCTTACATAAGAGAGGCGTGTGTGCAAAAACCTGAAAAGATGGTGCTGATGTGAGATCTGTGGCATCATGAGGGAACCCAGATAAGAGTAGAGAGGTGCAGGAGGAGATCAGCAGAAGAAGGCTCCCTTTTTTGCATGAGGGTTGGCTGAAAGCACAAGAAATCCACAATACATTACCAGCACGCGGGCGTGTACACAACAGTGCTGCAGTCAGGGCATCAATTTTGTATAGGAAATGAATGTTGAGGCAGTGTAGCAGCGGCTGTGAAGCACTTAGGCTGAGCGCGCATCCCTCCCTCTCTCTCCCCACTGTAACCACGGGCTGAGGGGAGGAGGGTTCCGCTGTTTTTGTGCCATGGGGGGAAGAGAGCGCTGGCAGCAGAATCATGTCTGCCTCCGACTCGAGCGCTACAGGACTCATCTGTAACAAGGTACGCTGTTAATGCTGCCGCTTTCTTTATTCACTCTGCATGCAAACTCAGCCTCTTCATGTGTGAGTCCCCTATCTGTCTTCTCCGAGGCATCTTCTTCATGTGCCCCCTCCCTCTTGCTGTTGTTTCAGCAGAAGTCTATTCTGGTTCACTCACTTTGCCAGCATCTCCCCACTTGTCCTCCCTTCCCTCCCACCTTCTCCCCACCTTCTTTGGACATACTGTGCTGCACACATGCAGTTCACTGTCAACTCTGTCTTTGCAGCTCTGCATTGAGCTTATGGCTCATTGGGTGGCCCATCTGTTGCATATCATAAAATCTGACCACTGATTTGTTCAAGAGTCTTATCACCAGTACATAAGACAAAATGCAAATGCAGATACAAATGAGGCTAGTTTGCTGTTCAAACTGTGCATTTTGCTGATGTTTTACATCATTATAATAGAGTATTCATGGGTCTTTTGTGACTCGTTTAATCATTTATGGGTAAGTCTGGTAATTTCACATCTGTCTGTGCTGACTCTGCATCTTCTTTGCTCTTGTTCAAAGAACTTTGTGTCACGCTTTGGTCCTTTCTTTGTGCCATCCTCTGGATCAGTCAGGCAGGAAAGAAGACAGTGCAGGATAAGAGTGGACTTAAAAAAAATTAATAATATTATGTTTTTCATCTTTTGTTCTTGTCATGGCTTATTTAGTTGTTATGTGCAATATTACGCATATTTTGGTATTCTTTTGTCATTTTATGTATTATTTTGTATTTTATTTTTGAACATTAAATTATTAATTTTGGACCCAATTATTGTGTTTTATGATAGTTCTTTATTCCTTTTGTATTCATTTGTATCCTTTCATATCCTTTTATAGTCGTTTTGCATCTCTTTGTAGCTCTTTTGTGTGTTTGTGATTATTTGACATCACATTCTACTTGTGTCTCTTTATAATTTCCCTTTAGTTCTCTGTCAAGGATCATGATTCCTGTCAAGCTCCTTGTTTTCCTCCATAACTTTCCATAGTATCTATCTATCTATCTATCTATCTATCTATCTATCTATCTATCTATCTATCTATCTATCTATCTATCTATCTATCTATCTATCTATCTATCTATCTATCTATCTATCTATCTATCTATCTATCTATCTATCTATCTATCTATCTATCTATCTATCTATCTATCTATCTATCTATCGGAGTTTGGGCAGTTATTGATTGATTGAGCATGGACTGCAGAACGAGCAGTGTCATTCACCGCTGGTTCTAAAGGCATGTCGCTTGTGATGTGGATGTGGCGCCCCCTGCTGGTTAAAATCTACAACTGCCGCAACGGCATTATATCACGTTTCAGTCTCTGATGGGACTTCCAGCTTCTGAGGGATCGTGAACATCTCTACTTCTCATTTCCTTGCAATGAGGAAGCTTTGTAAGTGAGTGTCTGTTGTTTCAAAACCAAGACAGTCATGAGATAACTTGAGCTGTGAGCTTGCCAGACACATGAATGCTGTCCCTGAGTCAAGGCCGGTGAGGTCCTACCAGATTCTTCCATTGATCCCAGCACTATAGGGCATATAGTGGTGTGCGTTTTTCTTTTTTTTCTTCTTTTTTTTCCAAGGGTGATTTGTGGTGAAACACTTTGTTAAATCAGACAATGTGGCTTCATGGATTTATGTATGTTCTTATCACATTGTTTTCAGATTATGATGGATCCTGAAGGCAGCCATTCTATATATTGGATTACATATTTTTGACACAGCAGATGGGGAAATCTGATATCTGTGTGTTCTTCTCAGATGATAAACATTTATCTTTTTCAGATGTTCCACATTCAGCCAGAGTTTCACGTATGTGAGTGTGTTTGGCGAGTGGCACAGCAGGAATGTGTCGGAAGAAGAATGAACAATAATTAGAGACAGATGCAGAGTAGCTCGAAGATCTGGCCAGTTACCTTGAGACTGCTACGACAGGAAATTAAGTTAAAATGGGATTTAATATCAGTAATAGAAATGGAGCCCCTTGCTGCAATTGACGAGGAACTATACACAATTTATCAAGTTACATCTTGAGCTGTCTTTACAAAAATCTTTCCCTTTCAGAACTTTAGACTTGGACCATGAGAAAGACTGTTGATAGTTCCTTATTAGGTCAAAATAACACAACATTGTGATAAAAAGATCAGACTTTTTTAGGTGATGATCATGCAGTGGCAGGATCTACTAATGAGACCCGTCTTTATATATCTGGTGAACATTAGGTTCTTTGATTAAGTTTTGTTTTTCTTCACCAGTAGATCACCTCCATCACGCTTTAACATTCAGATACCCTTGATCTGCTGAATCTTTGTTTGTTCTATTTCCTTTGTGACATAGGAAAAGCAAGGACAGAAAGGAGCTGGTAGGGAGGAGGCAAGAGACAGGGGAGGAGGAGACAGATGGAGGAATAAATGTAAAAGTGTGGCGTTGTTAGAGGGCTATATTTGGCTTATTATGTGGTTGAGTCGACTACCCAGCTGAGATTTTAGCCAACAGGGATGAAAAGGCTGCAGACGGAGTGAGAGGACAGGTGTAGAATTGTAAAGGTGAGCTTTGTGAGTTTTATTACATGTTTAACCTTTTGTTTTTATTTTTGATGGACAATTCTCAGTCCTTATTCATGATATCTGCTGCGATGAGTCTTTATTTTGTCTTTATTATTTACTCCTACTCTGTAAAAGACTCTCTTGTTTAGTTTTTACTTCTGGATCTTTTCTGGCTGATATTTCTGGTCGTACAGTATTTTACTCCCAAATTTACACTGTGAGAACAGAACTAGTTATGGCTTGTTAAATCCCACATCTGTGTTAACACGGACCAATCTGAAGTTGAACCAAAAAAGAACACCATTGAGTTGTGTCTTACAAACGGTTTGCACATTTCTTCATTCCCGGTTTGGAGCTGGACTTCTGCCTACATGTGATGCGTCTGGCTGAGTGGATAAGCAGACAACTAGGGTGTGCTGGTTGTTAGCGTGGCGGTACTCACGCACACGTTCCCCTGAGAGAGCTGCTTTGGAAAGCTGCAGGAAAGAGCAGGCAGGTGCAAAGGCAGGTGAACAACGGAGAGGGATATAGATGATCTGCATATAAGTACTGTCTTTGCTATTTGCCTCCTATGAGTCACTTCTTTAAAGCTCACTTTGAACATCCACTACAAAGGGCTGTGCTGTGTCGTGTTGTGATCGTATGTCCCAGCTGTTGTAGTTTGTTTCCTCTCCTTGTCTCCCGTCTCACCTATGCTCTTTCTGTCAGGGTTCAGCCGATTCCTACACTAGTCGACCCTCTGATTCCGACCTGTCCCTGGAGGAGGACCAGGAGGCGTCTCGGCGTGAAGCCGAGCGCCAGGCTCAGCTGCAACTGGAGAGGGCCAAGGTAAGAGCAGGAAGGTCAAGGCTCAGTCCCGCTCTGTGGATTCAGCTCAAATTCTCCGAGAAGCAGTGATACTGAAACCTTTCTTAACAGCATCATTTCAATTTGTTATTGTTTCATAGATCTGTAAAAGCCGATTCTATAAATGTTCTTATGCAGCTTATCATTTGTTTTAATAGTTATTATTTATTTTTCTTCCAACAGTCTAAGCCAGTAGCATTTGCAGTGAAAACCAATGTGAGCTATTGTGGGGCTCTTGATGAAGACTGCCCGGTCCAAGGTGCGGCTATCAATTTTGAAACCAAAGACTTTCTACACATAAAAGAGGTGAGGGGCAGTAATGTTTGATGTTTTCACCAACACATTTGTTAACAATAAAACACATTCATCAATACCAGCTCATTTCTGCAGCATAACTGTTAAGGATCCGTTTTTTAAAAAGGAAGATCTGCTTCACTGTCATACAGAAATACAACAATGACTGGTGGATTGGCCGACTGGTAAAGGAAGGGGCTGACATCACGTTCATCCCCAGCCCAGTAAAACTAGAGGCCATGAGGATAAAACAAGAGCAGAAAGCAGCAGCCAGGTGTGTTTGTTCTCACTCCTCTGCTTGTTTCTCTGTTTCTTTGCCACTTTTCTATGAACTTCCTCTGAAAACTTCTCACAGTCTTCTTATATTCAGTTCTTGCGCATATGCCGTTCTGCTTTGGACGTCATTCTCTGATAAACTGCCTCCTGTGGAAATTCACGCATAATGAACTTTTACATTATGCTGCTCCACAGGAAAGGAGGGAACGCGTCATCGGGAGGCTGGAGGTCCACCCCTCCATCTGCAGGTAAGTGGGATTGAAGGAGTCCTGCTGCTTTGTCCGTATGCTGGGACGGAATGCTCCCACTGGATTGGATTTGCATATTCATGGTTTACATCCTTCCTTTGGTAGAGTTGAGTGTTGAGATGTGACTTTGAATGCTGCTTTCATCTTTAAACAAAACTGCATCGGCCCTGTGTGCATGTGCATTCCTCCACCCAGCATGACATTCAAAATGACTGACGTGTTTTTTTCACAGAATTGATAATGTAATTGCAATATAACCATCTCATTAGTTGGTCTCAGCCTGTTTAATATTAATTCTGTTTATTCCAAAAGCCAAACAGAAGCAGAAACAGGTATGTTTCAATCCCCCCCCCTTTGTGTTTTATCCTCCAGCTTACATAACCACTGCTTAGTACTCTTCCAAACTAAATGCACTGTAGTACATTTCTTACTTTTGCATACTTACATTTAAACATAATGAGCTTAATGTGCCTCTAATTAACCCCCCTTTGATGTGTCAGCATTTTCTCTCCCGTGTCTGTGTTTCCTGCCTGTGCAGACTGAGCATGTTCCTCCATATGACGTGGTTCCCTCCATGCGGCCGGTGGTGCTGGTGGGGCCTTCGCTGAAAGGTTACGAGGTAAGTTAGCTGTCAGTACTGTTCTGCAGCTGGTTCGCTGAGGTTCTGATTATTCGAGGTCTTTAAACTAGAGTTTGGAGTAATGGTCTGAACGTGGTCGACGTGCTGAATAGCTGAAAAGCTGAAGCATCTTCTGCGAAGTAAGGCTTGATTAAGATGACAAGCATCGCTGGACAAGATGGAAACATCGATGTAAATTGCACCTGTGAGATTTACATTTTAGTTTGATAATGATAGCAAACTTGTTCTACAGTAAGTGATCATCTTTATTCCAGCTAACCATTTCAGTCCTGATCAGTTAAATACGTTTCAGGATGATGACAATGATCCCATTCATTAGGAAGGAGGGTCACTCAGTGGTTTGATTAGAATGAAAATGTTATGAACCACATGCCTTGACTGCCGCAGTTTCCAGAAAAAACAGAAAGGAAGGAATATATTGTAAAGGAAGGAAAGCACCATCCCAACATTAGCATTACTGACATTTTTGGAGTCAGTGTGTAGGTGCGTTAAAACTGTTCTGATGACAAAGCTTCTCTTAGAAAGTCAATTTTGTTTTTTCATTTAATATTCCACCCATCCGTGGCAGCATAGCTCCTGGGATGGCTGTATTTGCCTGTCAGCGGGATCACCTCTTTGGTCCAGACTGAAATAAATCTCACAATCATTTGATAGAAAAAACAAATCAGATATTAAAAAGCCATTGAGGCTAGTTCCTAACTTTCTCCTCAGTAGAAACTGAAGCACATAGAAATGCGGCTGAGTCATGGTGACTTTTCTTGTTTTTTGCTGTCATCAGCTCAAAGGATTACATTTGCTCCGCACTTTGAATTCCAACAACATAGCAGCAATTCTAACGACATTTGTGACATGGTTTATTAGCAAATTGGCCCTGCGGGATGACCCCGGTTCAGGTGCTGGAGTTGATGTTTCCATTTATCCCACGTCACAGTATGCTAGGTAAAAAAACTGAACCCAAACAGATGCTCTACTCTGGAATAAAAGCAGTGTTTGAATGTTTATTCATATAAGTGAATAGGGCTTGTATTATATAGCACTTGTGTAAATAAAGTCCCGTCTGCAGCCTATTGAAGCCATTGGACACATTTGACTTTTTCTGAGGGTATCCTGCGGGGTTTTCATCCCTGGACTACCGTTGCTTGTTCCAGTTTAATCTGGACTTTACTTTATGATCCAGCAAGATTTCAAGGGTCTACCGCCGTCAAAACGTACACTCAACATTGCAGATCCAGCACACGCAGTATAGCACTTTTGATCCAGCTATGAACACAGAAAAGCAACCGTTTCACTTCATGGTGGCTAAAATGTGTGATTCTCTCCAAATACCGGTACTTGTCTTACACACACATACATCATGAATTACATGTATGAAAACCCACCGCAGAATATGTCAAATTTGAGTCCATGGCTGAATATATCAGACGATGAGCCATGTGATTGCACAGTGTGCCTCTGTGCTGCATTTTCTCTCTGTTGTATTCTCTTCTCTGTGGCTGCATAGGCTTCGTACCAAGTCATTTATTCTCTGCGTGTGTGTGTCTGTGTGAAATATTTATGCACCGCTTTGGTGATGTGCTGTGGGAAGGCTCCAGTGGTGAATACCAGCATCTCTTATGCAGCCACTCCCTGACGCTCTTCAGCATCGCCTCCTCCTTCACCCGTTCTGTGCTCCTCTACTCCATCTTGCTATTACATTTGGAAGAGAGAAGCACCTATATGTGTGCCGTCCCATATGCAAATGTCATGCATTTTCATGATAATGGATGACATTTGAAAAATAGATAATGGATTTGAAATCATCCCCCTGTTGGTGGAACTCTGAACATCATCAAATGAAACTTAGGCATGCAAGCAAAGTAATGTGGGGAAAAACACTGATGGGGAAGTTAGTGGTGCTCATTTTACAGCTTTGCCGGGAACTGAGGTTTTTCTGCATGTTTGTCAACAAGATTATACAAAACCTGCCAATCTGAATCTTGTTAGACGTGCTGGATGGAGCAAGAGTAAAGGAAAAAACCATTACAATCTGGTGTCTATTTGAATCAATTTGCAGAATTAGGCATTGACCTATGGTAGAGGATGTGCTCTCAGAGCCCATCAAGTGTCTGTAATGAACATCTGCTCTGTCCAATTGCTTTAAAATGAACGCAAATATGGTCGCTCTGTCTTCAGCTCTGCTATACAGTGCTAAATGCCAATTTTTTCTAAAATTATTGCACATATTCACAGCTATGTATTGACATTTTGGCTTGAAAGAAATGCTGTCCTCACACTGATATGTTCTAGCATTCAAATATTTTGTCAACAACGGACCATAAGTCACTTAAAGTACCATTAATTAGCAGTAGACCATGTTAATACTTTATAAAAACGGTATAATACACAATAATCTGACGAATTCAATGTATAACCCCTCACCGTGATTTCTTTTTTTTTTTGGGGGGGCGGGGGGGGGGTTTACATCTAAAGTTACATCTAAGTTATGTACATTAACTGCAACGCAAGCCATGTGTTTTAAGCTCCTACTCCGAACCATTTAAGGCTGAAATGTGGGATCTTGAGAGAGAGGAAAGTAAAATAACTACAAGATTAAATATGTAAAACATTATGTAGGATGGAATTTGATTTAAATCCTGGCATACATCAACATGTAGAGAACTATAAAACGTTGATGTGATCCTTTGATGAGACATCGACCATCAATGTCACAACATAATGAGATGTATGATTTATAACGGGAACGGGAGTAAAAAACACTTTATTATGAGCCTTTGACAATTTAAGATGCAGACCAATGTGGCTAATTTGTCATAGGACTATAATTGTTGTCATAGGAGAAGTTACAGTTTTGACCAATTACCAAAGATGAAACAGAAGATTATACGTATATTTTTACATTTTATATTCAGAGCAATACCAATTACGTCTCAAATGGTACAAATTTGCATTACTCTATAGTAATTGTTTCTTTTGAGTTTAACAGCAGGGTATTTGCTATTACAATGAAAAGAAACATTGTTGTTTATTATAACAAGTCTGTTGAGATTTGTATTAGTTGGGTTTTTTCTGACACTGTCATCTTCAGTCATTTGGCTTTTTTCTTTACTGTAGTGCTTGTTTTCTTCAAGATACCCCAGAGGTGCTCCTTTAACTCCAAGTCTGATGGCAAGCTTGATCATGTTATTTCTGTTCTTGAGACATTTTTGTGTGGATTTAACAGCATTTTTGGGGGCGTTCATGCAAAAATATTCCACTTCTGTCACATTTCAGGCCCCTGGGAGCCCCTTTTGACAGTCAATATTTTGGTTCATCCTCATGGTCCTGCAAACTCAGATATCCATTGTTAAGACCAGGGCCAAATTGGAACTGTTCGCATATCTCTGCAGTGTTGATCAATAATGCAATGGTTTATTCTTTTCCACCATTTCATTGCTGGTCAAGTTTCACCTTGATGTAAATAAATGATGTAGAAAAAAAGAAACCATGTTGGAAATATGCATGCCTGTAAATTTAACAACCACTCTCACCACTTTCTGTGTCTTAGGTAACAGACATGATGCAGAAAGCCTTGTTTGACTTCCTCAAGCACAGATTTGATGGCAGGTGAGCATGACTGTCTGTGTTACTCTGTGCAGATACAACTCGGCGTACAGCAGGACCGTGTCTGAGCTGTTTGTGGGGTTCTGCCTATCGTGTTACATGGTCGATAAGTTACGTGATGATGAGAATTTATTTTAAGCTGCGGGAGAGTAAAAGTTCACGTCGCTCTTTGAAATGGAACAGTTGCAGATACAATGAGATAAGTTGCTTTTTCCTCAGGATCTCTATTACACGGGTGACTGCTGATCTGTCGCTGGCAAAGCGTTCGGTGCTGAACAAGAAGGCCATAATGGAGAGATCCAACACTCGCTCCAGTCTGGGTGAGTGATGTAAAAGTCATCCTTGATCATTTGTTTCTAAATAAAGATGATTAGGTGCTAAGAATAGCAGCTTCTCTGTCTTTAATGTCTAGACCAAACCAAACTCAAGTATGTGATGCTTCTGTGTTCAAAGTGCCTCATCTCATCATCCTTGCTTGGTTCTTTTTTTTTGTCCCAGCTGAGGTCCAGAGTGAGATAGAGAGGATCTTTGAACTGGCTAAGTCTCTTCAGCTGGTAGTCCTGGATGCAGACACCATCAACCACCCAGCGCAGCTCCTCAAAACGTCCCTGGCTCCCATCATCGTCTATGTCAAAGTCTCCTCACCCAAAGTAGAGTGACGCCAAACACAAACTTCACAGACAAATCCTTTCTGTCTGAGCTTTTATATACGTTTTTTACTCCTCTGTGTCAAATGAATGTGTGAGATTCAGACAGAAATTAGGCATTTCAAGTTTGATTATTTGAACTTGTTATAATCATTTTTGACCTTTCTAGAGGTTTTATTTGTTGATTAATCGAATTGAGTAATTGTCAGCTCAAATTACAGTTATAAAGAGAAAATGCTGCAGGAATTTCTAAGCCAGGGGATGATGCATTCAAGAGCACAATAAAATGGGAGCTGATTAATTAATTAGCAGAATAAACTAATTTTAGAACTGTGTTTCTGTTGAGTTCCTCTGCATAGGTTTTTGTTTCATCAGTTCATATCTGGCTCCCGTTTCAGGTTTTACAAAGGCTAATTAAGTCTCGAGGGAAGTCACAAAGCAAACACCTAAATGTCCAGATGATGGCTGGGGACAAGCTGGCACAGTGTCCACCTGTAAGTGAAGTTTGTGAAATAGAGGTGATAATCTTTCTTCATTCTTTGGCATTCTCCAACTTTTTCTAATTTTTTGATCATCAGGAGATGTTTGATGTAATACTGGATGAGAACCAGCTGGAAGACGCGTGTGACCACCTCGCAGAGTACCTGGAAATCTACTGGCGTGCTACACATCTCCCCTGTTCTGCCCCAGTTAATCCTTTACTGGACCAAAGCATGATCACCCCACCTTCAGCCAACTCCAGCCAACAGGTGAAAGAACCGCTTAACTCAGGCTTGATTTGTTAACATTTTTACTCAATTTTAAATCACGTCTTCTTTCCCTCTTGTGTCCATACCAGTTTTCTGAGACTCAAGAATTGATAGAATGATCACCTCCACATGTGTTGGTGGGTAGAAAACAGTTTTCCTCTTTAATTGAAATAGAAAAGCGGCACCCGTTTTTGGTATTGGTACGGATACGCCTCCGGTTTCTCTGCAGGAGCAGCCCGTGCTGTCGGCTGCTGTCAGACCAGTCAAGTTTTAGAGTCCAGGGACCGGGGCGCCTCAAGGGGGCAGCAGCAGCCCTCACCTCTCCAAAGCCAGCCTCCACCGTCTCTAGCCACAACTGGAGCAAAGAAGAGAGCAAGAGCAGGGTCCATGAGTTGAAGGACAGAGCAGAAGGTTGGTGAGCTGGAGGAGGAGAAGACAAAAGCCGGAGCAGGGGAACGGTGCAACAGAGAAGAAGAAGCCTCCGCCTCACTGCTGCCCCCTCGGCCAGAGCTCCCTGCTCCCACTGTGACGCGACAACTCAGGGTAGCTTCCAGTGCAGCCAGTGCAGCTGTACGGTGTTCACCACCGCACCTCCCCGACCCCCAAACCCACCCCCGTGTCATCCTCCCTCACACCTCCATCCCTGATCCCTGCTTACTCCCAACAATGAGCCAGCCCATGTGTGTTCAGACACCCACAGGTGACAGTCTGAAACACACACAGGCTGGTTCAAACTCTCACTGTAGACAAACGACACACCTGTGAACTTCTGGTACGATTGCTCACAGTAGCGTAGCGCGACAGAGCTGTCAGTAGAGCATGCATCTTCCCAGTGCAGACGTCCCAGGTTTTCACGTGCGATACACCTTGCGTCTCTCTCTCTGCAGGTGAAGAGAGCAACAGAAAATCAATTCTGTATGTCTTCCATGTTTCCAGCTTTAAGTGAGCTGTCATTCCAAATTTGTAACTGTTTTTCTTAAAGACACCGTTGCTCCCAACCTGAGATGGAAGACACAAGGAAAAGAAACATCGTCATCGTTCTCCATCGCTTTAATCTTTCTCCGTGTTAATTCAGTAACATTCTTGAATCGATCTACCTTTCTGCTGTAAGAATCTATACAGCTATCTGTAATTAATAACATTGCCATCAGTGTAACTGATTGCATATGTACAGGTATATGTAGCAGTCATTCAGACCCACTTATAACAAGCACAGATATGCACACAGCCTATATGCATCTTTGTCACAGCTGTGAATGTAAATTTATGGAGGTCCATTGGCTTCAAAAAAGGATTATTTACAATAGCTGTTTGCAGATAGTTGTAGGAAAAACTTGTGACAAAGCTCTTGTAAAAAAAACTAAAAGCGGACAAACCCAAAACACATTTAGCTTTATTATTTACTTTTAGGACTAGTTTCAAAGAAAGATATCCCGATTATCTCCCTACAACTGTAACTTACCCTTGGTTTTATCCCATAATTTAAGTTTGAAAATGCATTTTAATCACTACATTTAAACTAAACAGGCAACGTGGTCAGAAAGATTGGATTTTTGTTATCATATTTGCATTTCTCTCTTGCTACTCAAGAAGTAACTAAGACTTTCAGCAGACACCAGAAGATAAAACACATCTGCACCCATCCTCCACCACGCAGCTGAAATATAAGACAGCATCTCCCCTAAAGAGCCGTAACAGTCTCTGAGCACATCAGAATATTGTAAATGGTTCTCTCCTAAGGAGGTTTGTTTTATATCAGCATGACAAGCTTACAAGCTAGACATCTCCACTTCTCAGACTGCAGGTGTATGTGTATAACTGTACTCAGAAAAAGGAATGCATCTCAATAAGCACTGAAATTCTCGCGTACATGAAAATGCTTAAATCATGTTAAACTACAGAATTCAGCTAATATAATTACACATTTACTGTAAATAAAATGATGTATCTGCATGACATGTTGTACTCCTGTTGCATCAGAAGGGCTTTTTAGGATCATTCTCACATGAGTTTTTCACTCATCAGAGTGAATCATCGTGACCCAGATAACCACATACATATGCATTATCGAGGCTTAGCTGTAAATACTGTATATGATTATAGTCGGATTGCACAGAAATGCTGCAAAATGCTGATGGAAACTAGAAAGGTTTTTACCACAGGACGCGATTCTGTATGGGACACCTCAGAAAGCATGTGTTTATGTGTGATGTATTTGTAGATTGTTACACCGCTTATCCAGGGCCACCGTTACCATTAAGTCACCTCGTACGCTCATTCCCCCTGAGGACTTTAGTTTCATGACTTCCAATTGGTGAAACAGAGAGAGCACAGCACCTTCTTTGGATAAAAGTTTCAACTTTCAAAATTTCAGCTTTCCCCTTCGCTTGATTTTTATTGCAAGAAATTTCTACATAAAGTGATCTATTCTTTTGATGTCCAAAGCACAATTTTTTATTGTTTCCTATTGCGTTTTACGCGCCTAAATTCTGGATGCAATACAAAGTTTAGCATTGACAAGAAACTAGCTGAGACTATCAATATACCCCCTCAGTTGTGATGGGGTATAACTGCACTAATATCATTTATAGGTATGCTTTTTGATGCAATAATTGCTCAACCGTTCGTTTATGCTGTATGCACCTTCTATTGTAAACAAGCTGGTTTCTGACAAATCAGCCAGATAAATAATATCCAGCACTGTCTGACGATGATGAGAACAGGGTGCATCTTTGTCACTACCACAAGTGAAGGATGGGGTGAATAAAAACATTGAAATAACACTTCTGTCTTCTGTTTTTTTTATTTCATTTCTCCCCACAGATTCACAGTGCCACCAATAGGGGGCAAAAGTGGAAAGATTTCTGCTGCACTGAAATTTATCCCAGCAATCCTGAGTTACTGCGCCACCAGTTGGGGTCTCTGACCACTGAAATATAAAGCACCCTCCGGGTCCACATTTCTCACCTCCTGAGAATCTTGACTCAGCTTTTATCTGTTTTCCTGAGGCCATGTGTGGACTGCTGTCACTGCCTCCTTTAGCTGATGTTAACTGCCAACAAGTGTGGGGGTTTCAAGGAAAAGGCTCTTTTCTGCCATTAGTCAGCCTCCGTTGGATTTTTCCTGCTTGCAGCCTCCTCCTCCTAATCCCATAACACCAGCCATATTGGAAAGTGTCACTTCGTGCCTGATGATTATTCACACGCAGCTGTCTTTCTGTCCCATCAGAGGGCATGTTTTGTGTTTCTGCAGGCATCTACATAAACGCTGCATTAAAAGGGTTAGAGAGAGTTCATATGTGACTTTCCTTATAATTGTTTCTACCTCATTTGTATGCACATTATTAAGTTTACTCATCAGTGGAAAGATGTTTGTAAGCAAGTGTTGATAGTGCATTAATGAAACAAAATTCAATTCTGCATTATTCCACACTCTTGACTCATAATACTCAAATTACTCCTCAATGCTTTGAAATATTTAGCACATAATTTCAGTCAAAGTTGTTAGGTTTATAGCCCAGAACACAGAACAAAATCTAAAAACCATCAAACTCCGGTAAAACGATTTATGTTATATTGTGTTATAAAGCTGAATAGTGAATTATTTTTGCTGTATAGAAGAGAATAACCTTCTAATGAGAGTTACTTTGGTTTGTTGGGATCATAGACTGTATAAGAAGAACTGGGCCAACCCATTGTGATGTCACAATGTGGTTTTCTGAAGAGCGGAGGGCTTTTGAAGCCTCTTTTTCCTCGCTCTGCAGGGTACCATGTTGCAAATGGAGGGAACGAGCAGGGCTGCAAGGCTTGAAGCTATCACCTTAGTTCAGTCAATGCAAGTTAGTCATATTAGCTTTGCTCGCTTAGTAGATGCTAACCTAAGATGCTTATTAATGGTACTTTATGTTCATTCTGATCAAATCTGTCCAAATATTCTCATTTCGAATGTCACTGGTGAAACAACAGCTATCACAAGTGCTGCAAAATATGAAACAAGCAGCTCTGCCGGGACCCAGACAGGCTGTGACCTGCAGGTCGAGCAAGCCTATAGGCTCCAAGTGACTCTGTTTTTTAGCCAGGCCAGTGCTCTAGGATTTTGCTGGCTAGTGGTCTACTTAGTCATTCTGGAAAGGTCCTGAAATCATCCAACATATTTCTCTTGGATGGCCCAGCTACTGCAAGAGGTAGAAGAGGTTGTGGCAAAGCAGCCGAGACACTGTCTGGTTAACCCTAGCCACTAGCCTTTAACTAGGGGTAAAGATATTGTTTCAGGATGCTTTAGGGAGCACTCCCAAGCAACTAAAGAGTTTGATTTACTTCCAAAAGAAGGATAGTCTTAATTCTTGAAACCCTCAGACATAATTGTATATTAAATTAGACTAAACTCAGCAGTTTAACATTAGTGCACTGCTTATTGTGTGAAGTGAAACACGCTAGAAAGGTGAAAATATTTCACTAGTATACGGAATGCTTTTATCACAGACCTCAAATAAAGTCCTAAAGTGCAACAGGTTAAAGGTGACATTTTAGTTTTCCAAGTCAGAACTGTGTTTTACAGTAACAAAGAATAACAAAGTATTTTGGGTTGGGGGACAGCAGACAAGTCCAAACATGGTGGGTTTGAATGATATGAATGTTTAATTTTGTTTGCATCAATTGTTTAAAGCCTCCAGGGAAAAAACAGCAAAGGCTCCGACCAGCAGTTGTAATTATTCTGGCTGCCAGACGCTGAGGAGGGCTGGTGATTGTTGTTGGCTGTTTTATTTTGTTTGTTTGTTTGTTTTTATCTTTCTGTTCTGTTTCCATGCTGTAACAACCCTCGGGGTGCAAAGTCAGTGTCTTTGTCCCTCTGGCACATTGAGCTGCACAAGTGAAGGAACAGACCCCTGACTTGTGTTGGCATGTGTTTACTACTACATATCACTGCCACATGTGAACATGGGGGAAGCTGTAAATGCAGGAAAAAGGTGGATAATGAACTACAGAGATTTTAATAACCCTTATAGAAACAAACTAAATTTGCTTGGAATCCAGTAGCAGGAAGTCCTGTGTGACATGGAAACTAAATGGAGGGTGTTACTGATGCAGGGTGGGGAACAGAGATAGACCACAGGAACTGAACAAGCCACAATGACCAGGATCTCACAATAAACAAAGGAACCCAAAACAACGAATACGGTGAGGAGGGGAACAAAACAGGTGATGGTGTTAACAGAGATCATGTGTGAAACAAGAGAGCAAAAAAAAAAAAAGCAGGAATTAACCAAACAGGAAAAGGAATGTCACAAAATAAATCTCACTAAGGTACAGAAGGAGAACACATTTTAAAGTCAAACAGATATAAAAAAGAAGAAATGACCAAACAGAAAGCCAAAGGACAACATTAATGCTAAAACAAGGAACATTTAACCCATAAATAACGACAAATAATGTGGCATCCTTTAATGTTTCTACTGAACCATAAACACACATTTTCAATTCAATCAGTAAAATGTTTCACAGTAACCACGGTTACAGTGTTAAAACACAAACATAATTGTCAAATTTGACGTGGCAGATTAAAGACCTTCAGACTAAATGATTATTTATCAAAGAAAAGTTAGAATTTCAGAAAATTAAAGACCTCTTCTGGAGGAAAGAGAATGATTTACAAAAATAAACAGGTCTGATTTGCATTAAACAGACTTTGGGTTCAAATTAAACTAATTAGTCTGCTTAGTAGTGGTCTGTCTCCTCCATTATCTCCTGATTGTGGTACAGTATTGATCCGGTGAGACAGGAAAATTAAATTAATCAGTTTTTGTTGACAGGGTATGACTCCTGGTTACAAACATTTGAACTTGCAAAGATAGAAGAAGCTCAGATATGATTTGCTTTCTTTCCATTAAACTAGATAAGCGCTCTTAATCTAGATTTTGCCGAAAATTCTGATCAAAACATTTCAGTATCTAAATAAAGTATACAGAAACTTATTAAGAGTATCTTTCTCTGAAAGCGTCAGTGAGCGCAGTGAAGGGATGTTGGAAAGCCTGTGGAATGATGCGCTCCTATTGGCCGCCGCTGCCGTGTATAAAGAGCCGCAGTGGCAAATTCAATCAGATCAACTGCGGTCATTCTCCGACAGGCATCCACGGGGACGCTTTATCACAGTGGGGACAGTTTTTCACGGCTTGTTTCTGATATTTTCTGAGGAGAAAAACCCTGGACCGCTTTTCACACCATGAAGGAAAGGAGAAACGCGCAGCCGCTGGTGGTGAGATGTAAACTGGTTCTTGTGGGAGATGTTCAATGCGGAAAAACGGCGATGTTGCAAGTCCTGGCGAAGGATTGTTACCCAGAGGTATGTATGTCTGCTCTGATGTCACTCATGTTGGTGAAAATGTGAACTAGAATGTATAGACAAAAAAGCTCTATTTTATCGGTAACAGAGTGATTTAAATTCTGATAAAATGATGGAAAATGGCAGGAGAAAACGGTGCGTCTGTTGCAGATGGGGACAGTTTGCATGCGCATTTTGTAAAATTTGGACATTTTGGGGGGTTATTTTGTGTTTTCTACCCATAATGTCATTAATTATACAAATGTTTCATTATAAATGCAAGTAAGATGTAATCCCTACGCATTGATACCTGTTTCATATTATAACGTACAATTGTGTCGACATCTCCTGTATCTGCAGTAATCCCGGTGATTGATTGACATCCAATATTCTTTCAACTTTTGGCTTTCTTTTTTTGATTGCATGTATGCATTAACGCTGCACTAAACAGCCAGATAAGTTCCAGTGCCTGTAGCTGACAGACTGACTGACACCTCCCCACTAATGGCACCATGTTGCTAATTGCTCCCCAGACCTACGTGCCCACGGTGTTTGAAAACTACACAGCCTGTCTGGAGCTGGAGGAGCAGCGGGTGGAGCTCAGTCTGTGGGACACCTCAGGTACCTATCACCTTTTCTGTCTGGCCATGACCTGCCTTTCTACCTGCAGCACAGAAGGATGATAAAACAGATCAATGCCCTGTGAATTAACTAGTCTCTGTCTCAGAT
The DNA here is from genome assembly GCF_033807715.1 of Cololabis saira. Classification (NCBI taxonomy): domain Eukaryota; kingdom Metazoa; phylum Chordata; class Actinopteri; order Beloniformes; family Belonidae; genus Cololabis; species Cololabis saira. The sequence goes on from NC_084598.1 coordinate 26,065,704, forward strand.
GAAAGGAGAGCAAACCTTTGAATATTTGCTTTGTTGTTATGATGCTATCTATTTTGCAATAAAAAGAATGGTGGTAACTGTTATATGAATGGAAGCCCAGGCCATTGTTGATGCATTGGCACACACAGTGTATACTTGTTGAAAAAGACTCAGGCATTTGTTTTTGCAGTTTGTTGTTTCTTTTTAGATGAACCCTATGTTTTTTTTATATGTTTTTAGATAAAGAATTGGCAGATCTACAATCACTGTTTTACGTGCCAAGTTCGTTTCACTGCAAACTAAGCAGAAAGACAGGGATTATTCCAGTTCACTTGCTTTTAATGGTGACTTTATGCATCATATGTTCATTTACACTTGGCATGAAAAAGAGGGTCAATGTGTCACTACAGATCTCCGGGGAGATCTGCTGTGTAGTGTGTTGACCTGAATCTTGTGTGAAAGGGTCGGACCCACCTGTGTGATTCCCCTCTTGCTCACTGCTTGATAAGTTTCCCTCTCAGTCCTTGCATATCTGCGGCCACACCAGGTCACTGTGACAGGATAAATTGTGTGTTAACGTGAGTCATGCATAGAAAAGATCGTTTATGTAACAGACCCACTTATATGAGACAATGTAGTGTCTACTAGTGTATCCTCACATTTTTCCTCCATCATCCCAAAGTGGCTACAGGGAAAAAAAAAAAAAGTGAGTGTAATTCCCTTCCCAGACCAAATCCTGTTTTTAATCTCAGACTGTGGACCTTTGGTCTGGCCAGCAGGAGTGGGCCCGGTGCCCAGGGATGATGGGACAGAGAGAAGCTTGCTGATAAGCAGGAAGGTTTTCTGGAGCAGACAGATAGGAGGGAGCGCAGAAACTGTGGTGACCTGCATTCTCCTCCATATGCTGCCATGGCCTTCCACTCAAACTGATTCAAGGGATTAAGATCCTGAATAGGACCACTGGGCCATCCCCTCTGACTGACCCAAAGACTTTCTTTCTTCCTTGGTCATTTACATATGTTGCCTCTTTTCACCAGAAACAATGCACTGCACACACAACCAAATATATGCTGCACAGTGTAATACACATAAATATTACTGTACACAAGTATAGTGTGTTTCTGTAGAAGACAAGTCACAGCAATGAGATTCCTGTCAGACTCCTAGTGATATATATGACAGGCACGGGGGGCTAGTTGTTGGTCACATCATACCGTTTCTCCTTCTCACTGTAATTTGTTCTAATTGCATGGAGTTGTGCCTCTGTGGCCCCACCACAGTGAGCGTCTCCTCATTATCCCAGCTCTCCTTCATTGATCGGACTAACCTCATCACTGGCCCCACATGGCAGGCAGCTACTTCTCCCAGCTCCACCATGGATTTACAGACTAAAATCAATCCTCCGGTTTTAATCAGCCTGATCTGATCAGATGTGCAGGGAGGAGGGCTGAAGAGGGGAAGGTGAACACTGTCCAGTGGCTGTAACTCATGAATAGTTAACAATGAATTTGATTATGGTGTTAGTGAGTCATTTGTTTCAGGTTCACTGATCTTGCTTTTAATGGCTTTGCGTATAAGAAGCTACTGTACATGTAATTATGTATTCTGTGACTGAATAAGGGGGATTAATTTGAAATTAACCCCTACCATTTAACATGACGATACAATCGGTTTAATTGTGAAAGAGATGCATTGCTAGTGGACACATTGGATAGGATTACCAGACGACCTATCTCGAGGAATATTAGATTGTTTTTGGATTATTAAACATTTTATGCAGATTTACAGTTCATATCTACTAGAACAGAGCTACATGCTTTAATGTTGGAAAAAAAATCCACATTATTAATCTCACTAAGGGCATTGCTACTGCACATTCTGTTTGAAATATTAGATTTCGGGCCCCGTCTCCCTCCTAACTGCTCCAGTTTTTCCCCACTGGCTGGGGAAAAAAAAAAAAAAGTAGAAAGAAAATCTCCCAGGCTGGTTACTGAGCAGATTAGACAGATGTGCTGATCCACTGGTCATTTCATGAATGATTTTTGACATCTACACAGAGGCAAAACCATTCGGCACTTAAGGCTTGCTCTCATCACTTCTCATCTTAAACATAAGAAACTGACTCTCACACACCGTAAGAATAACACTACAAGGAGTGGCAGAAGAAATACTTAATTTTAACTTGGACTGAATTCATTTTTCAAAGCCACATGCCATACTATCAATGAATGAATCAATCAATCAATCAATCAATCAATCTTTATTTGTATAGCACTTTCAAAAAAACCCCTGTTGGCCAAAGTGCTTCAGAGTTAAAATCAAATAAAACATGGACTAAAAAAATGATCACAAGACACATAGAGACATTCCAGTAAAAAATCCAATGAAAAGAAATAAAAGTATGAAATCAATCAATTAATAAATCAATTAAAAAATGCTATTATGAGCCAAATGCCACAATTACTAATTAGTTTGTACTGATTTTGCCAAAATGTAGTACACAGTATGCAGCATGCGATTGTACAACCTAGATCGTTTGCTACTTCCTGGAAATGTCCAGTGTAGCTGACCAGTCCACCTCACATACTAAAGCAAGCCACTAAAGCAGAACCTGGTCACAGCAATCTTGTGACTGTGTCCTGCATGCTATGTATTAATGACCACCACTACATCAGTGTGCACTACATACTGGATACTATATTGTACGCACTATGCACACTACAACAAAAGATAACAGTTAAGAGTTTTAGCTTATCTGTTTTACTATTAACAAGCCTTTGAAGTTTTGGGAACATTTGGGTTTCAAAGATATCTCCAGAAACCTGTTCTCCATATTTTTCCAGTGAACTTGTGATCTGCAGAGACAAGAACTCATGCAGCCAATAGATAGGGGGCATCCATCCAGCCACGGTTGGCAAAATACAGAAATAACTGATAATGGCCCGGTTTCCCAGATCAGTTAAGTAGCTCTTAACAGCGAAAGACTTCTTTCACAGGCTCTTTAAGAAGGTTTGAAAGAAGTCTTTCGCTGTTAAGAGCTACTTAACTGATCTGGGAAACCGGGCCAATGTTTGTGCGTGTGAATTAACAGGGACTAGATGACACTACTTTGTGGTGATACTTCATTTTCCCATTCAATGACACACTCTATGTGAGGTGGAACTGAGACGTACATTTGTTTTCCCTCTGTTACACTATCAGAGGTAGCAACAGAGGCTAAACAAAGGGGAGATATAGAAAGACTAAGCACGCATCCTGGAACCAAGTGCTACGTTTGTTTCTTTGGCTTGAAAATTCCCAACGTACACTTGGCTTTGGTTTATCCAGAGCACTCTTCTCCACACTGTTACAAGTTGTATGAGAACTTGTTTTTCTTAGCATGGGTCAGACACATCTTTCTTCCTGGAAACATACACACTGTATACAAACCTGGAGCAATGCAGCTACCATTAACAAAGTGAAAGCTTAAAGTATGACGTGATGAGACAAGTCAAGAAAGAAAAGATTGGCCGAACCACGTGGCATTTTCTTTAGGTTAGTTGGAAGCTGTGTTCTTGTAACACTACAGAGACCTATTAACACAGCTGACAATGCTAATACTACAACAAATAATAATCATGAGTATAATAGGTCCTATTTTATGGCCACAACTAATGAATATTTCCATTATGAATCTATTATTTTACAATTAAGTAATCATTTGCTCAATGAAAATACTCCAAGAACCAGAAACACTTTTATTTTGGAGTCTGGAACCAAAGTTTGGTTTCAAAAATGTAAAAAGTGATTTTTGAAAAGTGCTTGTTCAAATGTGGATTGATACATTTTTATTCACTACTAACTTGCTTCATCTGTAGGAACGTGTTTAAAGCATCATATTGCATACATTATTTAGATAAAGAAGTCCTGCAAAAAACAAAAATTCCTTTAGCAATAATTAAAATGATACTATTCACAAAGACTGTGTGAGGACTCAAACGTTGCTTGCTAAGCACATATTTTTTTTCTGTGCAAACCAAAGCTTTAGCTTACTTTTGTAAATAATTTGGTATTTTTCCCTCAAGTTAAACATCCCCAGTGTCATCAGCCTTGACAGCCTGAAAGTTAAGCTTTTTAACAGTTCAAATGTGTTGATGCTCAGGAACAAAGAAGCGTCCTCTCTACGCCTGCAGGGGTCTTCTGCTGTGATTCTGCCTGGTTGATGTGAAAATATGGAGCAACTGTCTGATGCAATGTAGTGTGTCTTTTGGCCAGGCTGTGAAGTCTGCAGTCATACGCTGCAGCAGCACCACGGCTTCCAGTCGGCTGACTGTGGGTGGAGGAGCAGAGCTGCTCTCATCCCCAAATTTGTGAGTCAGGCCATCACCGGATCATTAGTCTGTCTGACCCCTGCCTTCTCATAGTGACAGGAGGAGAGCTAATGATGAAAATGGGTTTTGTTGCTCACTTGATTTAGCGCACAAGCAACACAGTATGCTCACTCATGCACACGGAGAGGAGCAGATACTCCCCTCCCCCACCTGTATGCTTCAGCACAGGGCCTGCCGTCACAGTTCATGAAGCCTGAAGATCTTTTACATCGGTCCAAATTCTGCTTCCATACTCAGGTCTGGGCGCCGTACCATCAAGACAGATGAAGTTCTTCTTGCTGCTATTCTCAAGTTAGGCGGCTTCCTTCTCCTTGTTTCATGCCTCAGAAACTCTCCATCTGTTTTGGAGGCAGAAATGGGAGGAAAAGGAACATTTGGACTATGCATCCCGCTGCATGGGCATTGATCAGCCTGTCCAAAAATCACTCCCTGGTTTGGTGCCATTGAGAGAAGAGGTGAAGAGAGCGAACAGGGCTGGTACCTGTAATATCCAACTGTGATGGATGGGGTGATGGATTAACAGCACAAGAGACATTTTTGTTATTCACTCCTGCTCTCCCTACTCATTTCCCTGCAAAAATACAAACGTCTCTTTCTACAGTGGAGACGGGGTCTTATAATATCATGTGAGTCCTATCAAGTCTGGTGTTGTACACAAATGTAATGCTGACGCATTTATAAGGCTGAGATTTAAAGACTGGTCATTTGGTCACCTGGGGGAGTTGAATTAAAAAAAAAATCCTTCACGTGCCTTTATGTCCCCTCCATATTGGCAGTAAAACTTATTTGTCAGCTTTAATTGCAAAGCTCTCAGAGCCCCAGTGCGGCTTTCCATTGATTGCTGCAGATAAGGAGATGTTTAATGCAGAATCTCAAGCAGTGTCCCGGATGTGTAATAACCCCTTGCAGAAGATTGAGATTTTTAGTGCCCCCGCTTCCTCTCTTATCAGAGCAGCAACACAAACAGCCTCCTCCTCACAGTGGTGCTAATTCTCTGATTCTAATATGTGTCAACTTTTCACAGTCAGTAAACTGGCACTTCCCTCTTATTTAGTAGCCGTAGGTGTTAAACGGCAGTCAGGGTTCTGTCACCTTTTTCAGAATACAGTAGGTTATTTACTCCAGTTAAAACATTTCAGTGAATTAAATGTAGAGCATAGATATGTCAATTTCTAAGTGTACAAAAAAAATAATACTACAAGTGTGTCCCTTTGTCATTTTGCAGGTTTGTTTACTTTCTTCAGGACATCGACTCCTGAGGACTTTTATCACAGCTTGTCATTATTCCACTCACAGCACCAGGCAGCTGGCAAATTCAGTTTTACCCTTTGATAATGTAGAAGACCATTAAGTATTCATGAAACCGCTTCACATGCACACATTCATGTTGCGTGTGTGTTTTCAAATGTGTTTTCTTCGGATGTATTGTATTGCACCAATATAAATCAATAATGAAAGTTGTGTAATATCTAATCGTGATTACAGAGACTGCTTTTGTTATCTGTAGCCATGAGAGGAGCACTGAATCCCTTTTGGGATTCACGCAGAGAGTGAAGTAAACACGTTAATCCCACTGAGCGGGCTTGTCTTGTGTTTCATCTGATAACAGATTGGGCTCACCCCTGGCTACAGCCACATTTAGATAGTGAGTCTGTGCATTATCAGGTGTAGTGTTTGCATGTGTAAATGTCCCCCTTTGTGTGCTGGATGTGTGGCTGAGTTTCCACAACTCTGTTGCGGAGAAGGAATGTCCCCAACAGTAGGTGGGTGGGCAGTTTGTGGTGTGAAATGATTGACTGGCAGTTAAAGGCGAGCCTTTATAGAGAGGTGGGAGGAATGCCTGATGTAGATGGTGGATTCCAAGGCTGTTGCTGTGGTAACAGAGGGACTGGAGGTATTGCTTGCCGAGCATAGGATTTTTGGGGGGTGGGTGGCTTACTTAAGGATTCTGAGCATGAGTGGGAGCGTCTGCCTGCCCCAAGCCCTCCCGTTCCACTTGTGTAATCTACTGCAAGAGAAGATCAATGAGGATTTATGGCTCGATTGTCATCTTCTCTCCCTCAGAAATGACAGCAAAAGGATAGGCGCAGTAAAAAAGAGCAGCTTCGGGAACAGCAAAACAAAGCTCAGAAGGAAGTGATGCCAGCTGCACAGAATCCCTGCAGCTGTATCTTCCGCTCCACCTATGCTGCTCATTCACACCTTTTTTTTGGGCATGACCAATTTCCTACAGTCTTGAATGAATTATTGATTTATTATTTCACAGTATAAATTGAATGCACTTTTGACAAGAAAATATAGCTTGCAGTAAAATACAAGAAACAAAGGGGTACACTCAGTTCTTCAGATACCCAACTAAAAGCCCTCAAGAACTTTGAAAGTGCGGCACCATTTTAACCATTTTGAAAATGATCAAAACACCTAAATTACTTTTATTGTATGAGCCTGGCCAAAGGAAAGCAGAAGCAGAAGTTTATCACTTTGTAAGCAGGTCTGATGGCACATGGAAATATTTTAAAGGAGCTGTATGTAAGAGCAATAATAAAACGAATCATAAAATTACCCCGATATGTCAACAGACATTTAAAAATCATGTTCATTTCAAATACTTATGTCACTGACAACAGCACTCAAGCCAGGATATTCCAGTTTAAAAAGAGGAGTTGCAGCCCTCAACTGATGTTTATGTTGTCATTTTTTGTTTTGGCCTGAAGCTCCACCCTCCACCTATCTCCCAATCACCAAGTCAGTATTGTTTCGGCATCCGGGTTGCCAGCTCCGCTCTAATTATCACAGCCATGGCAGCCTACGTTCCTGCTGCATTCTGCAGCCTACCTGGCAACCTCTGGTCGGGGGGAGGAGGGGGAGGGTACACGCCGCTCAACAATATTTTGAAAGTGACTGCAGTACCAGTTTTGGACATTTCTTACAGACGGCTCCTTTAAATCAGAGATTTCTGTTTTGTTTTCTTTTTTTTTAATCATATGAACAATCCTCTTATATCTTCCCTGCAGGTTCTCCATACTATGATAATGTGAGACCCTTGTGCTACAGTGACTCAGACGCAGTCTTGCTGTGTTTTGACATCAGCCGCCCCGACACTGTGGACAGCAGTCTTAAAAAGGTAATGGCCTTTTTACTTTCCCCAATCCTTTCCTTTGGCCTATTGTGACTCCTTTTGATGCGAGTATATCTTGGAGTGGGGCCCTGTGCCGTATATTCACACCATAAACGGTACACTTGCATTATTGAGCAACATATTATACTTCTATGCATTCACAGTGGAAGACTGAGATCCTGGACTTCTGCCCGAGCACACGTATCCTGCTCATTGGCTGCAAGACTGACCTGCGCACAGATGTCTGCACACTGATGGAGCTGTCCAATCAGAAACAGACTCCAATGACCTACGAGCAGGTGAGACCAAGAATAAACTCATGAAGAATGTGGTCATTGCTCAGCGGAAGCTATTGACATTAAGAGTTGTCTTTTTAAGAAAAAAATGCTGCATGCTTTTGTATTAGGTCCAATTAGGTGCAATGTTAGCGACAGGATAATAAAATTCCTTTGTCAGTCAATAAAGGAATTTTAAAGTAATGTATTTTATTTCTGCATCATGATATAAGTTGGTCTAAAATATTTATTTCACTATGAAAAAGGCTTGACTCTCTCTCGTTAGACCTTATACTCACTGAGTATCAACTGTCCAAAATATCCTGAATACAAATCCTGAACAGTGCATCGCTCTAAAACAGGCTGTTATGCTCCTTTAGTCATTTCACAGTCATTTTTTGAATTTTTGAGGCCTCTTAAGACTCCACACTATTGTTCATGGTAAAATAAAATAAGGTTCTGGTGGAGGATGTTATCAACAGTATCATTTCTCATCTAACTCATTGCAGGGCTCTGCTATGGCCAAGCAGCTGGGTGCAGAGGCTTATCTCGAGTGCTCAGCATTCACCTCAGAGAAAAGCATCCACAGTGTATTCCGCACAGCAGCGATGGCCTGCATCAACAAGCTGCAACCACTCCCAAAGCCCAGCCCCACCCGCCGCCTCTCCAAAAGACTTCTGCACCTGCCTAGCAAGTCGGATTTGCTCTCCTCCAATTTCAAGAAGGAGAAGGCCAAGAGCTGCTCAGTCATGTGAGTGGAGACCTCTTGGGTCACAGTCCTTATATGCGACTCCCGGCCCCAGCCTCGTTGGTCTTGGGGAAGGGGGGTGGGCACGATGGTTTTATCAGGGTTTTTCCTGCTGAATCCTTCCCTCACCCCCCCAGGAAACCAAACACTCCTCAGAAGAGGTGGACACTTCGCTGTCCACTTGCTCCTGAACCTCTTAGCGCACATCCATCTTTCTTTTCCACCGTTTATTTTGCTTTTGAACAAAACAGTAATCAGTCAAGGTTTGATCATCCAGCTATCATTTTGTTTCAACTGTAAACAGTATGCAAATACAACGGTGTTACATCTGTCTGATTTTACTATCTATAGGCACATGTTGATTTTGTCCAATATGGAAATGTGCAACGTGTGACGTTTTATCTTGTGATGTAAATGCAGCTGAGACAACTCAATGGATATTTTTCTAAGTACGTAAATAAATCTAGCATGAAACCATCAGGAACAAGCAAAATCCTGTACATCCCTCTCAGTATGGTGTGTGAGATCTGAAATAGCGTGTCACGGGTTTCCCTTTTCGATGAAAGTACAGACATGTACTGGGACAAACCATAGAGAGAGCTATTACAGAAGGCTGTTGTTGAGCGCAGGGATAAGAGCCGTAAACGCAGACAATAGTCTAGACTGCATCAACCTGGATGAATTGTTGATGTACGGTTGTGTCGCTCTGGACGGCACAGCTCTACAGGCTCTTCGGAGAACTGAGTGGAGGACTCTGAAGATTATCTGTGTATGCAAATTAACTGCAGACATGTAGACACAACTTAGAAACAGACGTTTAACCAGGTTGTTGATGGCTCAGCTGTTGCTATTACTAGTACCAAAACACACACATTTTAATAGAAGGTAAAAAAAAAGAGGTGTTTTTGTTGCGACCAGCAGCATGAACACAAATGATTCAAGCCGTCTCGCTGTAGTGGAGCATTATTTACAAAGCTGTGCCTGGTTACTGAGATCACCTGAAATGTTCGAAGGCATATTCAAAAATGTGAAATTGCTTCCGAGAGACCAGTGATGTGAAAAATCTGATATGCATTTTCAAATAGTCTTTGGAAAATATTTGTAGCATTGCATTGTTGGCGGTTTTTTCGGCAGTTGTCAAATCATATGCAATCTTGAAAAATGCCTTTCGTATAATTTTTCCCAGAGGTCGCTGAGATTTGTTTTGAAAACTGAATACTTGCATTTACCCAATGTAGCACTCCCGATGTGACCATATTCTTCCGAGATGATTCGTTTTTGTTTTGCACACACGTTTCAGTCTATTGACCTCTGAAAAGCAGCACTTACTGTAGGTTACAATGACTATGGAGCGTAGGGCATCGGATGCTTTTACTGAGCTTAAGTCTTTGATTTCATGGTCATGTGTGTGTGCAGAATAGATTTCTGCAATTCTGACCATAAAGCAATCATGATTTAGGTGCTTGTGATGCAAGGTGACCTGTGTGGCAATAAAGATGCAGCTTTGCGATTACTTTGATGCCTCAGTGCTCCGTGGACCGACATGTTAGACTGAAACCATCTTTGGTGTACAAATAGGTTGCTGATCCTCTATAGGTACATACTAATTTGGAGAATTGTCAGTAACAACATTGTATTTTGAAACATATTAGAGTATGGTTATAAGAAATATGCTTCTTTAGGTTGAAAAATGCTAGCCTTCTCTGCTGATTCTATATTATCTTAATAAGAAATATTGAGACAGAGAGATTAATTTGAGTTGTTTGAGTGAGTTGACAACAACAAGCTTTTAAAATTGGGAATACCCTTAAAAAGTCAAACAATTATTAATTAAGGGCTAAAGTGTAGGGAAACAAAAGGATGCAGGACTGAGAAGAGCAAGTAATCAAACTGCACAGGCTGGCCCTGTCCAAAGAAAGCTATTTTTCCATTCTTCTTTTGTGTGTGTTAATTTTTGTGTATTTAATAGCATGATGTGAGAGGGCATGTTATGGTGGAGATATCCTCCCGACATGGTTATTGTGTCTTAACGCAGCTGTGGACTGCCCCCGCTAGTTGGAGGAACTTAAAGTGGTGTATTTGCACAAAGGCTTCCAGTTCATGGTAACACACCAAAATTCCTCGGCATTGCCTAGCAACAGAGCAGAAAACAGGCTCCAGCTCTTGGGTTTGTCGTGTGGATAGATAGGTTTATCTCACAAGCAGACATCTCTACATTCATTACATTGACACATTTATTTCCAAGCTTGTTAAAACATTAATTTTATTTTTATTTTCTTCTAATTTTATTTTTCGGGGGGGGGGGGGGGGGGGGCGGGGGGGTTAGTGAGCTGAGGTCAAGCTTTCTCAAGATCGGTTGCGCGGATGGCTCAGTGACCATATCAGTTAATATGCAGCCTTTGTGTTTTATAGTCAGTGTGTGGTTAAACGGTGCAGTCAAACTCTTAAGCATGTCCTATTAAACTTCTATGATTGTACATACCGTCTCTTGTTTTATAGTTACTGTAAGACATCTTCAAGGATGTCACATTATAATATTCTTGCTGATGTAGATATTAATTTGGCAGCTTTTTTTTGTTTTTTTGTTTGAGCAACATGTACATTTGGTTAAATTCTACTTTGGAAATGAAGCCTTTTTTTTTCCTTTTTGTTTTATGTTTATTGCTGTGTTAAATAAAACTCGCCCTTTGGGGCACTCTAAAATATTCGTTCCTGTACTTATTTTTTCCCTCCATTTGGTATTGCACTGTTACAATATCGTTTCAGTGCAAACTTCAGTGGTCAGTCAATTCTGCAGGAGGTAAGGTGCCATGTAAATCCTCAAACAGGCTCTATATCATTATACACAAGAAGAGCAGGTCTCATTAAGAATGGAGTAAAGTTAAATCAGGATGGATAGGGGATTAGTGACATTTCCATCAACCCTGTTCTCAGATCATAGTCACTGCTCAGGGAACTATTGATTGCTGACTGAGAAAAGGAAGGCATGTCAAAGGTTTAAATTACCTTTTTTTCTTTTTTCTACATAGTATGCCCAATAAAAGTGGGATAAAGGACTGAATTTTCATATTCACAAATAGCAAATTATATAATTATGGAAATAGTGTTTGCATACATGGAAAATAATTATCTGAGACAGACAGGCAGGCTGAAAGACACTGATCCTTGCTTCTAAAGACTGCTGGGCACATCTGTCTTCAAACACACCACATCTGGTCGCGGCCAGCTGTGGCTGTATCTCAGACTGGCCTGATGCCACTTGAATGTGGCTCTGGTGCCAGCAGGCCAAACCAGCACATGTGCCCTCACACTGCCCTTCTCTCCGCACACCAGACTGTAACTCATCCTAATCAGCCCTAATGAGTCTGTGGAGCGACATCTGAGAGGTAGACAAGCAACAAAGGACAGCGGTGCCTCTTTGACTGTGGGTGGAGTGGAATGACAAATTAAAAAATGGACGGCTGTTCTATCACCTCAGTCTCACCAGTCCTTCCAGTGACTCAGTGGCTTCACGAGCCACATTCACCTGTTTGTGTTCATTCGTACAAAACTAAAAACCTTTTCTGTCTTACTCATGTAGCAACAAGACATAATACACAATGTCCAGGTGAATATGACAGCATGCACTGAGACCAGTTGAAAACCTGTTGATTACCAGAGCCCCCCGTACAGGGAGCACGTGTGATTTGAGGGCAGAAGCCGGAGAACAGGCTGGTAATTAATACTGTACATGTCGTCTCTGGTCATAGCTGAAGGGCATGTGAGTCAAAAATGCAAACATGTCACCTTTGAACTTGAACAAGCACAGCTCAGGCACCTGATGAATCAAGTCCAGAATTGATTGGTTTTCATTAACACTTCAGCAAAATACTTTATTTCTTGTCCATTATTTTCACTACTCCTGCGAACTACAGCATGTTTTGTGTTGTGCTGGTGGTTTGGGAGCTTTTTTCCCTCCATAAAACTGCTTCCTGCTCCAACATGAGGTTATATTACAACGAACCTAATCAGTGCATTAGTGAGCTTTTCTTTCTTTAAACCAATATTTTCACCAAAAGGGATTTATTTAATGGTGAAAGGATGAGAGAGGGGACCAATGTCCACCCAAAATGTAATTCAGAGAACGTCAGATCTGGGTGGCACCGCATTGTAAAATAAGAGACAAAGAGTTTTTAGGGTGCAGGTGACAGTGTTGAACATCCCAACTGATTAAACTCATTAAAATGCTTTGAAACATCAGACACATAATCGTGTTAAAGGTAAAGAGCTGATTTTTACTTACATTTTACAGCAAAAAACAACGTGAATCATGGGCCATCAGCGGGCTGAATGGTGGAACACCTGAGGCACAGGCTGACATTGTAGACACACACACACACACTGGGTGTGAGGACATGTAAATGGGCCACATACGCTGTTAGTCGTAGTAAATTAGGCCAACATCTGGACAAGCACAGAGAGTTCAATTGCCCACTGAGCTGCAGCTTGTACCTCAAGGGCTCAGTTAAGAAGAAATGGCATCAGGGCATAGTTCAGTGCTCTTTTAAGACCAGCCCTACCACTTTGTTAGTATTTTGCCATCCAGAGCCACGGTACAGAAATTCTTTGTCATCAGGTCACTTTGACCGAGGATTCAATGGACAAAAGTTGAAGGAAAGGCGTTTTACCCACAGAGACACTTCACTGGGATTTATAACACACTGAATTATTTTTATCCCACACTAAAATACTCACAGTAGTGAAAATATCATTCTATTTCCAAATTACATTTAAAATGATTAATTAAAATCTGCATAAAAGATGAAAAGACGCACCAACAGTCACGTAGTGGTGAGACTGGACTCACATTTAAAAGCATCTTAAGCCAATAGATAAAGATACAAAAAAGGATTATAACGAATAGTTGATCATAATAGGCTTTTGCTGGACGTGGGAGCTTTTCTGCAGGTGTGGCTGGGGCTGGCAAAGGTGATCGGGAAGGAATTATGCACCACTGACTGAAATGCTGTTGCTCCATAGTATTGAAATATGTCAGGAGTCCTTAAACGTCCCTCTGCAAGGAAACAACAACACTTTTTCCATGTCACCTGTCACTGTCAAACCTGATATTGTGTAAAAGAAAATCCTGCACAGGCTCAAATGCTTTAGTGAGGGCTGCATATATCCATCTACAACAATCTGCGCAGAGATGTGCTGGTGCTAATCTTTGATTACTGATGAGGTGTGATGAGGTGTTGAGTCCTGCAGCCTTCCCCTATCTCTATCTCTCTCTCCCTCGCTTGCTTACAGACACACAGACACCAGATCATCTGCCTCTGCCGCAGTGCAGGGAAGGGCCAAAATATCGAAACCCATCAACTTCCTACTCACAGTTTGGCACACAAAATGATGTCACAAGGAGGATCCATTCTGACAAAAAACTTTTAAGCATAATATTTCTATACGCATAATCTTACAGGTGAAAGTGATCATATTTGTAAGCGCTCGAAAAATACCTTCTTACCTGTTGTTGCTGTTTAAGTCTTGGCGTTACTCCAGAAAAAACTGTCTGTCAGTCTGTTTAAGCGTGTCTGAGCATCAACTTGACACATTGCCACAAAGTTTTGTAAAGGCATTTGTCTTTCCTATATATTGAATTGCATTTACTTTAGTGATATTTTGACATCCGGCAAAAAAAGCCTCTGGAAGTCTCAGCTAATGAAATCTAGTTCAGATATTGAAGCCCTACTCAGACTACTTGTAACCACTCTCATAGCTATCTAACTTGTTTTCAAATGCCATCACTCATAAATATTCAACATTTTCCAAAACTACACACAACTAATAATAGATAACATCCCCCATTATCCACGTCTGCAGTTGATTCAGTGTTGATTAAAGACTATTTAGCATGCAAACATGTCAAACTGAGACGGTGATCATCTTATTAACATTATATCTCATTAATGTTATTGTATTAGCATTGCTAATGTGAGCACATCTAACTGCCCCTCACATGGACGTACACTCATCATTTCTCCATTAGTTACTCACAAACACATAATTTGCATCATTATTTTACACACAGCACCAGTATCAGCTCAGTCTATCTTAAGCAGGAGCTCCTCCACAACCCCCACTTCCACATGTGATTGCTGACCCCAAATTCCCTTCAGTGACTTGATGTGCAGCTCCCATAGCGCTCTCTCATGATCCTGTGTTTCCCCTTGCAGGACCGATGAGCCCAGTCAAACGTGAGCTGTTGCTGAAAGTTCCCTCCGGTCATGATGGGGACACAAAGTTGCGCTCAGAAACTAAATTGCTATTCTTTTATATATATATATATATATATATATATATATATATATATATATATATGTATATATATATATAAATATATATAAGTGTTGATTTTATTTTATTTTTTACACATTGATGGGCCAGAAACAAAGAAACCTGTAGCAGAAAACATGCGAACTGAACAAAAGCTGGTTGCACGAGTCATCATTGGTTCATTCTGCTCCTTCTTCAGAGTGGGTGTTTACTGTTATTTACTGTGAACCTAACTGTTTTGCAGATTCAAAGTTTGGTGCAAAGCACAAAATAACAATGTCATGTTAATCCACACACACACACACACACACACACACACACACACACACACACGCACGCACGCACGCATGCACACACACACGTATTTTCTCTGCCCTTATTTGTGATCACTGGGGCAACCACCTTCAATGGCCAAGAAGTGCTCCGCTGCCCACAATGTCCCACTGTGTGTGCACTAGTGGTTGAGGAGACACACACACTGAGGACCTGGCTACAGGCCACATCCTGCATGTGTGTGCACAAGCCAAAATAACACATAGCGATACCGTGCCATGCCCTTTAAGCCCCATCCCTCAGCTGTACTAGTGGACAAATAAGCAGGGTCCCGAGCTTTGTCCTTCATGCTGATTAAAATGCTAGATTAGGTCGGCTGTAGCAGGCTGAGTGCGCAGCAGTGATAATTACTCCATAATTGCACCATATTGTGTCTCCACTGTGTTTCATCGCTATCATTTTACTTTTTACTCAGTGGTCATGTGGGTAAGCACTGCTTTAATTGCACAAATCTGGCACTATCCCCTTTAAGTCAGTGAAAGCATGGACAACTATAAAAAGCATTCCTATAAAGAGTGCAGATCCCCATCAGCGATCACTGCCCTTGTATGTGTGTGCATGTGTGCAAATGTTATCCTTAAGCAATCAGAGAAGGTTTAGTGGGGGTGAAGGATAAGAGGCAGACAAAGGGAGGGCTGAACTGACTCTAAGCAGCCCTCTGCTCATTTTTTTGTCCATCTTTGTGGGACCATCGCTAGAGGCAGAGTAGCTTGTGCTTTTAGTGATCTGAGGGAGCTTGAGGTGTGTATGTAGTGGAGTCTTGGGCCGCAGGGAGGGAGGGGACGGGATGTGATAAGTGTCCCAAAGGGTGGCTTCAGACATGTGAGAATATTCTCATGTACACTGAATTTTTCTTCCATATGACTGATGTTGCAGCACTGTGGTGCAGTGGTTAGCGTTATCTCCTCAAGGCAAGAATTCTTCTGGCTCAAATCATGACCTTTTCTCCCCATGCCTGTCTGGGTTTTCTCCATGGATGGATGGATGGATGGATGGATGGATGGATGGATGGATGGATGGATGGATGGATGGATGGAGCTGAAGAGATGCATTTCCTGCTGGGACAGATATGGACATTGGTGTGCTAAAGAAGGAAGAGGGAGCTATAAAGGACACACTGAGCAGAGCAATGACACTGATCATTGGTGACAACTGAGCTATAAAAACACCGTAAGTACACACACTAGAGGAAGCTGTTGCTTGTACAAATTCATTGAGGGGACAGAAGCGTGCCAGTGCAGATTACATAAGCGCTGCATTGGGAAAGAGGTCTGGCAGCATCAGGAAAACGGAACAAGCCAAATTGCAGCAAAAAATAGACCAATCAAACAGACTGTTTAGGAATAAATATAAAAGAGGCCTGGATTGTCACTCTGCCTTTCAAAGGAAGAAATCTGTAGAAGCACTCAATTTATCATTGTGATTTCATGTCCAAGATGAATGATTGTGAACATTTTTATATAATGAGCAACACTCATAATATTTTTTGCCATTTAACAGCAAAGATCTCAGAAAAAACATTGCCGTGTATTTTTAAGAACAACTGGACATGACATGTCACAGAAAATATTTTCACATTGGAGCTGCAGTAATATGGTAAATAAACTTTGTACTACATACGAGTTAGTAAATGAACCCTCCATCCAGACTACTCCACCTTCTTTAAGGGGTAGCAGCGGTGTTTGTAGAATCATTACACTTACTTAAGAAAAAACAAGTAAATTACAACGCTATGAAGGTCTCAACATATATTTGCCTTGAAAATATATCTGTGTTAAAGGTCGTGCTTGGTTTCATGGTTTGGGTCATAAAAATAATTTGAGACATTCTTTAACTGGCAGGTTCAATGTTTGAGTGTGAATAATTGTCTGTAAAAAAGATACAAATTTAATATAAAGGATAGAATTAAAAAAGTTGAGATTTCGTTTATTTGTTTATTTTAAATAAACACATTGTCTAAAATTTTCCATCCATCCATCGTCCGCCACTTATCCGTTCCCGGGTTGCGGGGGCAGCAGTCTCAGCAGAGATGCCCAGACTTCCTTCACCCCAGACACTTCCTCCAGCTCTTCCGAGGGGAGTCCGATACTTGAACTCCTCCACCTGAGGCAGGACTTCTCCACCCACCCACCCTTTCCCGATGGAGAACCATGGCCTCGGTCTTGGAGGTGCTGATTCTCATCCCTGCCGCGTTGCACTCGGCCTCAAACCGCCCCAGCACATGCTGAAGGTCCCGGTCCGATGAAGCAAACAGGGCCATGTCATCCGCAAAAAGCAGAGACGAAATCCTGTGGTTCCCAAACCAGATCCCCTCCGGCCCGTGGCTGCGCCTAGAAATCCTGTCCATAAAAATTATGAACAGGACCGATGACAAAGGGCAGCCCTGCCGGAGTCCAACATGCATCGGGAACAAGTCTGGTCTACTGCCGGCAATGCAAACCAAACTCCTGCTCCGATCATACAGAGACCGGACAGCCCTTAGTAGAGGGCCCCGGACTCCATACTCACTCAGCACCCCCCACAGAATGGCACGAGGGACACGGTCAAATGCCTTCTCCGGATCCACAAAACACATGTAGACTGGTTGGGCAAATTCCCATGAACCCTCGAGCACCCTGCGGAGGGTGTAGAGCTGGTCCAGTGTTCCACGACCGGGACGAAAACCGCATTGTTCCTCCTGAATCCGAGTTTCAACTATTGGCCGTATTCTCCCCTCCAGTACCTTGGCGTAGACTTTCCCAGGGAGGCTGAGAAGTTTGATCCCCCTATAGTTGGAACACACTCTCCGGTCCCCCTTTTTAAACAGAGGGACCACCACCCCGGTTTGCCACTCCAGCGGCACAGTCCCCTTCCTCCATGCAATCTCGCAGAGGCGTGTCAACCAAGACAGCCCTACGACATCTAGAGACTTGAGGTACTCAGGGCGAATCTCATCCACCCCCGGTGCCACTGAGGAGCTTACGAACTACCTCAGTGACCTCGGCTTGGGTGATGGATGAGCACGTCCCCGAGTCCCCACTCTCTGCTTCCTCAGTGGAAGGCATGTCAGTCGGGTTGAGGAGATCCTTGAAGTATTCCTTCCACCGTCCGACAATGTCCCCAGTCGAGCTCAACAGCTCCCCACCCGCACCATAAACGGTGCCGGCAGAGTACTGCTTCCACCTTCTGAGGCGCCGAACGGTCCTCCAGAATTTCCTCGAGGCCAACCGAAGGTCTTCCTCCATGGCCTCACCGAACTCCTCCCAGACCCGGGTATTTGCCTCCAGGACCGCCCGAGCTGCGGCTCGCTTGGCCTGCCAGTACCCATCTACTGCTGTTCGGCACGTAGGCACAAACAACAGTGAGAGACCTTTTCCCGACCCGAAGGCGCAGGGAAACGACCCTCTCGTTCACCGTGGTGAACTCCAACACATGGCGACTGAGCTGAGGGGCTATAAACAAGCCCACACCAGCCCGCCGCCTCTCACCCTGGACAATGGAAGTGAGCCCGACTATCTCTAGCCGGCTCCTTCCCCGCCAGCGAGGTGACATTCCATGTCCCTACTGAGAGGGTTTTGGTCCAGGGATTGGGTCGTCGAGGCACCCTGCCACGACTGCTACCCAGTCCCCATTGCACTGGCCTCTCATGGACCTTCCTGTGTGTGGTGGGCCTAGGGGAAGGCGGGCCCATGTCGCCATTTCGGGCTGAGCCTGTCCGGGTCTCACGGGCAAAGACCCGGCCACCAGGCGCTCGCCTTTGAGCCCCAACCCCAGGCCTGGCTCCAGGGAGGGGCCCCAGGCGACGTAACGGCCCTTTGATTTTTCTCCTCCATGATTAGCTTGTCAACCGCTCTTAGTCTGGCCCGTCACCTAGGACCTGTTTGCCATGGGAGACCCTACCAGGGGCATAATGCCCCCAACAACTCCTAGGCTAGCTCCTAGGATCACTCGGGATCACAAACCCCTCCACCACAGTAAGGTGACGGTTCAAGGAGGGGGTCTAAAATGTTATGAAATGTAAAGTTATTCCAGCAGATAGTTTTCATCCCATCTTCTTCTCGTTTCTTCCCGTCACACTCGCTCTTCTTCCTCCTCTCTTTGATTCACACCTTCCAGAGCTCCTGATTTGCCACTGTTTGCGAGTCTTCTTTGGAAAGTAGATATGATTTGGAAAGTTAACATGCCATGCTAATTCTTGACTCAAAGGCAGTGATATCTGGAATTAGACCCCCCCAAAAAAATTACAAATATGGCCTTGGTTGTCCAAAATAGTTTTTTTAATGAAAAGAAATGTTATCCAAAAGGTCCACAAAGTGCTCAACTATTATCTCATTTCACAGTATTTTGCTGTTATTTCGTTCACAACAAATTGTTTCACTGCAGAACATTTATTGTGGGATTAAACAGTGTTTTCTTTTCATTTAGATGTGTGCGGTCGGATGAAGGGGCTTATATGGGGGTTTGTAAGCAGTACCAAATATTTGCTCTGAGGACTAGAATTTTCTTTCTGTCTTTCTTCTCTTTATCCAGAGTTTCTTTCTTGTAAACATCAAGATCCTAATGAATATTCACAGATTTATGAATTATGAGGAAAAAAAGAGTATGGCTACTTATATAACAGTCACATTTGTTATAATTATCTGACGTGATTAAGCTCTCCGTTTGCTCTCATTATCCACTGCCGTCACTGCTGAGTAAGCCCTATGTTGCTACAAGTTGCAAGTGCTCAATTTACTAATTGCAATAGATCCTGCTGAGCCTCTGATAGTGTCACATATCCACATCAATAAAGGCTCAGGTGAAGCAGGTTGCCCACTTCTCTTCATAACTTCAAGAATTTTCTTGTCTCCACAAATTTGACCTTGGGACTCTCTGGAAAGGGAGTGCTTGAAGGACCCAAGATGCAGGAGAACTGGAGAAGCGAAAAGATGTAATGCACTTTATTAAAACAAAGGCATTGACACAGCAGGATATGCAATGAACCAAAAGCACTACGTGCAGGGACAAGCAGAGCAGGCTGGAGACAGAAGAGCAAGCACAACAAATGGACTGGCAGGGGAAGGAGAAGAGACGAGACAATCAAGAGGCTCATAAACTGAAGAGACAGAGTTGTGGATAATGAAGGAGAGTAACAAAGGGAAGAGGAAGAAGAGGAGGGAAGGCCAGGCACTTTCAAAATAAAAGGTATAAGGTCATCAAAGAAAAAATAAAAATAAACTTGAGATCAACAATAAAACAATTATAAAAGAGTGTGTTACATCACTTATTGTTAGATAAAATCTTTGTGTGGTCAACAAACTTCTACCTTAAAGTGAACCTACAGTAGATGCAGCAGCCCACACTTTGGCAGAGCAACTCCAAACATGCAGTTATGTAAACACAAAGCTTTCATTGAGCAAGTCTATATATATGGTGTATATTCAATTTGTGGAGCCCAAGCAACCTGTGCACAGGATCGTGCCTTAGCCCACATGCTTCAAATAATCACGATGCTGCAATCTGGCTGTTCAGTGGAGAATAACAGGCTGCCCCTCACGCTTTCTACTGTGGTATGCAAATGTGATGAAATCCATATCCTTTTTTCATTTTCATTCCAAACAGTAGGTTCATATGATGACGATGATACCCATCAATTTGGAATGGTTATGACGCCTTTTTCCAATTTTGGAGTCACAAGCTAAAAACATTCAAGCCAGTCACCAGTCCGGAAGTGACATCTCTGACCGTAGAGACTTCAGCTAACATGTCAATTGCTGGAGGACACAAGAATACAATTAGAAAACAACTGAACAAATATGGCGTGTCCATGAGGGTTGATAACCGTCAAGCTCGTGGCAGGGAGGTGATGATTTATGCTTTTTGCAGCAACAGGACCTGGGCACCTTGCTGTCTTTGAGTCGACCGTGAACTTCCTCTGTATACAACATCTGTCTGGCGGCTAAAGCTTTGCCTTAATTGAGTTAAAGAATCAAAGGTGCTGTCAAAGTCCAGACCTCAGCATCATTCAAATGCTGTGGACCTTAAGAGAGCTGTGCATGAACAAATCCCAGAAATCTCCTGATTGAAAAAGGCTGTACTTTTATTTTCATGATGATCAGATACCTGTCTGACCGAAATGGAAAGGGATTCAAATTTAAGGGATTTAACTAACAAAAGTAACAATGCAAGTGATTCAATAACGGATGCCTCCAAAATCTGTATTCCATGAAGTCCACAGCATCAATAAACCAGCAGAAGCTTTTAGTACCCTTGGAAATATGTTATGCTAAGTGTCTACAAAGGCGCATGGGGGCTGCCTCTGCCAGCTTTGTCATCAACACTGTCTTCTTTTCCATTAATATTCTGTTTATGCTGTTATAGCTGTTATAGTCATTCAAAAGAAAGAAAGAGAGGCCTTCATAAGTTCAATGGAAATAAAAGGACAGAAACATCATACTAGTTGTCATAGCAGCCCGAGGTAATTGTTTTTACATGAGGTAAACTGTGAATAGATGGTCAAGGCTGACTCTGCAGATAGGAATGAATACAAATGAGTTTGGTAGTCTTTCATCCACCACAAAATAATCCAGCTCGTTTTTTCAGTTTTCTGTTTATGTTCAGTTGTGTTTCATTGTTTGCTGTACCCCCAGTTAATGCAGTTTTACATGAACATCAGTATGAGGTTGGTTATTATGCTACAAACACTGCTCCTGATTTCAGAGAAAATGACTAAAGACTAAAAATCTTTGTCATAGAGAACAGTAATCAGAGTTGTTATTCTCACATCGTGGATAAACTCAAATTTTGTTAATGAAGAACAGCTTGAGCACAGCTTTCATTCTGTGATGGTGACAACCCAGCCAAAGACCCCAGTACATGCCAGCTCTGACAGTGAAGTCAGTCAGTAAAGCTGTCAGCGTTACTTCCAAGAGGCAGAAGGACCATTCTGGTAAAATCAAGCAGACAAAGAGCAATAAAACCCCAGCTATGAATTTGTGAGATTTTGCCTTAGCAGCCAGACACACACACACACACTCATGTATTCGTTTGTGTATCCATACATACTGTATGCACAGATGTAGGCAAGGGCAAACAGACACAAGCTGCAGAAGCACAAGCACCCACACAACCACCTTCACTCTGTTCTTCAGCAAACATCCTCAGGCACAGCGAATGAGCATGTCAGAGGTGTGGGATGACATTCTGTCACACAAAGAGAGTGTGTGGAGTCAGATGCCTCTTCAGCGTCCTCCTGTACATTTTCCTAACACACAAACAAAGCCTCACATGTCATTGTTTGTCCTTAACATTTCAGGCAGAAATTTCAATTCGGAGAAGCCAGATTTTTGTTTTTATTTTCTGTTCATCTTTGTCAACTTTGACATTCAAAGGACAAACTGTAGATATAAAAACATGCATTCAAAGGTATGCAAAAGTAGGTTAACATCTGTAGGAGTTGATCCTCATTACAGTGACAGGAAAAGATGAGTGGCGTACCGTAGACAGGCGCCGAATCTGTTGTTGGGCGGCGTAAGCACCAGAGAATGAGAGGATGAGTAGGCAGGCAGGCAGTGTGCCAGGGTTCTCCCCACAGCCAGAGACGCTCTAATTAAGGAGCACAGTGGGGAGAGAGGGCAAGAACAACAGCTCCGCATTGCCACATAATGATTTTCCTATCATCTCTTGTACAGGAAACACTGTGCATCTTTTGTCTGATGGGTATACACATCTGTGTTTCTTGAGCAGCTAGTCTAGTCACACCCAGTCACCCACAGTCTAAACGATTTTTTCAGTGCGTTGCAGTGGCAGAATATTGAACCCATCCAGCTTTAACAGAATAAAGCTTTGCTTTAACAGAATAAAGCAAAACACATGATGGAATAAAAGCAGCAGCGGAAGTATATACCTCATTTTGACTGGGTATTAATGGATTTTATAAGGCGGCTTGTCGCTAAAAACTACATCACGGACATTTAAGCCGCTCACAATTCTGTTCTCTATAATCATTTATACATATTTATAGCTCTGGTTCCATGTCCTAATTTTTTTTTTATAGCCATATTTCCAAATAGACTGACAGAGAAGAAAATTGGTAAACAGTGCCCATTTTCATCCTTCCTTCTACCGTTTTACTATGCACCCCCTCTTTTTTTTCTTCAGTCACACACTGATTAGCATGCTGTGAACAATGTGGGGTTCAGTGTTACTCAAAGACTGTTCAACACATGGAGGGGCTGTTGATCGTTGAAACCGATCATTTTATCCTTTGAGCCAAAGTCTAGAGGAAAAATACCTGCAGTGAGAGGGCAAAACGTTGCTCATTTCTAAAATAAAATGTGAACTATAAACATGACGAATGTGAAAGCGCAAGCAAAAATCATGTTAGCCCATGTCATTTTGAGATTAATCAAGAATATAATTTGCATTTAAATAATTACGCCCCAGGAATTACAGTCAGGATGATGTCCTCTGGAAACATTCCACAAACGTTCACACAGAATATTTCATGTTCAAATGTAGGTTAAATCCACTGAAGTGAAAGCTAATTTTGTCAAAAACATGTTTCATTTCTGCTAAACATTACTGCAGATTCTGTTACTTTGCATCATTATCTCTGTCTGTTTAGCGGTCCCCGTTCACTTTTTGGGGTTTCTTATTTTGATCATAATGATAAATGCAAAGCAAATATGCCTTATATGAAGAAATTGATAATAACTGTAAAGTGGATATATTTTATAGATAAAGTATGTCAGAAAAGGGGGTTGGCAGTGGTGGAGCAGATGGGTCCTGGTCTGATTTCTGAGGGCAGCAGATGTTCCGAGCTCCTACAGGCCACAGAAGTGCCCAAAGACTCAAACACCAGAGTGATAAAGAGGCCAAGTCCAATAATTCAGCATTGTATGTGCAATCCTTTTGATAGGAGTTAAAGGTATTTTCTAAACCAATATCTCTGCTGTTTTACTGTCTTTAGAGGGATAATTCCATATCTAAGTTGTAAGTTAATGTGCCGGTTGAAGAGACCAAGGAAAAGCAAAAACATCTGCATGAAAATAATATTTCAATATCTTCAGGTTTATTTGTGCTTAATGATGGCTGAAAACACCTGTTACACATTCAATATATTCAGTCAAAGAATAATCACAGCATTACACTGAGCCTTGAATATTTGTATCTTCTCAGCATCTGTCACAACTCAGCTTTGGCAGCAGTCACACTGCCATCACAAATCCGAACATAAACTAATCAGCGCAGTTGAGCACAAGGTATCATCCTCTGTCACTCACACAGTGCAAGCTGCTGCTGCGAGAATGGACCCAAACACAGTAAAAATATCAAACTCGTCATCTATAGCAGACGCTACGCTCTTCTCACCGCCCTTAGACTATGAGCGTTTGGAGATGCTGTGGGACTGTGGGCCTGGGAGGATGATGGAGCTGCATACCAAGAAGACGTCATCAAACAGCCCTCTCTGGGGAGAGCATCACCCTCTAGTGGACCAGAATGTGAAAAGCCAGGACTGAAATGTAATACGTTTGGACGGTAGTGCTTGATTGATAACTAAAGAAAAAGTTTGAGCTTTCATGACCCTCGTTTTGTTTGATTAAGGCACTAAGTTTACTGATATCACATGAAGTCACAAACACAAAGTTATGTGCATCATGCTTAAGATTTTGATGTATCAGCTATATTTCTAAGCTGCAAGATCCAAGATCTGGAGATGTTAGCTAGCAGCCATGAAATTATGTAATAACATGTTTTGGGACTCCTTTAAAATGTGTATTTGTAACCGAAGGTGGCAAACTCTGTTCCTGCTCAAGGACACAATTAACATGCTTTAATATGTTTGTGGAGAGTGAGCTCTAAGGCACCGATAAATCTGCCACTTATTGCAGAAACATTGGTCACACGTGCAACACTTGCAATCTCTTCTCCAATATTGTCTGGAGAGTAACATTGATGCATGATATTATCAGAATTATCTTCTCATAATACACCACCTTAGACACCTCATTGCAGAACTCCAACCATTCATTCAGCTAAATGATGGGACACAATAACCTCATAACAGTCCTGACATCTGATTATCAGTATCAAAGCTCCTCCCACTTCCGGAGGCTTTGACAAGGAGCGTGTTCAAAGTATTTATCTTTACAGAGCCAGATTACAACTGAAAAGTCTTTGGGAGATTTTCAATGCCTCATTTCATTCAGTCATCTTGCTGACAAAAAAAAAAAATCCTTTAGTGCAGCGGTTTCAGATCCCTTCATTAGGACTGCAAAAAGTGCAAACTTGCAATAAGGAACTTTGTTACAGTACGTAGTATTAAATAGATCTAAAGGCTGTTTCAGTCTTTCAGTCATCCTCTGTCACTCCTTTGAGACGAAGCTCCTCTTGAACCCTGAACAGGTATTCTGGATCTGGATATCCAAAACTGTGTTGGAGAGAGAGAGGAGCAGAACCGCACAAGATGTGACGACTGACTCTCGGGGAATAACAAAAACACATATATTTGTTAGCTCAATGCACACTTGTCTTAAAAACGTTTAAATTCAATTCAATTCAATTTTTACATAGCGTCTATTACAATAGAAGTTGTCTCTAGGTGCTTTCCCAGAACAGGACCACGACCAATTATTACATAAACATAACAAACACTGGCAGGTAAAAACTCCCCTCGTGGGATAAAAACCCTAAATCCCTTAATAATAGCATCCATACTTCCAATGATGGTTACAATCATCCAGTCAAACATTTTGGTTCAATTGTGAACATCTTATCAATCATGGCATTTTATTAAAATATCAAAATAGTGTTCATTCTTGGTTTTCCTCTATATTTGTATTATGACCGTGTACTAAACTAAAATGTTTAACGAGAACAGCCATACAAAGCTGCAAGTATTATTCCAGGCTGATTATTGACATCTATTATCGCTTTTCTTGTTTATATCTACTATCGAAAGGTTTTAATAAACATAAGCATTTTTGAGGCCAAAATAACCCGTGCTTACCACTGTGGACCACCTCCAATGTTGGTCTTATGGTGAATGTCGTTCCAGGTGATGACGTTGTTGAGGCCTGTGGTGGCCGAGCGTCCGACAGTAAATACGAGCCTCCTGTCGAACGCTTTCTGAAGCAGCCTCAAGACTTTCTCTCCCTCTTCGCAGGCAGGCAGGAAAGCAGTACGAGAGGTGCTGCTGTACCTCACTCCAGGGTTCGGATGTTCAGGCTGAAATACAACAAACAAACAAAAAAATTATAATAATATTTGTACATACATACATACATATATATATATATATATATATATATATATATATATATATATATATATATATATATATATATATATATATATATATATATATATATATAATTACTAAAAAAAACTAAATGCTTGGATTATTTGCAACATTTATCAAAAGATAAAGTTAAGTATGTCAGCTGAAATAAGTATGAATTAAAGGGGACATATTATGAAAAACACGTTTTTTCTTGTTTTAACATATATAAAGTGGTCTCCCCTCACCCTGCCAGTAGAGGGGAGACGAAATCCCATACATTTCTGCAAGGTCTCTGACCCCCGCCCGACAGAATCCCCCAGTGTCACGTGATTTTTTTTGAGCCGATCAGAATCTGTGCCTAGGGTGACGTCACCCGAGGCACAGAGGTTCGGCCTCCGCTGCTGAAACCACGCCCACAACCAGCTCTCTCCGCCGGCTAGAGTTTCAGCCATTGTTTAGAAGCGGTGGCTGTTTGAACAGCGAGGGAGAGTAGAAATGAGATTTTGCATCGACATTTACCCTCATAAAAGGATCAGTTCCCACAGCACGGACCGGGCAACTGCACACGAGTCAGCGGTAAGTTCCTTTTTTTTTATGATATTTATATTTGTATGATCTTTGCATGGGCTAAGTATTTAGCTTAGCTCCGGAGCACCGGCGCCGCATACGAAGCTGCAGGAGCTGCTCACGGACCGGCCCGGCTCCAGTGTTCCCTAACGGAGCCACTCACTCGTTAGGTAAATTAGTAATACATTTTTTCTGTCTGGTTTCAGATCTTCCAAGCACCTGAAGCGACACCTTCAGAAAACGCACGGTCCTTCCTTGAGCCAGCAATAGTGCATAAATGTTATTTATATACAACTCATATTTTATTTTTTTAACAATAACGTTGCCATTTGTGAAAATTCAGTGTTGTGATTTATTTACAGTTAACATGATTCATCTGTCTTGTAACATAAATGATGAGAAATCTTCCTCTGTGAAGACGAGGTGACTAAAGGCTGATTTATGGTTCCGCGTTACACCAACGCAGAGCCTACGGCGTAGGGTACGCGTCGATTTAATGCAGAACCGTAAATCAGGCTTTAAGATCCGTTTAGAGCGTGTAACAGAATGAGAGCGTCCGACTATCAGGTAGAGCTGCGTGACATCGGACGCTCTCTGTCCACACTGAAACTGTTAAACTCGCGGCCAGTTAGGACAGTCTAATACAAAAAAAATAAAGCCATGGAATTGATTTCGTCGCAGAAGCTTCTCGCATGGGACACGTTTTGTGTACGCCGCAGCCGGCTGCTCTGGCCGGAGCGAGGCTTATTCTCCTCCCCTCCTACACGTCATTCAAGCAGCCAATCAGTGCAGAGCCTCATTATAATAGCCCCCCCCCGCCCTGAAAATGAAGCACAGAAAAAGGCTTTAGAAGCGAAAAAAATAAAAACATGGCCCAGAGACTGAATTTCTGATTTAGATTTAGATTTAGATTGTTTTTAAGACATTTAAGGCCTGTTTAAAATATACATTAAATGCCATAATATGTCCCCTTTAAAGCTGAATAATTTTTCTTTATGTCCTTCATCATAGTTTTGCTTGATTTCAGTTAGATGCAGCTGAAGGAGGTCAGTTTACACATTTTAATAATGGAACATGTAATTATGTATTACATGCAGAATCTGACTTGAAGTGGTCCCACTAAAATAAGCAATAGATTCTCTGAAAAAGATGGATGGATGGCAGTTGATGCTACTCCAGATTTGAGACCAAGACCATATGAACAACTCCACACTGTTACCATCTCAGATCCTTGTTTTTGAACTGTGCACAGATAACAATCCTGACTGCCCTTCACTTAAGTGGAGACAACAAAGCATCCCTTATTTCTAAAAGTGCCATTTTAATTTTCAGGACAATTTTCATGGCATCTTTTTTCCTGTATAAATGACGTGGTAGAGACATGGTGAATTGTATCTCTGTATTAAGCAACCAACTATGTCTAGTGATTTTTTCCTTATCAACAGAAGTTTCTTAAAATTCTTTGAATCTTTGCTGGAGTGGCAAAGGGGTAAAAAAAGCCCTTTCTGGAACAGTCTACCTGAAAAGACGGAGCAGACCGTCCTGCTGCAGGAATCTTAGGTCCTTCTTTTTGTGCTGTGAGATGTTGCATATATACTACAAAACTGTGCAATTTTCCCTTCAGTTGTCTGTTGGAAAGCAGAATCAGAACTAGTGACTTTTGTACCTCAGATGTTAAATAAATATTAAATAACTTGAAATTATTGCTCCGTTTGTTCAAAGTCACAACCATCTTACTTCAAAAGTCTCTCTTAGATGCCTTTTTTATGATTATGTTAATTATCTTTTGCAAATTATCTGTGAAATATTTATTTTTATTTTATTTTTTCGTTTTGCATTTCAAAATGTTCTAATATTGTATTGCCCTTAATCAAACCTTTTTGAAAGACATTGCCAGTATCAAAGACAAAATTGACATACATGTATGCATAATAGATTAAACAAAACATTCTCTCAGCTTCAGTATTTCATGTTATATTTGTACTTAGGAAGAGTTTAAATAATGTTTATGATTGTACATAATAGGCAGTGATCAAGAATTGTGCTCTGAACATTTCAGAGCCTAATTCTTTGTGTTCTTTTTAAACTTTTTCTGAGCTTTGCCTGATTTAATAATAATTAAATTTAATATTGAATATAGTCGCTGATTTTACCATTAGCCAAGACTTTGGCAGTGTTATTTATTCCTACTTCATAAGATGTATTATTATCAGTATATAGGCCAAAAGTTATGGATCGCTTAGCTACAACAAACAAGAATATGAGAGTACATTTATGCTGCTTAATTGTGTGTGTAAATACTAAAGCAAATAAGCTTTCACCAACTTACAAAAGTCAATATTACATAAAGGAAATAATTATGTATTTTTCTTGCAAGGAGCCACATTAGTCTTCCCCCCAGCTCTACCATGTTTCTATGGCAACAGAGGGATGGGGCCCATCAAAATAACCACCTGATTCCACACAACATTATAGGATTGGAGGCCAGAAACTAGTGTTTGGGTCACTTTTCTTCTTTTTTTTCTTAATATAAATTGTGATTCGGCAAGCAACGCTGTCCCCTGGTGGACGTATGTGCAGCACACAGACATGAACTGTGATGTGTACTAAAGGCTGATTTATGGTTCCGCGTTACATCAACGCAGAGCCTACGTCGTAGGGTACGCGGCGACGCGCACCGTACGGAGCGCGTCGCCGCGTACCCTACGGCGTAGGCTCTGCGTCGATTTAACGCGGGACCATAATTCAGGCTTAAAACAACCAGGTCTCACCCCTTGTATCCCAGCTGGGAAACTATAGGTAATGACGATGGAGCCGCAGTGCTCGTAGCCGGGCAGGCTCTGCCAGCCGCGGCTCACCGCCATCGTCCCTGTCGGCTGCGTCCCTGTGTAAACTCCGTGGAAGGTGTTGCATATCGGACAGGCAGGCTTCCGGCTGAAAACAGTGTCTATGCACTCTGTGCAGAAGGAATGGAGGCACCTCAGCGTTTTCTTCCCCTCAATTTTGTCCAAGCATATGGCGCAGTCCTCCTTGCTTTCAGCACAAAAGTGACCATCCGCTGCCTTTTCCATTATTTCCCGGTTTGTGACGAAAAGTATGAGGCCTTTCTGTGAATGGGTGTTCGTGGGCCGTGCTGTTACGCCTTATCTGTGACGTCAGAATAAAGGAAAAGGCGTGCAGTGTTTCTGCTGGTGATGCTCGTGCAGGTCTGACAACTCTCCCAACTTAAAACCATGTCCAAACATTAACCAGTTTCAAAACAAATGTAAAAAGCAATGTTATCCTGCAGATAACACTATTGGGTGAAGGGGTAGATTTGTTTATATTTATGTTCAGAAATGGGCAGCTAATTATTTGTATGCATGTGTATATATAGGTGTATATATATGTGTGTGTGTGTGTGTATATATACACACACACACACATATACAGTATATATATATATATATATATATATATATATGTGTGTGTGTGTGTGTGTGTGTGTGTGTGTGTGTGTGTGTGTGTGTGTGTGTGTAAGTAGATATATACATAGATATAGCGCAGGTGCAGTTAATAGAGACAGTAAAGTGTAAATAAGTATATCTATATAAATATTTATATGGGCATGTGTGTACAAATATATAGAAATATTCAACTATGTGTATGTATGTATAGGTATGTGTGTGAGTATAATTACAGTATATAATAATAATAATAATAATAATAATAATAATAATAATAATAATAATAATAATAATAATGTTATTTAGCAGTGTGAGTACAGTGTGTGAGTATTTATAAATACGGGTTAAATGATTAGTGAATGGGGGTAGGATTAAATAAGTTTACACTTCTTCCTACTCCTTTTTTGCACATGTAAATTAAGATATCAAGTGTTAAAGGATGAAATTCTTTGTTTTGTTGTTTTGTTTTCTTAAACTTCTCTTGAAGTGTTGTTTTTTACATGTACAAAAATAAAATAAATCAAATCAAATCAACTCCCTGAAAAATAAATAAGGGGCACCTCATCGGCAGGGCCGGCCAACCCGATTGCCTTCACCTCGCTCAGAGTAGAGCTGCACGACTGGCACTTCACTGTTCTATTAGGAATTATGTAAATACTATGCATGATAAACTCTCCTGGATGAAAGTAGAGAAGAGATTGGCATGCAGCCTTATTTTGTATTTGAATAATAGTTGTACTTTGCATAAACCCAGTAGCCTCTTTTCTCTATTAGTACCGATCAAGATCACGCATGATTATGATACCAGACAGGCCTTAAGCTGTCGTTTCAGACTACCTAGACCGAGGACAAATGCCCTGAAAAGAACTGTATTGTACAGAGCTATTGTATACTGGAATGGACTTCTGTACTGCCTCATACTCAAGTGTGAGAAATCAGGATTTAAAAGGGAATTGAAAAAAGCTGTTTTGAGTAAAGAAATCAGGGTTAAATTCAGTTGACTGATGTCTGTAAAGCTGCAGAGTGCCTTATTTTGTATTTTTAGTTTAAACTTGTACAGATATTATTATTATTATAGGAATAATTTAATTGCTTGTTTTTATTTTATTTTGTATTTTTTATGATTTTTATTTTGGGAACACTGTGTAGGAACTGTTATTTGTATTGCTTTTTAGGGACCTCAGGAAGAATAGTGACAACTAATGGGGATCCAATAAACAATAAACAATAAACCCTTCCTGGCGTGGGGAATTTTTTTAGCCCTTTTTTTGTGAGTGAAATTATTTTTTAACTGTTTGACTCGAACCTGAATTGAATTAGATGCATATTTTTGAATGCCATGAACACATGGAAAACAAATTATTATCCAGCAATTCACTTTAATGCAAAATAACAATATGAACTGAATAAAATAAGTATCTTTCTTAAATATAAACTTGTCCTGCTTAACTTAAAATTGTATAAATTAATATAAAACAATAGAAAGAAAGCAGAACATCAATTCTCCACACTCATACACCAGCCAGAGCACTGAGGTCGTCAAGTCAGTTGCTCTTAGACGTCCCAAAATCCAGGCTCAAAACAAAAGGTGGCCGAGCCTTTGCGGTGGCTGCCCCTAAGCTGTGGAATAGCTTGCCACTAAATATTAGATCTGCTCAGGTCCTAGAGGTTTTTAAGTCATCTTTGAAAACGTATTTCTTTTCATTGGCTTTTGGTGTACGGTAAATAGTGGCCTACATCTGTGGTTACTGTGAGAAGTGATTGTGCACTTTGTGTGTCTGTTGTTTGCTGTCTATTTTTTATTATTCAGATTTCATTGATCACCCTAGTACATTAGAACTTTATTCAAATGCAGGTCCCGAGAGCCAGAACTGAACTGGGTAAAAAGGCTTTCAAGTTTTCTGCCCCCTCAACCTGGAATGATGCGCAGAAGGACTTGAAATTGGTTGATCTAGTATCCTTGGGTGAATTCAAATCAATTTTAAAAGACAGAGAAATTAGCTTTCTCGGTTCTTGTGACTGCCCCGTTGTGTACATTTTACTATTGTTTTACTATTGTTTCCCCGGAATGTGTGACTGACTGTCTGTGTTTGTATGTATTGTTGTATTGTTTTTATGCTGCCATTTTGGCCAGGTCACTCTTGGAAAAGAGGTTTTAATCTCAATTAGTTTTTTTACCTGGTTAAATAAAGGATATATATTAGTGATTTCATTGTTTCTGCACTTTGTGCTGTATTTTCTTTTGGTATTGTTTCATTTTAATGTATACTGTATAGCACTTTGGTCGACCTCGGTTGTTTCTAAATGTGCTATATAAATAAAATTGACATTGACATTCTGTAATAGTGCACATTTTTAGTGCAATAACAAAAGTCCAAACAGAAAGTCTGTAGAAAACTTTTGAACGTATTTGTGCCTCAAAAAAGCCATGACTATACGCTACAGTTGTAGTAAAACAGAAAAAATAACGACTATCTTTATGACTATCTTTTAACTCTCACAGTAATATGGGATAAAGTGCGTCCCTTTTCAGCTCAATACAGGACTTTATATGTACTTAAGTTTCTAAATAAATGGGACGATTAAGTTTTTCAAGGGACGGTTGGCAACCCTATGCTCGTGCCATACCTGTCAAGTTTTGGATTGAAAAATACAGGAAATGTCCCGCCGCTGTCCCACCAGCCCAACCAGATCCAGTATTTTACATTTTAAAACAGATTTACAACAAATCTAAAATAACTACCTGTCAACAACTTACAAACTACAATTATGTGCTCAGAATCTGATAGTCCGACCTTTGTTGACATTAAAATGCTGTGGACATTCCTATGTATGTAATTCCTATGAGTCTAAATGAAAACACAAAGGGGAATTAAAGCACATTTATTTATTTTAAATATTTTTAGTTTATATACTCATTGGTTGTCTTCAAGTGAAACATTTACATTTTCTTTTAATTTGTCATTTTCACTCATGTGGCTCTCTGGCATTCACTGACGGATGACGTGTTTCTGAGCCTCTAGCTGAAATAACTTTCAGAACGCTTCAGTGAGCCCCATCCCGCTCCTCTTTAGGAAAGTAAATTCGGTTTCCCATTTTTAGAGGTATTTACATGAAGTCTAAGCTTCTTTGGCAGAAATCTCTCTGGTTACATCCATCCATCTCTGATTTGTTGTTCTAAGTTTGTTCCCGTTGTCACCACTAACCTCGCGAGAACTGCCACCCAGGCTACAGCAAGCAGCAGTTCTCGCGACATTAGTGACAATTCAGTTTGCAGTTTAAAAATTATTATATTATAATATGGGAAATTTAAAAGAAAATACTAATATGGGAGGACGGCAGGAAGGAGGGGTAAAATACGGTAGTTTCCCGACCAAAACGGGAGACTTGACAGGTATTGCTCTTGCTCGTGCATGTTTCAGGAAGTGGTGCACAAAGTATACATTTTCTGCATTTGGGTTCTACTACTCAGAATGTGGTATACTGTATTCAGTAATGGATCAATATTAATTAGTCTCTTATTCGTGTCCCAGGAACTAAACAACACTTTGTGAATTATAACCTCTTTTTTGACTTCAATTGATATTCTGAAGGGTTTTCCTTCATCAAGGAAATTATTCTTCAATCATCCACTTTTGCTGCCTTCTGTCTTCCAGGCCTTTTGATGCTGTAGAGCTAACTACTGATTTATTTTTAATGAAGTACCAGACTGTTGATTTGGCCACAGCTCTCTCATAGATTTGTTATTCATGTTTTAATCTAATGATGGCCTCCTTCACTTGCATTAAGATCTCTTTGGACTACATATTTGTTGCTCCAGTCAAACCTATTTCAGATGCCTTGGATCATTTCAGGTACTTTTGATCTGTTTCATTTATCTTGAAGTGACAATGATTGTACGGTACCACACCTGTCTGATTAACTTCTTTTCAGTCAGTTATCCAGACTCTGTAAGTCCCTGAAAAACGAGGTATTTTGCTTAAAATGTCTGTAATTCCTATATATGCCAATCTTTTGTGAATGCTCTTGAACTGAAGCGAAAAATGTCTCAGTCTTTTTTTGTCTCATTTTAAATCCAATGTGGTGATGAATAAATAGAGAATCACATCAACTCTGTTGTTCAAATACTTCTCTACCTAACTGTAAACTGTAAAACTAAAAACATATTAAGTATGCCCCACACCCATTGCAATGCTTTTAATTTATTTTCACAGAATCTTACAGTATTTTGGATTCGAGTGTTCGGAAGAAGAACAACAGTAGGTTTATGTGAAGCACGTTAACATGATACTGGTTCTGTATTCCCATATGACACTCATCAATTTAGGGAAATACAATTGCCAAGACTCAGTATGACAGCAGACTCAATCTTTGATCACTTTAACAGCATAGAACATGTTGTAAATGCAATAGTTGATGTGACAAGCGGGGCAGAGGTTGGATTAGAGGGGGACAGTGGTTGTGGTCTGTCAGAAGTTATTGGTTTTTCCATCATTTTGTGTTAATAAATTACATTTTCTGCCAATTGTTCACTGAAGGCACTAACAGTTACTTTTTATGCATAGATGTAAATTTAACGTTAATTTCAAATTATTATGAAAAACAGAATTCAAAATCTACAGTGATTTTACCCAAAAATCTTAAGTGATGGGATTTTTGAAAAATATCAAGTTCATGGAGGTTAAGTTGCTTTCACAAAACTGTAAGAGATTTAGCCTAATTTCCCTTGGTCATTTGTTTGTTTTTTCTTTTATGAGTCTCTAGGTCCCATCTGCCATGATCTCCATAGTTCTGTGAACTACAGCTGATGATATAAAATGAAAAAAAACTAATTTTTTTCTGCGTAAGAGCATCAGAGGACAGAATAATGCAGGTAACAACTCTATCCGTCACACTTAACTAATAGTGTCATTAATGATTATGTCCACATAATATATGTAATCATCATCAATCATCTGTATGAGAACAGCTGGGGAAAATACCATATTTACATATTGTTTTCTACAGTTTTCTAGAAATGATTAATAAAGATCCGAGCCTCTTAATGACAGCATTTTGTTTCTCCTGTCTTCCGTTGTGGATGTGGTTTACCTGCCGTGTGCAATTAATGAGTTTTATTTGATGAAAGAGTAAACTGAAACATTAAATTATTACTTAGCTTATTCTACAATTGCATGTAAAAAAAAACACAGATGATTTGTGAGACTGCTCATCAAAATGTCATTATCATGTCAAAGTACCAACCAGAACTAACTCGCCGTGAATCATCACTTGCTTTGACATTCTGCTGCATGTGATGCACCTTGTTTATTGAGGGCCCGTATGCAATATTCAACACAAACCCAAACATAACTCTTTATTCAAGTATTAAAATGTGAAGCACATTATTCTGAATATCAACAAAGTACGAATCAACACAATTAGAAAAGCAAAACTCGGTTTTCCTTCACAATCAATTAGTAATATGTGGAATCCCTCTGTCTGCCCTTCCTCCTGGCTCCTCCTCGGCCATGTAATGCATAGAAATGTTTGCACAGTAGCTTTAGTAAACTACAATCCTGTGTCCCAAAAAATATTTGAGTTGGTCCCTTAACTAAAATACAAAGACGTTGAAAATATAATAAAAGTATTTGATGCGTGGATATGACCATTCAAATCCATGGTGAATTTAGCCAAGCAGGTTTCTGGATTTTCAAAGCACTTTTTCCCCACGTACAGATTATCCGTTCTGAGGGTCTTTTTCAGCATTTGGAGAATAAGACTGTTTATGAGGGAGAGGGCAAATTCAATGACACATAAATACACATTTTTACAAACGGTGTGTTTCGTACTCCGTAGCAGACAGTACAGCTAAAACATAATAGTGTGTACCTATCAAATAACACTAAAATACACCCAAACAGCTTATCATTCATCAGAACCATCATGCTTGGTTTTTATTTTATCAAAAATGAATATAAGAAAGGCACAACAAAATTAGATCAGTATCCCACCCTAAATCAAATCAATTGTTCACGCAACATTTTTTTAATATTTCTTTTTTCCAAACTGCCTTTTAGTGGGTTTAAGCAAATTTCTAAACAGTTAGCTTATTTTAAATGAGAAGATTAAAAGGCAAATCTCCCAGTCTGACAGGGACTGAAGCATAGATAATTAAAGAGCCTTTGTGCCTTCGATTTGGTTTAAGTGGTTTATATGCCCTTCATAGTTGACATCGTCATAAATCTGGTAATCAAAGGAACACGTTACTAACTAGTGAGGAATTGGGTGTAACACCTCAGAGACATCTTGATATAACAGCAGTAACAAATGCAGAAAAACACAACAAGTGGGAATGCATGCCAAAAGGTGCTGCAATGAGACATCATTTAACATTCCACTCATCTAAGTAAAAACAGGGATGAAGGTCACACACAGATGAGTGTTTGAAGCAACTGACATCAACTTGTAGCCAGCTAATAGCTGATGGCTGCGCAAACCTGTTTGTCCCCAATTACCCTTTACATGGGAGGAAGCAAAAACCCTTCATACTACTACTACTGCGCCAAAAATCAAACTACCTTACCAAAGTGCCTGTGAGTGCTTTAGATTGCAATAACTTCAGAAAATGATTTCTGTTTATAGAAGCAGTGCTACTCTGTCGTATGAGCCAAGTACAATCCTTACAACAGGTAATTAATAACAATCAAACTTGTTCAACAAACATTGTTGAGGGATACAACCAAGGATGTGTGCTTTTAAGAATTAAAAGTAACCCCCAAAGTAAGAACTGAGGAAATAAACACTGTTGGAACATAAAGTCTAAAAAGATTAAACTTGGATTTCCTAAATAATATTAAAGTACCATGAACGCCATCACGCCACGATGCTCGTAGATGTGTGCATCAGTTGCCAGGCCCGTTGCCAGCAGAGGCAGTTTTGAGAATTTGTAATATAAGAATGCACTGCACTCAAAAGGGTTTTCTTCCAAATGTTGCACTGGGGGTAAGCTGAACCCTGCAGAAAATGAACAAACAGAAGAACAAGTAGTGGGGGGAGATATGGGCTCTGCTGCAGCATTAGATGCCTGTCTGGTGCGGTTTTCGTCTTCAGCCGTCGAGCATTCAGGGCACAACCTCTAGCTGAGTCATGCCCACAGCAAGGACGTTCACAAGGTCCTACAAAGTCCTGGAAGATCTGTCAATTTCAGGCTGTCAGTCCGCTGTGATGCCTTTTTCTCTGAGCTCCTCTGTCACTCGCACCAAGTAAGTGGGATCTGGGTACCCAAAGCTGAAAGGAGGAATAAAAAGCCATCAATACAATTGCGTGAGCTCAGACACCAACAGAACCACTGAGTAAAGGACATTGAGTGATTGCATTTCCATGAGAGTAACAACCACGACCTGTCAAGTCTTTATGGAGTTATTTTTTTCAGCTACCACATTTCAAAACGTTGATGAGAATATTACAAAATCAAATCAGTCAGCAAGAGGCATTCACCTCCAACTGACAGCTTACACATACCAGCGCGGACCACCCCATATTGAGGTTTTGTGATGAATGTCATTCCACGTGATGACGTTCTGCATGCCTGTAGTCATGGAGGTACCAATGGTGAAGATAAGGCGCTGTTCGAAGGCCCGGCGCAGCAGACCCAGCACACGGTTCCCCTCGGGGCTATCAGGGAGGTAGGCCACGCGGTCTGTTCCAGGGTATCGAACACCCGGGTTGGGGTGTTCTAACTGTTGGTTAAGAAAAACATTTTAGTTGCCTTATGTAGCTTTGTGTGCATTTTGGAGATGTCTGCAGAGATGCATGTTTTTGAGACTGCCCTGAAAAGGCAGCACATAATATAACAGGTTGACTTGCATTTCTGAAACCCTAAAGAGCAGGTTTTCCACTTCAGGGTTTGGCACAGAGCATTACAGGTAAGATACGTTTTGTTTTCCACCACAGGTGGTTCATCCTATAGAAGATATTTTACTGCTTGTAACAGTGCAGATGCAGCATAAACCAGAGAAGTGGAGGTTATGAAAGGAATGCCTTACTTGATGGTTGGTATGTGGTTGTAACAAGACACATGGATGAAGAAGCGAGCATGCCAGAGGAACTACGTTTGTGTTGCCACAGCCAGGTTTTGTAATTTTAATTTCACAAGTTTTATGTTTTAATCCTCTGCTGCTTACGTCAAAGGAATTACTTCAGTTAATGACAGGTTTCAGATGACTGTATATATGAGAAATCCACACCTGCTTGCTGTTGGTTTCCGGAGGGGAAACTTGACTCACTTCACTCAGACAGGTCCGTTTATTTGCACAGGGAGGTACAACACTGCATAACCTTTACCTAAGAGTTTTAGTGGCTTTGACTCAAATATAACAAAGAATGTCTGAAAACACTTCAGTAACTACTGTGTGGTTTGACTTCATCAAGCACACTTTACAGAAAAACATTTTTATTTTATTAAATAGGAAACTTCATTTTTGAGTAGTTTATCAAAGTTAGAAACAACAACATTACCAGATTAATTTTTCGAAATGCAGGTCATTTTTCATTTATTTCTATGAATTTTGATCAAAACACCCTTCCAAGGCAAACTTCACTTGGGGTTGATGGTTTGAGTTACTTTCTCGTGGCACATATTAGACAAACAAGGATTTTAAATCCTTGGGTTGAATTAACTCCACCACTCTTAAATGTATACATATTTGAGACTACTTAATAGATAATAGATGAGCCGAAATTAAATGTACCCATAGACAACTACTAAAAGTTACTGCAGTGTGCCATGCTCTTGTTGTACTCACCGTTTGTTGGCCTGGAGGGAAGCTGTAGATGATGCAGATACAGCCATAGCCTTCATGGCCAGGAAGCTCCAGATCGGGATCTCTCTCCACAATCATTGTACCGTTGGCAGGCTGGTTGCCGATTAGCTGGCCATACACTAGTCGACACACGGGACATGCTTTCTTCACCTTAAAGGCTTGATCCAGGCAAGAGCGACAGAAAGAATGGCCACATTTCTCCAGTGTTGTCTTCTCCACTATCTCCCCCATGCAGATAGAGCAAGTATTAGTGTCCTCCGCTTCACTGTGGGAAGCCATGCTAGAGACCAGGTCTTTCCTCTGGGCTGCCTCGTGCAGCATGGCACATGCCTCCTCATCAGCAGGCTTCCTGAACCTCTGCGGCTGTCTCTGGGAACGCCGAGGTTGTGGAGGCGGAGGCTGAAGCAGGCTCCCCTCTCCATTCTGCTCAAGGGCTCCCACACAAGGCAGAAGAGCCCTCTTCCTCTTGGGTCCCCCCTCCTGTTTGCTCATTTCTTTGCGGGCACAGCGGCATAAGTCAATGAAGGCTTTTCGTGTCTCACTGGAGACGGGTCCATCTATCACTCCAGCTCCAGGGCTCCTGGAGCCTTCCACCGGCTGCAGCCGAATGGCACAGCAGCCCCCCCTTTCTCCTCGCCTAATGATACCGGCGCTCATCCCCTGCCTGTGCTGGAAGTCAATGAGCCAGGGCCGCCCGGCTGCAACCAGGTAATCCCACACCGCCTGAGATACCAGCACCTCATCACTGCCCTGGCCAGCACGCACACTCATCTCATCAGAGGAAACTGCACAGACAGCCAAATAAAAGTCATCACAGTTCAACCAGGAGTATCCCAACAGTCATTTGCATGTACATAATTTTGCATGAATGTAAATCCACTTTAATAAGTTAGAGCCTATGATGCATCAGCCCATTTTTGTGTTGTTATATGCATTATAAAAGGATTCAGCTATATTTTACTGAGACACGGCTCAAATACAGTTATTTGTGATTTAGTGTCTTATGCAATAATGCAAATAAGAACATCATGAGATAGTTACTGTGTCTGCAGGACAAAATTAATTTGATATATTTACAGGGGCGGCTATTTGGTGTGACGAATCAAAGAAATATAGCCTACAACAGGCTGAGGACGAATCAGCTGTTTAGATGGACTGTAAACAAAGAAATCTAAACCCTCTCATAGGCGTTACAAATAAAAGCAATGACAAGCATGTACAAACACGAAAGTAGCACTTATTGAAGACGAAAGCCTACCTTGTGATCCCATAAATTCCTCAATTGCGATTAAAGCGTCCTGTTGACGAGAAAATGAGGATAAGACAAGCCGAGGCAATGGAGCAAACGCTGCCACAGTCGCGCGTTGATATTTACACAGAGCCATTCTCCGCCGCAGCGGAGGGGAAATTCAGGGAATTTGTAACATTAGTTTGGCATTTTTTTAAACACATTTCCCATTAAAATGGGCCCGATGCATGCACGTATTCCTTAAAAACCTCACCCTTCTCTGTAGCTCGTCGCAGCCTGTCAGGGAGGTCTCCAGCTGGATTAAAGAGCAGCGAGCTCCATCGGCGGAGGCCTTTATTTCTGACGTGCTGCTGCAGTTTATCGGCGGATAATGACTCTTTCGTGGTCAAGGCATGATATCCAAACGCATCCCCGACATTACGTCGTTGTATGTTTTCGTGAACGCTTTCCTGGCTCTTGCAAATGCCATTCAAGCCCTCTTCCTCCTCCTCCTCCTCCTCCCCCTCCTCCTCAGTCTCGTCCGTGTTCGCCTTCCGTCCTTGGGCTGGAGGCGTCACACAAAGTAAACAGCGTTAGTAGTTACTCTTCCTGCTCGCTGCGCAGTCAGATAAATCACACGTTTGCACTTTCAACCTCATGTTTTCGACTCCCTAATTTTTGCTAACTGTACGGGGGGCATTACACATGAATATATAGGGACTTTTTGGGACCCATGAGAATATCATCAGGAAGTTCGTCACTGAGTGACGTGATTGGCTCACATGGTGGTTCTGAGTTTCTTCATTGTCTGATGCCAATTGTGTATTTTGTAATGCTGAAGTGGAAACGATTAGGCACCTTTTCTTTGAATGTAATTTTTCCCAGATTTTTGGGAAAAAAATTGAAGCTTACATCACATCACATTCCAACATACCAATTAAATTGAATGCCAAAGATATACTGTTATATAATAAAGATAGGAAAATGCAACACTTAATTAATCTGATTATTCTAATTGCAAAATTCCACATACATAAAACCAAATTTTCCAAAGGTCGACCTTTCTTTCCTGTTTTTGAAATTGATTTCAATAACTACCTTGAATGTATTAAAAGAATTGATAATAAAAAATGTATACACACTGTTAACATAATTGAAGAAATATTTGGAGAAATATAATATATGTCCTGCCATTTTCTTTCTTTTTATTTAAATTCATTTATTTTATTATATTTATGTTACTTATGTAATGACTTATGCACTTCATCCACTTTATGTCTCATACTGTATTTGTTTATTTAATTCTTTGATGCCTGACTGTTTTGTATTGTCCACGGTCAATGTTCTGACTGTAATTGGAACTTTTAAATAAAGTTTTAAAAAAAAAAGAGTTTTTTCATTGTCCTTTTTTGTTAGTTTTTTTTAGTTACAATTGCGTTGTGAATCATGCTATTGTCACGATTATCCGCTTCAATGGCATAGTGCTAAAAGCCCCCCCCCCAAATAAATAAATACATATCCAGCCTACATCCTGGGAAAACCCACTCCAATATTGGAAAAGCCAGGATCAGTTTATGTGGGATTTTTTTCTCTTTTTGGGAGCTCCAGTGGAGGGTTTTATTTTAAAACCCAACACTAAAACACAAAGAAAATTAATTAAATAAATAAAGATGGAAAAATGGCATTAAAAACATAAGATAATTTAAAATCTGAATCAAATATCAGTCCAGCTTGCCTTTCATTTGGGGTAGCCACCTAGCCTGGAAAGCCATTATTTTCAACATCACCACAAAGAATAGGTCTGGTTATTCTGAATCCCTTTGATTTCCAGGAGTCGTGCCAATGGGCCAGTAGAAACTGCCTGTGGATGCCATTGGATAGGAAAACAACCAATCAACTTAACAAAACATGTGACAGCAGTCATTTGGGTTTTTTTGAGTGGTGGCCATTTGCTCCTGTTTAACCATGTTCCAATTCAGAGTCTGCATTCTTTCAAGGCTGCATTTGAAGGCCAGTTGCCTCACAGCATTTCTGCAAAGTCTGTCTGATTCAAAATGTTCCTTCAAATATGATCTACAAATGTGTCCCACCTGAAGGCTAGATCAAGTGGATCCTTTGCAGCATAACATTTCTCAAAATCCTTTGCATGGTTGGTGTTTGGTCAACAGATTGTAAATATGGTGGGCCAGAGCAATGATTATAGATTATAACCGGAATTAAATACCAGCAACAGGGATTGAGGTTTTCAATGTTTCCTAAATTCTATTAAACGGAACAACAAAATATGCAAATGAAAGTAGGATTTCTGGCTACATTTTTGGAGATGGATGAGAAATGGTTGATGACTGACAGGACCAGTGCTGGTGATTTAGACAAGAAATTATCCGAATGCTAGACACATTTCACATCATCAGTGGTTGGTTTGGCACTTTGTAGTCTACAAAGGATGTAGACCACCGCATTTTGTTGCGATTGGTTGGTATGTTCTGTACCAGTGGAGATGGTTGTGAATGGGTGGGGTTCATGAGAGAGAATTTCTGCGAATCGAACTGAACACATTTTACATTTAAAACTAATTTAATTTAATTAAACTCACAAAAACGTTTTCACATTAATTTAGACATCACTATGCAGCCAAGGGTTGTACAGTAAAATTAAAAAAGAAAAAGTTTCATGAAAATACAGTGTCAAGTTAGAAACAAAAAATTATTATTTTGATTTCAGTAATCCAGCCTGAGGGCTGAAACTGCTCCTAAATCTGCTAGTGTTGCTGTGGTTATTTGCTGCTACTTAAAGTTTTATATTATACTATTTATGTCCACTGTGTGGCGCTAGCAAGTTTAGTTGCCTTTTTAATTTGATAATATGTGAATTATTCTCTTGTATTTTGTGGTATCTCTTGTGTTCCATTGAATTTATAACGAATTTCCACGTGATTTGATCTGAGTTCAAGTAAATACCATCCTCACAGAGAGTTTAAACTATAAAAACTTATTTCCATCCTGCATGTCATCACTTTCTGTTACGACACCTCCTGTGGAGAAAGCTGGTCCATGTGTTACCTTTGGTCATCCAGCCATCCATCATCACCATCCATTCTCTCAAGTCATCCATCAAAGAAGATGTGAACCCCATCTTTAGCTCACAAGCAGGCTAAGTGGTATGTTTACTTTTGTTATGGCAAGTATTGTCATATGACTTTTTTTACATGTAACATTTGTATTGTCATTTATCTTTTAGTTCTACAGTGGTGTTGCCAGAATTTGATTTATTTTCACACTTGCAATAAACATCTGTAAAAGAGGACCTCGGACCTTTGTTTGACTAAGGGCAGCATAGTGGCTTTTTTTTACTAGATGGTAGCAAGATGAACTGTGTGTGGCTGTGGGGAGCAGATAAGTACAGAACATGATGATAAAACCATCTGCATCTCTACATTGTTGTTTACTTAAAGTATTCATTGCCAAAATGAAATATGTGATCAAAGCATAGCTTAACCCTGATAATCTTATTATAACACTTTTAGAATCATTTTGGTAGCCTGTTCATGTGTAATGAAATACAACCCAATGCTGCTATTTATTAATGAATCACTGAACTGTCTACAATAATCCAATAATACGTCAAAAGATGATTTATTTATCCAGAATGTTATTGATCAAAAAGTTTCAAACTCCTTTAAACTCTGAACCTTTAATTAAAACGTTGTAACTGCTACTGTTCTATGTCACATCTAAAAGTTTAAGATTTTAAGATATTTTAAGACAGAAATAAGGTAATTTAGTGTTTTTATCTTGAAAAATTAAATGAGTGAAGAATGTTTAAGCTTTACTACTCTGAAAAACTAACTACATGGGAGGTTATAGTTCCCTGAATAAACAGACAAACATGAACATGTGATCATAAGCCCTTTCAGACTATATGCATTCTACAAAGGCCAGTGCATTGTTGCAGTAATATTCCTTTTTGTTTGTATTTGAGCCATCTGTGTCACAGTCAGACTTTTGGTACACTTGTCATATTAGAAATAGCATAATT
Source organism: Cololabis saira (assembly GCF_033807715.1). NCBI lineage: Eukaryota > Metazoa > Chordata > Actinopteri > Beloniformes > Belonidae > Cololabis > Cololabis saira. The sequence continues at coordinate 26,110,164 of NC_084598.1, forward strand.
ACAATCAGACCATTAGGTAACATTTTGTCACTTAGACCATGGTGAAAATGGAAATTGGGTGCCAGAATCACAATAATGCAATCAAATAATGGCTCATTATCGGGTAAAAATACTGACAGAAAAGACTCAGCTGCACAGCAAGCAATTGTTAATTTCCCATTCTAATTACAGAAGAGCTGCAGAAAGCTCATGAGGGCTATTAAGAATTCACTGATTCTTTCTTTTCTTTAACAATGAGTAATTAATTCTAAAACTACTAAGTGCAGTGTTTTTAAGGCACAAGTGGAATATTTTAAGGACAGGGCAGGGTTGGATGTGCTGTATTTATTTGAAAAAATATGATATTTTTATGTAGGTCATGTTGAATATCTTTTAAATACTGGATATCTGAAAAGGAGACTGCATCAGTCACTTACTTGCCCTTTGCATTTGTAGTTTTTTTCAACTTCTCCTTAAAACTAGAGTGAGTAGGTTTACATTAAAAATATGTGAATGAGCATAACTGGGAGTGAGCACTGATGGCCAGGCGTCAGTGCTGTCACTTGGAGTCTAACAATGTTGTCAGGTCAGCTCAGGTCACCAGTCCACCACAAGGCCACAAAGAATCAAATGAATCGCACACTCACACTATATTCTGTTTACAATTTAGGATTTGCCAGTCAATCTTATGCATATTTTTGAACAAAAAGGAGGAACTTGTTGCCTGTCAAGCGACCCTCATTCTCTTTGTGTTAAATCTGAATAACTGGCATGGTTCCTCTAGACTCCTCCTCAACTTTATTTCCTGGGGAAAGTACCAGTGGACAAGGGAGGAACTGTCTCTGGATAGACCTGTTTCAGGCACCAGACAGAAAGTATATCAGATAGTATTTGAAGCAAGAAGGTCGTGATGATGTTTTGGTAACTCAAATGTAGCATATTGAAAACCCAATATTCCAAAGAGTGAAAGCAACCTTAATGCCAACAGAGGTTCAAAATGTCCATAAAGAAATACAAAAGTACAAAATGAGCTTGGTAGCTATCACTGTTGCCTCAAAGCATTAAGGTTCCTGGTTAGAATCCTGACTGAGGCCTTCCTATGTGGAGTTTGCATGCACTTGTGTGAGTTTGCATGTGCTTGTGTGAGTTATCTCCAAGGGCCAACTATCCAACTTCTGTTGACGCCAACCCGGAAGGAACAAAAACTGCAGTTCCTCTACTTACCATTGGGGGGTGGCTCCAAAAGTAAGTCAATCTCCATTGGTCTCCATGTTAAAACGTCCAAATTTGCAGCAGAAATAAACATATACAGCCGGGTTCAAAAGCTACATTTCACATCCATAAAAACTGTGAGAGTCATGCTTTTTTTGTACCATGTCAAATAAATTTATATAAACCAATAAATATATTTATAATATGGGATATAGAGTTTTGATTGGCTCTTGACTTAGCCAACGGCTAGTCATCATTACTTCCTCATCAGCCATTGTCATACTACAATCCTTAGCGAAGCTAACCTGGGTAGCAACATCTGAAACACTGAAATAACAACTGAAAAAGGATATGCCGCTACAAATGTTTGCCAGGAGCCTTGTCTGCTGCTCCTCCAGAGTGGATTGGCTGAAGGAGCTCACCGCCACGATTAACTTTACCGCTGGATGATGAACGCGTGTTTAACGCATGTCAGGTGATATAAACACAAGGCTGGTTATTTGCCACCCTGTCCCTGAAGGTGAGTTGAGGGGACAAAAGGCAAGTCAGGAGATGTTATCCACATAACGTAAGATGTGTGGACGTGTAGAATTATGTATTGTCCCTATATCAGTAAGATTTATACGTCAGACAAGTTTAATTTTCAAAACGAGGATGGATGAACATCGGGATGAGCATTTTTTTGGCCAGGGTTTGCTTCTTGCAAAGCCCCAGTTTGTTATTTTTGTGGCTAGTTGTTCAAACAATGGACCATCCTTTATGGTTCCGGACATACGCCAGTTTCTAGCGTCTGAGGCTGAGTTGCTTGTGGATTTCCTTGTCTCCCCAGCTACTCATCTTGCAAATATAGGCCCTACCTGGTGATGTCCTGGTGATATTGTTATTCTCATCAGCTGTTTTCTTAATTTATTAAATAATAATAATACTTTTTTTTTACTCCCCTGGTGGGATGTACTCGAGTTACGTGATCCAAAAAATCCCGCCACCCCGCATTATTTCTGTTTACATTAGACCTGGTTAAGTGCGGGTGGACACGCCACCCCACGTCGTTCAAAGTAAAGAGGACAGGGACACGCTAGAGCCGCATTTTATCCGCCAGTGTAAAATGGGCTTTTGATTGACAAAAGGTGGACATGTTCCACTGGCTTTCTGGGCCTGTTTGTTCTGCCTGTTTGCAACATGGGACCATGCAGTATGAGGAAAAAGAGACTTTAAAACCACTCTTCAAAAAAAAACAAAAAACTATGAGTGTCAAGGATAGTCTGTTGAGTAATTCAGTCTATGGTTTTATAGCACTCCAGTTTCATCCCACAGTGCAAATGCATACATGTTAAGCTCACTGGTGATTAAAAATTAACATGGAGTGGATCTAAGTGGATGTGAGTGGTTGTCTATATATGGCCCTGTAATGGACTGGCAACCTGTCCAAGGTGTACCCCTGCCTTTAACCTGAAGAGAGCTCCAGCAGACTGTGACCTTGAATAGGAATAAATATGTATAGATGATGAATGGGTGGTTTTATGGTTGTTTTCAGTCATCTGGTCTCTGAGTATTATTAGGGGAGCAGTAGCATTGTGGCTGCTGAGGTGGGCTTGGATCTGGAGGGCACAAACTCAAGCCCCCAGATTGCAATTGGGCTGAAACACCTTGGGCCCCTGAGCAACCCTAACTGCTCCCTGGGTGCTGGAAAAAAGGCGGCCCACTGTTCATAGTTTAACTAGAACCACTATTTCTTTAATAAAAAAAAATAAATAAAAAAGTAGGGGAGCTTTTTACATGCGTAGGGCTGATTTATTTCACAATTAGGGTTGCCAACCGTCCCTTGAAAAACGGAATCATCCCGTATTTATGAACTAAAGTAGCCTATGCGTCCCGTATTAAGCTGAAAAGGGACGCACTTTGTCCCGTATTACTGTGAGAGTCAAAAAATAGTCATAAAATGCCAATGGAAAATGGCATTGAGCTGTTGAGTTCATAAGTTATTTTTTTTTCTGTTTTACTACAACTGTAGCCTACAGTCATGGCCTTTGAGGCACAAATATGTTTTACAAGTTTTCTACAGACTTTCTGTTTGCACTTTTGTTATTGCACTAATATGTGCACTATTACAGAATTGATTTTCTGCTTTCTTTCTATTGTTTGATATTAATTTACTGGTATACCATTTTAAGTTAAGTAGGACATGTTTCTGCTTAAGAAAGATACTTATTTTATTCAGTTAATTTTGTTATTTTCTATTAAAGTGAATTGCTTGAATTCTTTTCCATGTGTTCATGGCATTCACAAATATGCATCTAATTCAATTCAAGTTTGAGTCAAACAGTTAAAAAATCGTTTCACTCACAAAAAAAGGGGCTAAAAAAAATTCACCACGCCAGGAAAGGTGAAGGCAATCGGGTTGGCCGGCCCTGCAGATGAGGTGTCGCTTATTTATTTTTCAGGAAGAGTTGCCAACCCTATTCACAATCCAATTATGATTACTGTAATAAGATTTTGCATGCATAAATTAATCCAGTGATGCGCAAAGATATCCATTAATTGGTGATAAACTGCTGTCGTTTGGCATCAACTTGCCAAACGACACTGAACGACACTGGTGGTGTTTTATTTTATTCCTTTTTGTTTATTTTGTATATGTAGCACTTTGAGATTATTTTATGAAAAGTGCTTTACAAATAAAATTAATTATTATTATTTATTATTGGCGGTGGAAGGAGAACTGAAAAATGTGAAGGCATGGTTTGATATCAACAAGCTATCATTAAATCTAACTAAAACTAAGTTAATAATTTTTTGGCACTAGAAAAATAAATAATCAAATAACAATTAAAATTAGTGGTATGGAAATAGAAAGAGTATATACGAAAATAAGTTCCTGGGGGTAATAATTGATGATAAACTTAGCTGGAAATCACATATAAATAGTGTAAAATCAAAAATTTCTAAAACCCTAGCAATATTAAGTAAAACAAATGATATCTTCTGTCAAACAGCACAGTTTTTGATGTATAACTCACTCATAGTTCCATACATGACTTATTGTGTTGAGGTATGAGGTAACACCTATAAAACAAATGCAAACCCTATTTTCTTATTACAGAAAAGAGCTTTAAGGATAATTAGATCTGACTATTATGAACCAACAAATCTCTTTATTAAATATAATACTCTAAAATTATATGATATAGTAGAGCAGAAAAGTGTTTTATTTGCCTTTAAAGCCCAGCAGAAACTGATTCCAAACTGCATTCAGGATTTGTTCCAAATAAAAGAAACCCGCTATGACTTGAGGGGGAAAGGTCCGGGGATTAAAGTATAATCCGTTAATCAAACAGATTATACTTTAATCCCCGGACCAGGAAACTCATGTTTGAGATGACGACAGCAAGAACAAATATTAAAAAGAGATGTACATCAATTAAGGCAAGAGAAATATGGAATAGTTGTGACAACGACCTAAAAATGTGCAGTTCTATCTACAAGTTTAAGAAAATGTTTAAAGAAAATATTGTAAATAAATATAAAACACTATAACTATAAAGTATATTATCAAAAACATTCTAGAATGTGAAACGTCAATTTTATATATTGTCTTATTTATTTTTTTGTCTTCTGTATGCATTGTTTGTTTGTTTCCACATGCTAATGTTTCAGATGTAAACTGATCACAAGAGAAAAAGTGTAGGGCTTCAGCCTACACCTTTTTACGGAAGAGTATGCAGGAGAAAAATATTTGAGAGGGGAAGATTTTTTTTTATTGTGCACTTTGAGAAAAAAGTCGAAATGTCGAGAAAAAAGTCGAAATGTCGAGATTAATGTTGAAATACAATTTCGAAAAAAAAAGTCGAAGTGTCAAGAATAATGTTGAAATACAATTTCTAGAAAAAACTCGAAATGTTGAGATAAATGTTGAAATATAATTTCAAGAATAAAGTCGAAATTTCGTGAATAAAGTCAAAATTTCGTGAATAAAGTCGAAATTTCGAGAATAAAGTTGAAAGGTCGAGATTAATGTTGAAATAGAATTTCAACATTAACATTAACATTTCCCTAAAATGACTTTTTTCTCGAAATTGTACTTCAACATTATTCTCGACATTTCGACTTTTTTCTCGAAGTGCATAATGAAGAAAAAAACCTTCCTCCTCCAAAATATTATTTTTATTTTTCTCCTGTCTGGCCCTAATACTCTTCCGTACCTTTTCGGCAAAAGCAATGTTTATTTTACTTTTTTTCATTTAGTTTTTTTCGAAAATAACTTGTACAAGACCGAAATAAAGACAATTCATTCATGCATTCCTTCATTCATCAGACTGTAATAACTGTAAACAGCACTGTTCTAGAACGCTCTCACACGTGCTCTGAGCAGGCAGCCGTGACGTCACAGGAGAGCGTGGAAAACACGCGATGTTTGAAGAGACTTCTGTCGTAAACCCCATTTAACTGTTTAACTCTCACTCACCGGGCTTTATCGCTACATAACATTCATATTTATTTAGTGGGGCCGACGAAGATTTTTTTTACGTAAACGACGAAGATGTAAGTGTTGATCCTACTGTGCAGTCGCTAAGTCTTTATAAGTGATGGATAATGCGGATCAGAGCTAACACCAGCTAGCACACGAGTTAGCCTGAGCGCTGCAGCTTCACTATCGCTGCTGAAACACAAGGAGACGCGTGTCCTTATGAGACAAGCCTGCAATAACTTGTCATCAGCTTTATTTTGAAGTGTTATTCCATGTGCTTAGTCCCTGGGTTTGTCTGTGCGCAGCTCGGAGAGTTCAGATAGTTAGCCAGCTAATGACATGACTCGGGTAAAGTTAGCACTGGAAGTGCTAGGACTGGTGTCATGCTCTCAGGACTCCACATACATGACACCAAACCTCACGTTTGCTTTAAACGCAAGCCGTCCACATACTCTTATCAAGAAATGCTGGTTCATTTGTATATAATTGTATAGTTTGCCATTTTAGTAGCAGTACGTGACTCAGACGTGTGATCATAATACATGTTTGTACTGACAGCAGGTTGCACCAGGTGGATTAAAAGTCAAATTCTAACTGATTTCTTGAAGAAAGTAGTTTTGAGCAAAGATTTTAAGCATTTTTTTGTTAAGTTTCTATTTTAAATGAGCTACACACCCTGCAACACGACTCAAATGGACTCCACCCTGTCCACATGGGTGATCACTGCAGAGTGCTAATCTAATAATAACAAGTGGCATATTTTTAGAAGAACCCTCTGACAGAATAAAACATTAAATATGTTGCGCTGCCCTGGTGTTTATTAATTGAATCTTTCTGCTTCTGTCTATTAGGCAGCCTGCAACAGCTAAATGGTATGACAGACGAGACTCTGTTTTTGTAGAGTTCTGCGTGGAGGACAGTAAAGATGTGAAAATAAAATTCAACAAATCAAAATTTGATTTTAGGTAAGTTGTGGGAATCATATGAGGTAATACCCCTGAGGTTTGTTTTTCCTTAATCATTTGAAAGAAAAGAAAAATAACCTTAAGGTAACTTTTGTTGAATGATGCCACAGTTTGTGATTTGCAAAATTATGACTTCATTTTGTCTCATTTACAGCTGTGTCAGTGGAACAGATGATCTCAAACACCACAATGCAGTTGAGCTTTTTGGGGAAATTGACTCCAAAGTAAGTTTTTCAACTGAAGTCAGTTGGATTTTTTTTTAATTTTTCTTTGTTTTTCTGGATGTATTTGTTCCCTTAAAAGCCTTTATTAAATTCTTTCTGTAACAGGAATCCAAGCACAGGCGCACTGACAGGTCTGTGTTGTGCTGTTTACGAAAAGCCGAGGTTGGAAAGTCATGGCCAAGACTTACCAAAGACAAGGCAAAGGTAACTAACTTTGAAGCAAACTAATTGGTTCATACGTATATGGGGCTCAAGTTTTACAAGTACAAATATCGGAAAGCCTGTGCAACTATTTTAATCATCACCAGTCTAATGTAACATTTCAGTAACTTTTTGGATATATTATTTACCTTATATTGGACTGTTTGATTAAAACTATCACAATACCTTGTTGTGTCAATACTTATCTAATAAAAAATAAATAAATGAAGTGAGTTGCAATGTTGAATACATTTTTTAAATAATTTTGTTCATAAAGTTGGGAGAAGCAAAGCTTATTGAACCTACTTTAGTTTTAATAATGGTACAGTATTTATAAATGTATTTACTTAAATATTTACATATATATTGCACGCACACAATACCTCTTGTGAAACACTGGGCCCTTTTTTCTTTCAGTGCAAGTGGCTGAGTGTGGATTTCAATAATTGGAAAGACTGGGAAGACGATTCAGATGAAGACATGTCAAGTTTTGACAAATTTTCAGAGGCAAGTGTTGAACATTCTGAGCTTAAATTAAGGTTATGTTCAGAGAAATTGGCATGTTGATTGTTTGCTGCCCTCTCCTCCAGATGATGAACAGCATGGGCGGTGATGATCTACCCGATTTAGATGGAGCAGATGAAGAGGTAGAGTTTTACAATACAGCTCTTTGATTGCAATGTTTTTTTTGTAATCATATTTGATTATAAAACACAGGTTGTAGGATTCAGGATTCAGGGAAATTGGTGAAATTACCCAGGCAGTAAAAAGCAATTTATGATGAATTGTAATTGTTCACTGGGTTTGTTTTGTTTTTCTCCTCTTTTTCAGCATGATTCTGCAGACAGCGATGATGAAAGTAAGTCAGACTTTAAAATAAATGTGTGATTTGCAGTATGCAGTCACTTCCATGCTGTAGGTATACAGAAGAAAACAACTACTGCCATGAAGGGGCAAAGAAGGGGATGAAAAATACCCTTCTACCTTAGTTATTCCAGTTTTACCTCTGTCACCTCTTGTTTCTGTCTAAATAGAGGTGAAAAGGGCAACAATAACAAACTCTCCCAAACTGACAACTTGCCTTTAGGACATCATGTTTTTGCATTACAAGTTTCCGAAAGTGTTTGAATCAAATCTTGGTCACTTTTTTTGTAAACTATGACTAAAATGTAATGTTATTCAAGTATACGGGAACTATTTTGAATAGAAACATGGTGTTATTAGGCAGCCAAGAATACACCAATTTCTTAAAATTTATAGGAAAAACGATTCAAAATTCTACTATTATTCAAAACATTCCCAATATTTTGTTTTGTGAAAAAGCCATTCTAAATGTACAAACTGCACTGAAAATATTTGGAAGTGGTAACATTTTTCTCTGTACTAAAATGATACCTTATGTTGGTGTCTCACTCCTGTGTCTGCCATCAGTTATGACTCATTTTGACCCATAGGTCAATAATTTACCATTTAGATGTAACCACTTGCTCACATTAAGCGTTGAAATGTCTCTCTTTCAGAAATGCCGGACCTTGAGTAGACGCACATGGAGACATGTCAGTAGTTAAAGTGAATCTATCGAAGACGGAGACTAGACCTACGTTGGAGAAGAATTTTTCTACTCAGTTTCCAAAGCGACTCTCTTCAAGGGAGTGACAGAGAGTGACTATTTGATACAGAAATGCACAGACATCCATAGCAACATTCAGTGCTGTGCTTTGACGTTTTGTTCTGCATGGACAGTCATGTTCAAATGAAAATGTTATTGTTCCTTGACTTAATTGACTGTAATGGGATGTGCTGATGTCTTACACCTTATCTCTCCGTTTCCTTTGCAATGTTAGATTATGTATTAAACATTGTGATTTATCATAAGACAACAACAAAAAAGCTCAAAATGCATATTTTCCAACAAGGTAGTGTTTTTTTTAAATTGTTTTAAATTTATTTTATTTTTTAAATAACAGATTTCCACCTTTTAATGTTTGTATTGTAAATTACACTTATGTTAATTTAAAAGGCAAGAGTTCTGCTTTAAATGGTTTGTCCAGTGTAAACCAACATTTGCAAATATTTAACAATGATTTCTTTTTTTTTTTTTAAACAATGTTTCAGCATTTAAAATAAACACATGCTTGTGCAACTTGGTTTCTGTTGAGGTTGTGGTAGTGGAGTGATGATACATTATTTTCAGAGTACAGCTTTTGAGAAGGTGTATTCCCTCCCCCCTCTCTGTGGTACAATATGGAAAATCAAACAGTTGTAGGTTGATTTGGAAAAACCAAACAACTATTTCCATATCCCTACTGAAGTGATACATCCCACTTAGTCTGTGAATAATTACCCACACACCTTATAAATGTTTATGACATGCCACAAAGAATGCTTTGGGCGCTCTTGTTTTGACTTGTCAGACACCTCAGTGTTTGTCTAATGCAGCGAGACTATAAAAATACATTTCTAATAAACTTTAACCTTGGTTAAACTGCTCACTAGTTGTGTCCCTGCTTATACTGGCCACAGCTGTAATTAACTAAAGTAAGTTACGTAAGGGTGTAGAATCCTGCCACGTTAGTTTTCTCTGATAAGCTGCAATAATGATGTCAGAGGGAAATTTCACATTAAAAGCATGTAGCTTTTGAATACATTTAGTTATCTCAGGCTTTAGAATTTCAGTAACTTAAACCACACAAAAGAATTATTACACATTTGTGAAGACTAGACTTTGTTATCTCTACTACGCTGGAATCCTTACATGTGAATAGTTTTATGGGGAGTGGAGTAACAAGTTCAGTAGTGAGTAGCTATTTAGAGTGTACATGTGGCCAAATGAGTCATGTAGGAGCAGAGATAAAAGTGAGATGGCTCTAGATTAGAGGAAGTTTACATGAAAAAGTGGAGTGTCTCCATGTGGCCACTGTGTGGCGCTGCTGGCTTCACTGCGCTGTACTTCTGCCCAACTGTTGCTATGCTGTTTAACATGGGCTTCTCATCTCTGTACTTTCACACCAAGCCCAAAAAGGGAAACTGAAGCAAGAAATTCCCCTTTTGCTTTGTATACAAAGTGCAAATTAGCTGTCACGTTGCTGTGTGTGGTTTCTCAAACAGTGGCCAGTCCAGTTGAAACTTCTCACACAATAACAGAGGTAGTTGAAGTTAACTGATGCTGCCATGAAACTAATAATTAATAAATGGACTGCATTTATACAACTCCTACGTGCTACATCTACCCATTACTTTTCATACGGCTTAACAAAGACGCACATCTTCGATGACATACAAGAACAATTTAGAGTTAAATATCTTGCCCAAGAACAATTCTACATGTATGTGATGTTACCTGAATAAGATTACATTAAATTTAGGCTAGTTAAATACAGTACTGTGAGATTGTCTTAGGTAGGTTTGAATAAAAAAGCTTAATACAAAAAAAATGGTGCAACTACTCTGCCTTCAAAAAGCAGGATAAGTTCTTCAAGGCGCAGTTGAAGGAACTCAGGTAGGATGTTCCACACATCCTGTAGATCTAACCACAGATTTTCTGTGGATGGAGGCTACCTCACACTTTTCTGTCTCTTCATTTATTCTCAGACAGACTTGAAACTGAAATCGGCCTCCCCATCACATTCAGGACTCTATCCTTTTTTTTTTACGTTGAGATTTTTTTTAATTGACTTTAGCTGTATGTTGGGGTTGTTTTTCTGCTACAAAGTACATTTTGAGGCGGATGCCTGCCTGATGGTATTGCCTGATAGATATGACGTATTACCCACGATTGAAGACACCATGAATGACGAAATACTAGATTTCCAAATAAACCCCCAAATTTACAAAGAACCTGCACCATGCTTCATTATTGGCTGCAGACACTCATTATTGCACTGCTCTCCTTCCCAGAAAAATTATCTTCTGCTGAAGACAAATATTTCAAATTTAGATTCTGCTCCCACGTCAAACATTTTCATGAATTTAAAGCGGAGGTATGGCTTTTTTGCTGTAGTTCTTCTATCGAGACCACCCTGGCCAGACTTCTCCCAACAGCAGTTGAGTGTCCTGGGTTTTCTGCAAGTTTGGCCTTGCTGGACATGTTCTCATTTCAAAGGGAAGACAGCATAATGTATTTTTCATCTGCTGCAATTCATTGCCTGGTATAGATACAGGAACAGATAGAGGTTATAAACCAAATTATACAATGCAAAACAGTACAAAATGTGGTGCCTATGCATGGTCAGACTATGAAATGTATAAGCTAAATTACATATAAATAATGACTAAACTATCAACAGTGTAGGCGCTGGAAATGCACAGACTATCAAAAGTAAAGTTTTTTTTTTTGCTGCACACACTGAAGGACCTCATCTTCCTCAGGAAGTAGGGTTGATTCAGGCCCCTCATGAACACAGCACTGCCATAGTCTTCCAGTTCATGTCGATGTTTACACCCAGGTATCTGTCATTCTCAGCCCTCTCCACATCCTCACCTGAAATGAGGCTGCAACGCTGTCACTTTCTTCCAAAAGTCAGACACCATCTCTCTGGTCCAACAAAAAGTGATGACATCTGACCTACAAATGTGTCCACGAGTGCTCTGTGCTCCTTCCCCAGTCCCTCCCTTATCAACTCAAAATCTGCAGTCATATGAACATGTCTTAAGATTGTATGACGCTAAATTGTACTGGAAATCTGTGGTGTTTAAGTTGAACAGGAAAGGAGGCCGCACAAAAATCTGCGGTGCTCCTGTACCAATCACCACCACATCAGACAGAACACGGTTCAAACAAACCAATCCTGGCCTGCCCGTCTGACAGCCAGTGATCCAGGAGACAGGAGATACGCAGACTCCCATCAGCTGCAGCCTTCACCCAGTAACCCTGGCTGGATGATGTCTGGAGAAATCAAAGGATGGAATTTTCACAATACCTTCACCACTATCCACGGGTAAATGAGCTTGCTGCAGCTGACAGATGACAGCATCATCCATCCCCAGGAAGGCTGGTTGCAGAGTGTTTCAAGAATAGTCTCGACGAGTCTCACCAAGAGATCCCCATGACTAGGTAGAAGAGATGTGGTAGAAGAGATGGTGAATGGCTGTGTTAACAACCTGTTAAAGTAACGGTTCTCAGATAATTTGTTCTCTCCAGGCTGTCTGACGCCTGCCTGTTCCTCCATCTACACCCTTCAATCCAATCCACACCTCCCTGATGTTGTTGGAGTCTTCCTTTCAGTTTCCTCCTGTAGGAGTCCTTGCAATCCCTCCGCTGTATTATTTTTTATCATTGTGCTGATTTGCAAGGGGGGGGGGGGGGGGGGGGGGGGCACTGATGCTCATTGCTGCGTGTTTGGTTAATAACTGGTTAATGACACCCTGATCCTATAAATCCCATCACGTTACAAGTGTTTTTTACAGGAAGTGATTCTGTTTCTATTCCAAAAATTGGTGGCACCCAATATTAATTGGATTTGGTTTTTCCCTCTGTTCATGCACTTTGCATTTTTGTAAACTGATCAATAACCACGTAAATGTCATATTTTTGAAAGCATTCTTACTGTAGAGCGTTTCTTCACACCTCCTTAAAATGTTTGCATGCTACATATATGGTTGGAAAGAATTATCAAATGAATTTTGAAAAATTGCAATGGCTTATACTGAACCTCTACTCTTTTTCTCCTATATTTTGAATGTACATTTTCACCACCATATGGTCAGTGTAGGCAGCAGCATCTAATCCAGCGTGAGATGTTTAGGGGCTGCATGTTATGTTTGCGTCAGCAGTCTGGAGCTAGGGAGCAGCAAACCCCAATGCAAGCATCTTTTCAACACCCTCTTCTGTAAAACTAAACTGTGAGCTTATACCTACAATAGGTGGCTTATGGAGTCATGCAGAGGGCATAATATTCATTACAATAGAGATGCCCCAACTGGCAAGTAAATGAACTGCTAGAGTCACATCAAGGTTTATTTATTTCATTTTCAATGCTTTACTTTTTTATTCTGTTTTTTTTTTCTCTTTTTCTTTTCAAGCAACTGGTGCAACTTGTCCAGTTTTAGAAGTTTTACAAGTGACAATGAAAAAGTATGTTATTGGTATCTGTATGTTGCCTTGATTGCACGTACACAACTCTGGAACATCTTTAGTTTAACACAATAATAAAAAAAAATTGAAAAGGAAAAAGATTTAGCCTCTTTGACCAGTGCAAAAGTGAACACGCAGATTCAACAAGATAAACAGATCATAGAAACTAGCAGAAACGGTTACTGCCAGCGCTTTGTTTCCATGCATGAAAGGACCAAAACAGTAAGCTCAGCATAAACCTTTGAAAACATTGCGGCCATCCCTGTAGCTGCCCTGGTCAGCATGATGCTCCACTGCAGCTGCTCAATGCCAGGCCTGCTCTCCCCTCTTCCTCTGCAACCATGGATTTTCCACCGCTTTATTCAAGCTGAGCCTCAAAACCAATCCACCACGCACAATGTAAAACTGTGTCTAATCAGTTCTGCCGCTACAAACCCATTTTCTACCAATCCAAAGCACAAGAGGATGATTTGAGAAATTGCTCGAGCTGTGTGGCCCACAGATTTGAGTAAAATGTGAACTGTGCATTACAAGTACAAGGAACAAGACAAATTATGGCAAATAAATATGTTGACTATTGAAGCATATCAGCATATGTGCTTGTGAAAATATCAGTATGATTGATAACCAAGTTAAACATTTTACTGCACTTCAATCTTTTCATTGGTTGTGCCAAAAGGTTTTTTTTGTTTTTTTGTTTTTTTAATTTTCATAAATTTAAATCAGATTTGCTAAACCCCTTAAATGAGGGCTATCCTCAGAGGAAAAAGTTTAATATCAATATTTTGCAAAACAATAATGCTAAACTCTGTTTTCGTACGCAGGCCATACATTGAAGAGTGACCCTTGAAATTACTAAATGCAATATAAAAGGAACTTCCTTGCAGAACTGAGTTTACTTCGGGGTCACTTTTTTTCTAGATCTTTTACACTTTAAAAACTGTAAGTCTGGATTCTCAGAGGTTTTTAGAGGTCAAGGCAATAGAAGGGTTAAACGACTTTGTTTTTATTTGTAGTATTGTGCACTGACCCCTCCCCTGAGTGCGGTGGCACTGCAGCAGCCCCGAGCTGTTATAAAAAGGCCTCTGAGCTCCCCCTGCTCTGATAAAGAGGCTGAATGTCTGCAGGACATGCTTAACGTTTGTCCATCCATGTTCGTAGACTAGCAACCAGCAGGGTTGGCATATAGATGCACAGAGACTGGCGTACTGCTCCACTCAGGAGCTCTCTATGACAGAGGTCAGAATTAACAAGGAGGAGATTTACCTTACTCACAGTTACATGTTGAGCAGTTTATGTGTTGCAGCATTTAGCTTTAGAGAGGCAGTTTCTGTTTGAGGGTAGTTTTATTTCATTCACTTTCTCATTTTTCTATTTCAAAGACATTATTCTGGAGACACATCCTCTCCCTTTAGTTGATTAGTTAATTTTTCTGTTGATTTTTCATCCCTCCTCTATTTAGAAGTTGCTTTTTGAATTCGTGCCGCCATGTGGGAGTTCAGGTCAATGTCTTTCTGGCGAGCGGTGTTCGCTGAGTTCTATGGCACCATGTTCTTTGTATTCTTTGGGTTGGGGGCAGCCCTCCGCTGGACCACAGGGCCCCATAATGTTCTTCATGTTGCCTTCTGCTTTGGGCTGGCGGCTGCCACCTTAATCCAGTCCATCGGCCACATCAGCGGAGGACATATCAACCCTGCTGTTACATTTGCCTACCTGATCGGATCTCAGATGTCGCTGTTCCGGGCTTTCTTCTACATCGTGGCCCAGTGTCTCGGAGCACTGGCTGGCGCTGCTGTGCTTTACGGGGTCACACCCACCAACATGAGAGGAAACCTGGCTCTGAACACGGTAAGGGTACCTGAAACACTCACTAGTAGACATGCTGGCTTTTGCTGCGGTATTTCAAATGTTCCATTCTAACAAACTATGTTGACATTAGGATTATATGCTATGAATTATGCATTAAAGGGAAAATGTGTGTTAAATTTACCTTAAATTACTAAAGACAGGGGGGAAAAATAGGTATGCATCAATGAGACAAAAGCAATTATTTATTTTTAATTTGTGGGAAAAATTCAGGCCATGTGTGTGTGCGTGTTTTCAATTTTTGTGTGCATCATTGATTTCACTGCTCTTTCTTTCCTTCATAGCTGCAACCAGGCATCAGCCTGGGCATGGCCACAACGATGGAGATCTTCCTCACCCTCCAGCTTGTCATCTGCATCTTTGCTGTGACAGATGAGAGGCGCAACGGACGCTTGGGCTCTGCCGCTCTGGCCATTGGCTTCTCTGTCCTCATGGGCCATCTTCTCGGGGTAAGAGACGATCTAGGATGTAGATATTCGGATTTGTTCTTAAAAAATGTATTTGTTCATTTTAGAACTGAACTACTTGTTTGGTCTGATACTTTAGATGTACTACACTGGAGCAGGAATGAACCCTGCAAGGTCCTTTGCCCCAGCTGTCCTGGTCAGGAATTTTGTCAACCACTGGGTAAGATCTGTAATTATTTTTGCCCTCCGAATTAGAAAATAAAAATGTATGATTTGGCATCCTCATACTTAATAACACTCTACTCATCTTTGGCTCTTCCAGGTATACTGGGTTGGTCCCATGATTGGTGGTGCCCTGGGTGCCCTCCTGTACGACTTCATGCTGTTCCCACGTATGCGTGGTCTCTCTGAGAGGCTCGCCACACTGAAGGGAACCCGCCCCCCAGAGGCCGAGGGCCAACAGGAGACCAGGGGAGAGCCCATCGAGCTCAAAACACAGGCCCTATAAGCCTGGAGAAGAAGATTGGCTTTCTGACCCCCCATCCTGCACCTGTCATGCCTCACTCTGCACCCTCAGTTCCTGGTCCATCCTCAACCTACACACTGTTTTTGCACACATACCTCCTCCCCCGCCTCCACACATACTAGTGTAGATCCTGAACCCCCTTGTTATCATCATTCTGCATCCAGAACTGGACCAACTGGTTCACAGTGAAGGGGCACCCAAAGCCCTGAACATCTTTCCTCATCTCACCTCTACCCACCCTTCACTCTCCTCTTTCCCCTCGGAATACAGGACGAAGATGGAGGGTTAGAAGAAGACTTGCCACTGAAGGAAGCACCCAGTTTTGTGGTGTGGGGAGTCAGTCATTCCTGGCTGATCAGGTGGCTATAACTGCTCAGGACAGGGGCCGCTATTTCTCTCTTTACTTCCCTTTCTCTCTCTCTTTCTGTTTTTTTCTCCCTATTTTGTAGTCTGCTAGGAGTGAAGCTACATTAGAGCAGTGGACTTCTGCATGGTTTTCCATTTTGATCCAGTGTGATCTCGCCCTTTGTTTTGTTTCACGAGTCAGTACTGTATTTCACCAGTATTTATTTGGCTTTTTTTTTCTTTTTCTTTTTTTTTTTTCCAGTTGTACGTGTTGGTGCATGCTTGTGTGATAGAGTGAGCGCGAGAAAGACAGAGATCAGGTGTGCCTGCATGTATTTGTGCATGTGTATGCTTGTGTGCTTGTTTTAACAGATTGTTTTTTATTTACATATTTTCATTGCCACAATCCTTTGTCTGTGTTTTTGATTTTTTTTTTCTTTAGGGAAACATTTTCTTACCCTCACTGATACTGCAAAAGTTCAACACACAAGTTCAATAATTTCATGTTTAGAAAGATCCCCCTTTCATATAATAGGAAAATAACTTTGCATCAGAGTTATAGCTTAAAGTCAGATTTAAATGGTTTACATTTTGTGTTTTAACACATTATCATTCCTACCTCATCATATACAGGTGCTTGGTCAAGGGCCGCTCCAATGATGATAATTATCATTTATCCTTCTGCTGCCAGAAGGCAGGTCTTTCTAAGTAACTCCGTTATCAGCATCTAAACAGCCTTCTTTGTAGCATCATCCGCTAACACTCACCGCAGGATGGTCGAAGGGGCGAGGCGGTGGACGGTAGCCACATGACTCCCAAGCATGGGACTTTGTGTTGGAGACCGATTGTGGCTTATATTGTTTTCAATTCCTTCATTTTTGACTTCCCGGGCTATACTACTACTTTATCTACTTTGTTAAGTGTCAAAAGTAGCACTTGGTTATGGCTTTACTAGCCGTTTCCATGTTGCCACAGCAAAGCGTCCCAAAATGGCGCTTCGGGGTGGGCGGCCTTGCTGACTGAGAAACGACGCAGCTCCTGAGCAAACATCATCATGTGACGAGTTGGGATTGATATACAGTCGCTTTCACCTACTGTGAGGCCTACTCACATTAACAGTTATTTTAAAGTAAAACAAAACATCCAGCATTTTCTGAGCTCGGTCCTCATTCTGCAGAGTTTATAAAAGGAACATCTGTAGGCTTTCTTCACATTTCGATAACTTTGATAACATTATTTGTGTAGGGTTACATTTTAAGTGACGTTTTAATATAATCTTGTCCTCAAAGCTTTGGAACGGCGCTTATGGCAGATTCATGTACAGGTGTGTAGCTGATAGCTGGTTTGCTTTTACTTCTGCGTGCCTGACATGGGGGGAAAAAAACAAAGCAAGCAAATCTGATAAGCTGTCACAAAGAGCAAGCGTTTTCTAGTTGAATTGTGATGTTTGACATGGCTGAAGAGTCTCTGTACTTCAATTAAAAGTTCAAAATAAAAGCGTGCACGAGGTGTGGTGGCTTCTTGCTGGTGTTGGTGAACACCTGGTGCCTTCTTTGTTCCGCTCTGAGCTGGGTGGCTCTTTGGGAGTGAAACAGAAGTAGATGTACACCTTTATTTTCATGCAGCCGATAGAAGAGAGAATGACCTCTGAAGTTGAGATGGCCTTGTGTTCCCTCCCCTCTCCATCCCTCCTTCTTTCACCCTACCTCCTCCCTTTGTTTGCGAGGCAGCAACACTGTTCTGCTCTAAAGAGGGGACATCTGCAGCTGCTGGGATAGGGAGAAGGAGACAGCCTTTTACAAATTTCACCAGAGCAGTTTTTGAACCACATGTAAGCTGATTCTCTTTCTGCTTCCTTAAATAACTTTTTTTTTTCAGTGTGATTTCCCTGGCAGTGGTTGAGTAGAAATTACAATTTATTGACATGTTGAAATTAGAACTTGTTTTTTAATGGAAAAGCTTTGTGATGTACAGTGTAAAGTTTTCCTTTTTTTAATAAAATGTTGATTTTTGAAATTGGATGAAAAGTGGATGAATAGGAAGTGAAATATAAGATGTGAGCTACGCAACTACTCCTCTCTGGCTGAAGGATTAAGGAAGTGATGCCAATCATGCCAGTGTGCTTTCATGCAATGGACATCCTTTATTAACAGGCACACCTTCCAATCAAATTGTTAATTATTTATTATTTTATATGTAAAAAAAAGAAAAAAAAGAATTAATCTGTTTGCATTTTCTTTTTTTGGTCTGCATTCTTTCAGATTTGGACAGGACATTTGCCTATGCGCCACAGACAAATCCTGCATGCCATTTAACAAATACCACCTCTGACTCCTAAACTATTTACATAAACAAACCTTCAGCTTTCTTTTGTGGCGTGACAGATAGTTTAGTGTCCACATTTGGCAATCAGAGGTGGGATATCTGAAAAGACCAACAATTTTTTTAAAGAAATTCACACAAATACTTCAGCAATTTGAAAGAAACTGAAAGTTTATTTGTAACTAAAGTAACATTTTACATGGTTTGTAGTACTGTAGTTGCCTCTATGTGATCCGAAAATCCATCTGTAAAACATGAAAGATTATCCAAGTACGCATGCATGGAGCGTCCAACATGCTATATTATTCCATTCACACATTGAGGGTGGTGACAGGTGGTGCAAAGCTTACTTTAGAAACCTACTTTAGTTTAGGTGTTTAAATGAAAAATTTAAAAAACAAAAATAAAGAAATTCACAGTTAAATCAACATGGATCAATTTATTTATGAGTCACAATTTAGGATCAAGGTTTAAAAATGTACATTTGCCTGATTTCAGCACCAGTTTTATCATTTAAATCCCATACTTTTTTCTTTTTTTAAGATTTGTGTGAGTGTGAGTACATTAGAGCATTAAAATGAAAAAGAAAAACTTTCGTTTTATTACCGATTTAGATCAAGCTGCTAGAGCCCCAATATACATGTAATGGGATGAAAAACACACATGAGTTTGTCTTCAGTTGACAGTTAATATACATTTCCTTAAAACATTAATTAACTCTACAATCTGCTGCAATGTGAGCGGTATAATTATTAAGTTCACAGCAATGAATAAGATTGTTGTTTTATGCGTTATTAATCCTCATTATACCAAAGGATGCTTGCACCTTACTAATTTACCATGAATATTGAGTATTAATGAGGTTAAATACAGAACATGCTATAACTGAGGCCCCACCAAACTTTAAAGAAGATTATATAAAACAGGAAAATACAATAAAAAGAAACCCAACAAAAATATACAATAAGCACAGAAGACAATGCTTAGATATGGTATGACAGGTCACTGTACAGTAATTATCTTATTTACGTTGATATAAGCTAAGTAAACAAAAGAAGTTGACATGAATTAATCTGTCACCGCGTGAGACAGATCTGAAAGAAGTGCCCAATGACGTGGAGGGATTCTGTTGGGATTTAGCTTTACTTTGGCCTTTATTTTCTGTATTCAAGTAGCACCAGTTCCATGCACCAAGTCCAAGTTTTAAAAGGAGATTAAACTGTAGATGTTGCAAGTGCAAAGGAGAAACATCTGGACAAACAAAGCATTAGTCATATGTGATGAGCTGTGCTTCGTTCTCTACTCAAGGTCTGCTTTGTGCTACGAAAACACCATGTAGGAGAGTTTTTCTAAGCACTGAGAGCTTCAAAAAAGTCCAAGTCCATGTCCGTGGTGTTATTTGAAGGACTAGAAGGAAAACACATGCACAGTATGACCACAAAACAGTTTGAAAATATTTCAGGGAAAATTCCAAAGAACATGAATGATGAATTTCATGCAAAGGCATTAGGAAAAAACCTACTCGTGTTCAGGGAAGCCAGGAGAGTTAGCTGGATTATTCATCATTTGAGAGGGAATCTCCAATGAGCCGAACGGTCCCTGTATCTGAGACCTGAAAGACGTGACAGGGCTGTATCAGGACAATTACAGTCATTAAAACTGTTAAACCAGACTTAACACTATATCTTTGCAATCTGATGAGGCCTTTTATCAGAGTGGAGATATATACTTTGTCAATTGACTGCAGTTTGCACAGCATCAATAGAAGGGTCTATAAAGGGCTATAAAGTCTATAAGGTTTGTTCTGACGTAGCTCCATTGTCCCCTGTGCTAACATTGACTCCCATTTTGCTGCAAACACACATTCTCTCTTGCTAGAGAAAGTTAAGATTTTATGATCATTGCATGAAAGATAGAGTGAGTAGACGATATTGAAAAGTGGTGTCAGTAAGACGTACATGGAGAAATCACTTCCAGGGCTGTCGGGAAGAGGGGCCATGCCAGGAGTACGGCATGTGGCATCTCTGCATACAAGTGAAAAAAAGATCTCAGTTAGAAGAAAAAACCTGAGCTGTTGCAACATTGCCGTCACAGGCCATTGACAAACAGCAAAACACTGTAATACAGTATATAAAAGTGATTTTAACTAGAAGACCAGTAGTAATTCTTAAAGCCTGCTAAATATTATTACATATTTTATGAAGTATATACATACACAGTATGTGTTGTGATTATGTATACCAAAACGGGAAAGAGCAACCATGATTTTGGGTGTCGGGTGAGGGTTCAGTCCTCAGGTAAACTTTCAGTTTCTTGTGTTCACCTCAAAGCAGAGTACCTGTATCCACTGTAGTATTTATACACATGTAAAACTGCCTTTACACAAATACTCACATGTACTCAGTCTGCTGCTCTGGTGTGAAATCGTACTCTTTTTAGATATTCGATTAACTTTGCATTTAAATAGCTCTTTTTTGGAGTGAATTGATGGACATCTTTAATAGAAGAAAAAAGAGCCAGAATCTTTCGAAATTAGTTTGAGGCCATTCTGGATTTTTGGAAATTAAGAAAAAAATACTCACCAAGGCTAAAAAGTATGAATTCATCACATCTGATATTTGTTTTAATGGTCCTTAGCAAACTACAAATCAAAAAGAGGTTTCTGCCATGTTTCTGGGAGATTTCTGGTCGGGCTTAAACACTCTTCTGAGCTAAATTCATGGACTTCAACTAAGCTGTGGTTTTCTTAAAATGGACCCATCTTTCAATTATAGGCAAAATCTTTTTTTTTTTTATCGAAAAGGTCTGGGGGTGTTGTCTGGACTTGATTTTCACCTGCCTATTCAAAACCAGTTTTTTTATTTCTGTTCAGTCATTGTTCAGTGAGAAAAAAATTCAGCTATCAAAATCATAAATGAGGTTATGATGTAGAACTTCGACTCTGTCCTCCTTTCGGTAATGTTACACTACCAGCAAGACACCCCGAGAGTATGGTACTGCCACCACCATGTAAAGGGTGAAGTTGACTGCGCTTCAGATTACTGCGCAGTTAGCCAAGGTTATGCCTCTTACCAGCTAGATACCAGCCAAGATAATCCAGAAGAAGTAACTAAAAGACTTGATCAGTCATTGGTATCACAAAGCTGGCAAACATTGGATGAGATGGAAATTACCGTAATTTCGCGACCATTAGGCGCACATAAAATTATTTTTTTTTTTAAAGAATGTGCCTCGCGCCCAATGAAACCATGAGAACGGTAAAGGGAGAAGGGGGCGTGTGAAGCACCCGTGAGTTGCGGACGTGATAGAGACCATCCACAGACGTTAAAGGGGGGGGGGGTGAAGCACAGAGCGGGTGGAAGGAGCGTTTCAACGGCCACCATTCGACTGAAAGCAAAAAGAAATTAAAATTGAACATTTTCATGGAGGTCAGTCTTGGTGCTTTCGCTTCATGAAACGGTGCCAGTGCAGCAGCAGCGCCCGGCGGATTATATGGAAAAGATGGAGAGATTCCGCTCATTGTCCAGCCGATAACATCACCGACAAACGCATCCAACCCAGCCACATAACCAACATGGACGAGGTGCCGCTCACGTTCGACATCCCGGTGAATCACACGGTGGAGAGGACGGGGGTGCGCGTCGCTGCCGTACCCTACGCCGTAGGCTAGCGCGGTGGAGAGGACGGTAACAGCGCGGGGGGTATCCGCACAACGGGGTATGAAAAGTCGTCATTTACTGTTGTGCTTGCCTGCCATGCTGATGGACAGAAACTGCAGCCTATGGTCATTTTTAAAAGAAAAACTTTGCCTAAAGAGACTTTTCCAGCCGGAGTCATTATAAAGGCAAATGAAAAGGGCTGGCTGGATGAAGGGATGATGATCGAGTGGCTGAGGCAGGTCTATGTACGGCGACCCGGTGTTTTTTTCACACATCATGCGTGGGCTAACGTTTCTGCTGGGACTGTTGTTCGGGCTTTTGCAAAAGCCGGCATTTCCGGTCGGTGCGCCGTATGTATGTTTTAAATCCAAAAATGACACACAGAACTGAGGGTGCGCCTTTCCACACGGTGTGCCGAATGGTCGTGAAAATACCGTAATCAAATACTACTACTGCTACTACTAGTAATAATAACAGCAGGAAGTAGCATATAGCTGTCAGTATAGCATTATCCTTTAATTTAATGCAAATAACGGTGCAATTCTAAATTTTTTGTA
Source organism: Cololabis saira (assembly GCF_033807715.1). Lineage (NCBI taxonomy): Eukaryota > Metazoa > Chordata > Actinopteri > Beloniformes > Belonidae > Cololabis > Cololabis saira. The sequence continues at coordinate 26,132,965 of NC_084598.1, forward strand.
CATTTTATATTCAGTAAAAGGCAACTCAGCTAAATGTGTTCATAAATGGCAGTCCTTCATAGATTATTTTAACTTGTTGAAGACTCTACCCACAGACTGATCCCCCTTACCTTAATTTTCTTTTCATTTATTTTATTTATTATTATTATTATTATTATTATTAGTATTAGTATTTTTGTTGCATTTTATGCATTGCGTTTAATTCATTATTTCCATTTAATGGGATATCAGTGATAGGCATTTGCATTAACCACTGTTTTTGTTTTCTGTATGCCACTTTTGTTCATTCATTACTTTTCTCTATTGATCATTTGTTACTCATCTGTTTATTTATTATTTAACTGTACAGAGACTCTGTGCCTAAGTTAGGCCTCCCTCGTGAGGGGCCTGGTTAGGTTTTGTGTGTTGGCAAAAAGAAAAAAAATGGACAATGTATAATGTATAGTATGCATCTTTGATTATATGTATCCATATTATCATTATATGTTGTTTTTTCTAAAAAGATCAATAAAAAAAATTGCTACATTTTTTTAAGTAATTCCTAAACATTTGAGTATTTCAGATTCCCACTGAATGTTATATTAGTCTTGTAGATTTTATTTCGGGAAGTTGTTTAGAGCTTATGTATCTGATATGATAAGCTTGTGTCATGATGTCATCATTTACCCTGGTCTAAACCCAGTATAATCCTATTCGTGGCCACAGGGGTCTGCTGGAGTTTCCTCCAGCTGCTAGTGTGAAATATGCAGGGTTGATTACATTTATTAAACCTCACAACTTTATCTTACTACCTTCCCAAAATAATAAATAGAGCTTGCTGTATGGATTGGTATCACTAATCGTCATTAATGCTTTCCTTTCAAACACAGGCCTGTGGAATTAAAACCTTTTACATTCTGAATTCTGACATTTTCAACAAATGTAGTAATCTTTAAGGTTCCTGCGGAAATCCTCGATCGGCCAATCGCTGGTCTCTGGCTGATGCAGACCATTATAACACAATGATAGGAACACGGTCATTAGAGGACGGGGAATAGAATGACACTTACATTGTGAAGCCACCAAGACTATTGTCAGGAAGAGACGTCATATTGGCAGCTTGATTTGTAGCTTCTCTGCGAATACCAAAGCATGCACATATTTTTACGTTAGCAATTTTTTCAGTTCTTAAATTTACTTGAACTCCCACCAAAAATAAAGACAATTTGCCATAAATAGCTCCTTACGTGCCAACTTTCGCTGTGAGAGTCACAGGTATGTAGCCCCCAGCAGATGCATGTGGACACGCTTCAAACCAGAGGAAAGAAATAATTTAATTTCTTAACCAACAGTCACTTTAAACTTAAAGGCATGAACCTGACATTGTCTATGCTGGGAATTATGTAGAGCTTTACTTGAGTAATATTTTTTGAAAACATCTTGTTTGTGCAAGTTGGGATACAGATATGTTATCTCGTTGATATCCCTGATGCGGTCGCCGAGGGTACGAATCTCAAGGTCTCTCTTGGTGAAAGGCTGGATGTTCTGGATTCTTTGTCCCCCATCTAGGATAAAACAAAAAATATGTCTGAAATATCAGTGCAAAACTGTTTGGATGAGACAGAGAGCAAAGTAAATGGTTTTGAATTAGGGTACACACATATATATAAAAAAAAGGATAATTTATTAAACAAAGTTTTATTTTTATTACCATTTTAAAGTGTTATACTTGTTTCAGGAAGCATTTTGTTGGTTGAAAATTCCTACTATTTCATTAAATAAATAAGTGTTCTGAGATTAATCTGTGGGGGCAGGGGCATAGTGAAAAAAAAATAATTACAAAACACAGGAAGCAACTTGTCGCCCCTTCAACCGGACTTCTGCATGTTAACATACATTGTACTGTATGTCAATGCAGGCTACGGGGAGGTTGTGGTCCAGCTCCGACTGCTCCTTGCTCCCACTGTGCGTTCTGCTGAAGGCGAGACTCCGGAGGTTTGAAAAATTCACATCCTTCTTGCAAATTTTGCTCCACATTTAAAACCCTATTTATACCGCAATGTAATCAAGTCTTTAACACTCTGGGGTCCTGGATATAACTGGCCGTTTTTTGACTACTTTTGATTTTATCTCCATATTTCTCTTTAAAAGCTGTTGACCTTGCCGTGTTTGGTATTATGTTTTTTCAGCAAAACCCTCACACGTGTGAATTTACAGTTATCTTTTCATATTAACACATTGGACCGAAAATCACAAAAAAACATAAATCTGAGTAAAATTTTTTTTTTTACTGTGAATACAAACATGTTTAACTAACTATTTTTGTAAGTTACATTTTTATTCTAAAACACAGGCAAAGCTTATTACGTTTTTTTGGATTTCCCCCCAAAAAAGCAGGTATCAAAAGAACATGCCAGACAAATTGGTTGTTCCACTAGAAAAAATATTTCCAGTCCATAGCAAGACAGACATTCAGATGTGACGTCACAGTCCTCATCTGCAGGCTGTGTCTCGTCTGTCATCCACCTGGAGGCAGCGTTTAAAAACTCACTTGTCTTGTTTACTCCTGCAACTTTCTGCATTTGCTCAGCAACCAAATACTATGCGTTGCCTATTATGTTTTTGATTGGTTGATGTTATGCATTTTTTAGGAATAGGAAAGATGGTATCAGTTTTTTATTTTTTTCTTGCGTTTGCTGAGTATGGCCCAATTTACCATTTCTTGCTGCATCAAATACACATCTAAAGAGATGACAACGTCCAGTGAAGAGCATGGTGTACATAATTTGTAATAACTCTGGTTTTACTTAGCCTATTGACATGATTTAAAAACTGGTATATAGTTTAAAGACTACACGTTTGACACAATTTGAAAGAGATTAAGTGGGGCTGCGTCCCGCTCTTAGCTTATTGTAAATCAGTCATGTGATTTGGACACGCTGGTGCAGCCATCAACTCCAGGGAGTTAAAATATATATACAAGTATATTGTAGGTGTACTTCTTCACTGCAATACTTCATGTTAAAACATGTAAAAGGCATGAAGAAATTTCCTCTAGTTCATTCTAACACTGACTTTAACTTAATTGTACTTTTGTATCACCACAGACCAAGCAGGATAAGAATCTGAATAAAAAACATTGCAACCTCCCTGCTACACTAACACTTACTTCCAGCGGCAGTGACATAAGCGATGGTGATGCCTCCAATCTCAGAGTCACTGAAGCGGAGGAGGAATGTCCCATTGGGCCGGTCTTTAAGAATCAGGTGTAGATGTTGCTTTCCAATGAACCCAAATATCAGCCTTGTGAGACAAACATTGGAAACACTTGTCAGATTTCCGACATGTACATGAAAACTAAAGAAGAGTACCAACTTTATTAATGACTATTGGAGGCTGCTAACATTTCCTGTTGAAACAGTAGCGGGATCCTCTCACCCTTCACTCCAGTAGGTCTTCAGATGTTTTTTAGTCAGATCCATCACTCCTTCAAACCACTGCCAGAACGTGAATGTTCGACCGGGAAGAACCTCCTGTAAGGTTAAAGGCACCATTAGATTTGCATGACTGTCTGCTTGCCTGTTCAAGACAACACACGCTGTCACGTGCCTTATTAAACTGTGACCATGAAACCATCATGTTGCTGAAGTCCTCCGTAAAGTCAGGTTTGTCAAATATCTTCTGGGCCAAGAAGAGTTGGTTGTACTGGTCTAGATTATGCTGCGTCTGGACCTCAGAGGTGAATTTACAGTTGAGAGTGTTGCACATCAACCTCCAGGGCACGCGGTCTGGCACCACAAAGGGAACTCGATCCTGTTGACAATAACAAATATGCTTACGTACAAGGACAATGATATTCAATGAGTGGAAAAGTATGACAAAAAGAGAAAAAAGTACTTGCTTCTGCTGGCTGAAAATTTTTTAATTTTAATTGTTCAGGTTTTTCCAGTGAGTACATGGACTGGAAAAACATGTGCTTCTATCCACTTGGTTTCTTATCTTTTCTATTTCTTAATAGTTGTAATCAACCAAACAACACACCTCACTCTCTCTCTTTCACACAAACATTTTGCATCTACGCATCTACGCTAAGCATTTGTCCAAATGGTCATACAAGCGTCTTTTACAGCCCCATTTCTTATTGAACATGTTAATTTTTGTGATCTTCCTAGGTAAAAATTAAAAAAAAAAACCCTTTTGGACTTTTAACCTATGCCTGAGTGTCCTTCACTCCTCGGTCCATCACAGCAGTGATTGCTCCCCTATGCAAGGAAGTGATTTTCATTCCAAGAGTTATTAACACTTCTGTGTATTGAGTTGGTATTTTCTTCCTTTCCTTCCTATTTCCTAACAACAATGGAGGAAATACAGCAATTATTCATCAAAGGAATGTGATAGGACATAAAAACAAGCACAAGTGTTGCGGCTTCTCTTTCCATCTTTTGTGAGCCGCTACTGAGTGAGTCAACACAGTCAAAAACAAAAGACAGATGCGGATCCAGCGTCTCTTCCAAGTTGATGGAATTTAATAATAGCGTACCATTTCGGCAGATTATACTGTTACAAAAAGTATCCATCAAAAGACAAAAAGCATCTTAGTATAATTCTGCGATCTGCCCTTTGCGGTCAAAAAACTGTCCCGCTTCCCACTCTCACTCTCTTCCCTTCAGCTGCAGGTGTCATTAATCACTAATCAAATCACTGCAGAAGCTCTGACATAAGAAAGGAGGGACGCGAAGACAAGGCAACAAACAAACAAAAAATGATTCCTTCTGAACTTATCTGTCCATAATACATACAACACAAACAACACCATGCCCCCACAAACCAATTAATATACACCTTCTTTCAATTAAAGGATTAAGTAAATAAAGTATATTTAGACTAACCAAGATTAATTTTGGCCTCAACAATAAGTAAAGAATGAAATAGAGAAATATAAATTGACATTTACCGGTTCAGAAAATGCACAGTCCCATATGATGGTGGCCAAAGCGTTGTTGTCTTGACTGCCATGAACAATGACAACCACCGGCTGAGAGATCATCTGTAATCAGTGACAGAGGTTTGTGGTTGTGTCTGAAGTCACATGTTTGAAACTCACTCTCCACCGTGGGAAGCATTTATGATGCACACTGACAAATTATAGATCAAGGTATCAGTCACAGCTGTATTAAATGTGAATTGCAAGAGGAATGTAGGATGTAGGATGTAATGAGCATAAAGAACAATGTGTAAGGCCAAACCTGTATCCTGTAAGGAGTGTCACACCCTGTGATGCTTATCTCTGCGGAAAAGAGGAGAGCAAATTTCTCCTCTGTCACAGACTCCGACCCTTTTCTGTCTGCTCTCTTTATTTTCTTGATGGACTGTTGAATCAAAATATGACTTTTAATTTCTTAACAAGGTTCAAATGTATCAAATTGGAGATGCTCAGTGACGACTAACACATACCATGTTTCTGAAGGTGGCACATGTGCTCTTGGTGGCTGTGTTGTGCTCCAAGATGGCTGAGTTGTTTATCAGTTCCCCAACGTTTTCACTGCAAGAAAAGTTTTAATCTCAGCTATAGCTTTTTTTAAAAGAAGTTTTAAACTTCATTCAAGGTTCTCCAAACAAAGTTAAAAATGAATTAACTGCCACCCACACTTTTTTTTTTTGCAATCTTACTGCAGATCGGCTTCTTCTTTCTCTTCCTCATTTTTGTCAAGATGGTAAAAGTCCCAAATGTGTGTATATATTTATTAACACGATAAAATGATTTATCTATTTTCAGACTTCAACAATGGGATAACCCAATCCCAATCTTCACCTCAGTTCAGTCATATTTGTCCTTGAAACCAGAGGAAGCTAACCAGTTGGCCAGTCTTCAAGCATGTCTTAAAGACATGAAGACCTGGACGACTCAAAACCTTGTCTGGCTAAATTCAGATGAAACTGAAGTTGTTGTATTTGGACCTGAAAGACACAGGAACACACTGTCTAGCTATATAACTACTCGCTATGGCATTACCTTGGCCTCTAGTGCTAAAGTTAGAAACCTGGGAATTATTTTTGACATTTGTAATATTGCTGAAATTAGGAACTTCCTGTCTCAAACTGACGCAAAAAACTGATCCATGCATTTTCTTTTAAAATTGTGATTCATTATTATTGGGGTGTCATAAACATTCTCTACAAAACTGCCAGCTTATCCTAAATGCTGAAGCCAGGATTCTGACGAGAACTAGCAGGAGAGATCATATATCTCCAGTTTTAGCTTCTTGTTATTGGCATCCTGTAACATCTAGAATAGAATTTAAAATTCTTCTCCTAACATATAAAACTCTTAATGACCGGACTCTTTAATTTATTTAAGAGCTCAAAGTTCCATGTTTTCCAAGCAGAGCACTTCACTCTCAGACAGCAGGTTTACTTGTGGTTCCTAGAGTTCCTAAAAGCAGAATGGGAGGTAAAACCTTCAGCTATCAGGCCCCTCTCCTCTGGAACCAGCTGCCAGTTTGTGGTTGGGAAACAGACACCCTCTCTACCTTTGAGATTAAGCTTAAGATCTTCCTTTTTGATCAAGTTTATTAGGGATAGGTCAAGTATCCCAGAAACATCTTTTAGTTTTGCTGTTATAAGCCTAGACTGCTGGGAGACCTCTCCCCAGCTGTTCTCATTCATAGCATTCGTTTCGATGTCTCACTTTGGGAGACATCGTATTACATACATACTGTATGTATTCCTCAATATACGTGAGGGGCATTTATCTCATTACTCCAATCCTGATTGGCTGGTGATCCCGGTGACGTGACACCATCCTATAAGTAGCCTGTGCTACGATGCAACGTCATTCAAAATAAGCACCTCTTCTCGTTTCGCCCGAGGCCAGTGAGACATCTCACTCATGCTACTCTGAGTAACCTAAAGTTCTTTTCTACTCAAACTCTAAACAAATGCGCTTTGTTATTAACTTGTGTTCCTTCTTCCCAGGAATAATGTATTCCTAAACAGATAAAAGTTTATCCCATTTGCCATGACTTGGCTCTAAATTGAATTCCGACTCAGCCCATCGGGAATTGTCTTTTAAGTTCCAGCTGTTACTCATGTGTTCCCAGCAACCTAGCTACAACCTCATTCATTTAAGAGTGCCGGGCAGCCATTCTCACAACGACTCTACAGAGAGCCTGCCCTTGCTGCTGAAAAAATCCTTAGGGAAACATTTAGCAGTGAGATAAAACACCAAATTTTTTTTAGCAGTACATGTTTCACATAATTCTAGTATCAAAGTCAAAATGAAAAAATTTTCAGTTTCAAAACTTATTATACTCCCTTTTCAATTATTTACATGGATTTCAGGAATGTCTTGTGTTTTTTGAGTTCAGGTTTTGTAATATACTTGAACAGTTAGCGTTTTACCCATATCTTCACAGTGGGGTCACAGGGATCACAGTGCTCTTAGTTTGGAGAAGTACTGTATGGAGGAATTCTGATGTGGGTCTAGCCTAACAACTCCTATCACCAACTAAAACAGCTCAAAACTCGTACATTATAGTCTTTTGAGTGAATGTTGCATTAGATACATTTTTCTATTCTATGTTACAACATGGGTCATAGTACTGTAACTAGAAAATAACACAAATCTCTATGGGATTTCTGAAGCATGAGTTGTTTTGGATGGTGAACATTCACTCGTCTCTAGCCCTCATTCTGCCTGGCTCTTAGTTAACTCCCCATTCAGAACTCCTCTCTGATGCTCCAAACTGAGAGAGCTGTGACCACGCACTGTGTCCGGGTGAAGTACACCAAGGTCTTGATTTTTCACTACCATATGAGTCATTTGAATCGTCCTTAATCCGGCATGTCCCCTTCGACCAATTTGCCTTTAAGACCCTGCAGGGTTTTTTAAACTTTTTATTATTACTTATATAAAACACAACTGATCCTTAATGCTTGCATCCATTAAAGGCTCTTTATATAAAAAAGAATGGTGTATTGCATAAACCTCTTTTATACTATGTAAAACTTACCTTGTTAGAGTGCCCAGGTTCTTGGCCTGCAGTTCGTTAATAATTTGCGCCTTTAGCACCACAGGCTTCCCAGGTGCTACTTTCTCCCCCAGCAGATATCTCACCGTTGTGGAGAACTTTGACTGAGTCTTAATGACCTGAGGGGGCTGCTTGTCCACAACAAGGGAACTGAAAGAGAATTAAATTATTCTCATGAGAGGTAAGGCTTTTGCCTTTTACAAATTGTATTCAATATTGGCTATTGTGTTTGATTTAAATTTGTTTATCTTTGCCTATATTCCTTCTTATGTAAAAAGGTTAAATATAAAGTGAATTCCAAATAGAATAGAATAGAATAAAATAGAATATAATAGAATGTACTTTTATTGTCATTGTATAAATCATTGTTCAACAATATCACCATGAAAAATGAAATGTGGTTTAGCAGCTCTGGTAGTGTCTGTGTTACCTTTCAATCAGACCCTGCAGAAGTTTTCCCAGCCTTTCCTGGAGGTCTGAGATCCGTTCTCCTATTAGCATCAACTCCTGTCTTAGATTTCCATTTATCCCGAGTAGCTGTTCACACCTAATAAAATGTACATTTATAATAAAGTAAAACCACAAATATCCAAGCAATCCATCTGCGATAAACTTAATCCTGTAGAGCCTATTTCAAAATATACAGTATTATAGATCCCTATATCCATATGACCAATATGGATACAGTCTTGCGTCCCTCTCTTTAACCAATGACAATGAGTTGTTTTGTAGAAGAAAACTATGAATTTTGCTTGCTTTAACTAAGATTCAAGCATGAACAGGCATGCGCAACAGAAAATACAAGGCTTGCTTTAATCGAAACATCAATATGCCACTAAATTTTTATGTGACAAATACTTGTACTTGAAAATATTGTAATGAAACTATAGGGTTCCTTCATCATTGAGAAAGGGTCCTTTCAACGGGATATTCAAGTGTGGACGAAAATATTCAGCATGCGTTTGAGATCAGTATCTTGAGGGAAATACCTTGATACTACCCATGAGTAGTGTCCGACCTTTACAAGTTACAATGACCTGGATGACTCTCAGTCATCCAGGTCATTGTAGCTCTCAAACTGGACTTCATTTTCTTTTGCACCAGACACATTGTAAAAGAATTCAGAAGAAATTGAAAGGAATATGACGTTTATGTTTTTCCCAGTCATTATTCGGTTTTCTTAGAATCCACCAGGAAGTCCAGAAAATAATGTAGGTCTGACATATCTGGACAATTCTTGTGCAACATCTCAAAGCATTTATTCCAGCTTGAAACATACCTGGGTCCCATTGGACATCAAGCTGGGAAAATGTTACATAAAAGTTCAAGAGGATTCCTCGAACACCATACAAGGGTCAAGTAACACTGATGCGAAATACATTTCTTTCTGTTGGGTTTTAGGTTTGGCTAACTTCCTTTTTTATTTTGAAAATCTGTTTCCTTGCTAGTTAAGTTTTTCTTTTCGTTAAATTAAAGGACTTTTGGTTCGAATCACTTGCTGGCTCAGATTCCTGCATTTGAGTCCTACAAACAAATCCCTGACAGAAATGTTTTAGAGCAGAGATGGGACCAATTCCATCCATGTTGGTAGTGGGGGCTAACACATAATTCATATCCGAATTGATATCAGAAATGTCAGCAGTGATGAAAAAGAATTACATTTAAATCCAAACAGACATACTCTTGCAGTAACCCTAACGGATTTATCCTTTTCAGAGAAAGCATTGTTGTTTAACTTATTTTAAGTTTAAGTTTCTACAGTTTTTGCACCAAACACAACAACAATAACATCAACAACTCTCCTTTGATCGATTATCAGAAGGAATATATCTGATCAGGTCAGAACTTTCTTTAGTGGGTGGGCTGACATTGTTGCATATTTTAGTCATGTTGGCATGTGACAGTGTAGCAATACAGTATTTTGAGTAAAAAGCCTTGGAAAGGTCAAGAACTCTGAATAGAAGGAAATGAACTAACCTGAGGCTCATCACTTAAAAACATATTTACGTAAGTGTAATATTGAAAATATTATGTGTAATCATTCTTTTCACTTGGATCAGAGAGAGCTGCACCTCACCAGGTCTGAAGGGGGTTAAGGTTGTCGTCAAAAGGATGCCCTATGATTGCCTTGTGCTGCTCCCACCTCCACGCCTTCAGTCTGTTAATGTATCTGGTCTGACAGTTGTCCAGACAGTCCACACACTCCCTGAGCACCTGGAAACGCTTCTGCAACACCAGCATACATGTTTATTGAGCAAATACGTACACTATTTTTCCACAGTGCTTTTCATATTTATTGGTTTAATTTATTCAGAAATCTAATAAAAAAATAAGAATGATAATAATAATCTAACTTCCCCTTAAGGCACCAGGAATGCTGGCACTGTCACGTAAGTTACTGGCTCACCGTGGACAAAGCCTGCAAGTTGAACTCCAGATTTTGGATGTTCGTCTGGACTCTCTGGATGTCTGGCTTGGGTGAATCTAGTCCATTTGGTTGGAATGACCCTGTTGAACCAACAAATATTATGGTATATGATGAATCCACTCCACAGAGATGTAGATTACTGCATTTCCTCAAATTATATAAAAATGTCCTCCGTGGCAAGTACTTGTACAGAGGATAACTTTGTTAAGAAAGCAAGTACCGAGTCATTTTTGTCAGAATGAGGACTATTTGGCAACACAGTGTCTTCCACTATGTTGTGTTTTCTGGTCATTATGGCCGTTACTATGTTTCGTTTTTCTTAGATCACATCCGATCACGCGAGATTTCGAGCTCTGAGGACAAGATTCTTGACCGACTGCGGGACAGAATCCCTGTGTGTGTGATGTGCTGAGATTATTGGAGAACACAGTGCAATAAATGCACTTTTTTTTAAAATCTTGATATGTGTGGCCACTACAGAGAAAAAAATCTTTATTTGTGTACCCCGCTTTACTGGTGATTACTAATTGGTCCTAGGAGTGAATGTGGGAGGTTGTTTTCTCTGTGTGTCCCTGAGATTGACTGCTGCGCTGCCCCAGGTGTGACTTTCCTTTCAACTATTACAAGATCTCTGTGACTTTGAACAGAAGTGGAGTGGATATAGGAAATGAGTGGATGATCACTATTTTATATGAAGGAACAGTGCAAATCCTACAATGGCTTCAAAAAACAAATGTGCTCAGATTAAGGTGGACATTTTATGCTTCGCTGACAAATTTACAGTGCTTTGATGATGAATTATCGTCTTGTGGCCTCCGTTTAAATGGAACTACAATTATCTCAGGAGCTGTGATCATTTCTAAAAATTACTGGGAACACAGAGATGGATCATTTAATCCTGTGAGAAGGCACATCTCAGTAATGCAGGGATATGCGGTCTATTAAAAATATCCTCTTGTCGTCATTTATACCTCTTTACCAGCATAATTATGGTAGCTGCGGTAGATATGGTGATATTACATGATGATTTTTGTCTATATTCCCTGCACAAAGCCTAATGACATTATATGTGTGATAAAAATAAAAAGAAATTGTCAGTATTAAGAGTCACAAGGGAACCTATAAAAAACAAGAAGCATAGATCCAGCAGAGGAGTGACGGTGAGATAGATAATATATGTAATCACTCTCTGCAAGAAACTTTATTTAAGTTAAAGTTAATAAGTTCAAAGCCTAGTCTTACTGCAAGAAGCCTTCAGGCTACAGCAAAAGCTCCAGTTATATGTACTGTTCAGTTGACTGTTACCATAACAACTGAAACATAGGCCTTTGTGTCATTTTCACATTTAGTGATTTCCATTGTGAGGAAAAATTTGACTGAATATGACTCTGCCAACTCTGCATGTTTTCAGACATGATTTTGATCTTTGTTGCTCCTGAATTAACTACAAGCTTTTGGAGTTATGCTGGCTGCAAAGCTAATAGAGCTACCAGAGATTACAATTAGATTGTGGCAAATGAGCATTATACGGCCACACAAAAATAAGATTAGGATATGAGTAGTTACACACCCATCCATTCATTATCTGTATCCATTTTTTTGCTATTTAGGTTCACAGGGATCTGCTGGAGCCCATCTCAGCGCTTCTCAGGTGACAGGCAGGGGTACACCCTGGACAGGTAACCAGTAGTCCTTATACAGTACATTGAAACTCAATTTCAAGGTTCACAAAACTGCAGGTGAGACACTTACTACCCATGAGGACTCACCCAACCATACTTCAAAAAATTGAGATCTCCCTTTAAATTTATATAAGACTAAAACTAACTGGGGTCCCAGACATCACAGTGGGTCGCGCGGTCGCACCATATGCAGAGGCTATTGCCCTTGTGCAGGCGGCGCAAGTTCCATCGCCCTATACTGTATGTCTTCATCCCTCTCTCTACCTGTTTCCTGTCTAGCCACTTTTGAAATAAAGGCCCCTGAAGCCCAAAATAATCTTTTAAAAAGGCGAAAATTAATGTGATATTCTATTAAGGTTTTTTGAACACTTTAGTGAGTCGTTTTTCCATAAATACCGTCGAGTGATAACACAAGACAAAAAAAGTTAAGCTGTCCAAGTAAGCAGAAAATGCACAAAAGCCTGTGGTATTTGTTTGTGACACTAGTGATAACTCTTTTATGTGAAAGGAATCATCCTTTCAAAGAATCACATTAAAGAGATGAATAAAAATAGCACGAGATATTAACAGAAAAATACATTAAAGTTGATATTAATTTGTAACATTCATTCATATCATCGTTGAATATTTTTTAGTTCTGAATTTAGCTAATTTGTGCGTTTTCAAAGTTTTCTAAAATACATAATAAAAAGGAGTGAAAACAAATTAAAAATAAAATGTTGGGCTCATAAATGAAAAGCAAAAAAAAAAATGAAACTGAGTTAACCTTCAGAAAGATTAACTTAAATAAATGAATTCCTTTTCCATAGGGAGTGGTAGTCTATTGGCTACAGAGGAGGGCTTAGGTCTGCAGGTCCCAGGTTCAAGCCCCAGAATGGCAACCAAAGATGAACCACCTTGGGCCCCTGAGCAAGGCCCCTAACCCTAATTGCTCCCCGTATGTTTGTTCTCTCAGGTTAAGTTGCTTTGGATGAAAGCGTCTGCTAAATGACAGAAGTATTATTATTTCAAGTCTGGGGTAAGTTAGCTAAATAAGCTAAAGTTTCATCTAATTTGAAATGAATAACACAGTCTGGTTCTTCTTATTTAATTCATTTGTATGAATTAAATAATAATAATAATTTGAATGTTGCGTGTAGTGTAATAATGGTCAAAGCAAGTAATAATCTACTACCAAAAAATATCAGAGGAATGTTCACAGAGAGAGAAAGTGGCTAATCTAAGGGGCAAACTAAATTTTAGAAAACATAAAGTACGAACAACAATGAAAAGCATGTGCATATCGAACTGTGGAGTGACTCTGTGGAAGGGTTTGGAGCAGGAAATGAAAAAAAGTACTAACATAAATCTGTTTAAAAAGAGATACAAAAAATGATTTATAAACAGGAAGAGGAAATGGGTTAACGAGGAGTGTGAGAAACAAATAAAATAGGGAAAAATGGTATATTATACTTGCTTAAGATATGTTTAGATATTTATGTGGATATTTATGTGGTATATATTATATGTTGAGAGGGATAGTTATAATTATGTAATATATGTTATATATTTATTAGGTATGTAGCATATATATATTTATAGGGATATTTAGGTAGTTTATATAGTTTATAATTATATAGATTTATAGAATATTTGTATTTTCTATATATTGACATAATTATGTAATATTTATATTTTCTATATACTTATATGGATAATTATTTAGTAATAGGCATGTTTTTGTTGTATTTATATAGACTATCTTTATATGGATATTGTGTAGATATAATAATAACAATAATGTAAATTCATAGGGTTATAAAGGGGTAGGAACTAGGAAAAAGTGTATACTTCTTCCTACTTATTTTTTTTTCGAACATATGTGAATATGAAAATGTTACTGTTTATTTTTTTAATTTTATTTTTATTTATATCTTTTTATATACATGTTCGAAATAAAATTCAAAAATTCAAATTCAATTCAAAACTTTGGTGTATTTACCTGGTAAACTCTCATAGTTCTGCCTCTCCCAGTTGAGCTCTTCTTGCAGCTGGTGCATTTTTTTTCGGATCTCCTGGAGCTCAAGGACCTTCAGTACCAGATGGTCAACTTCCTGCATGTTGACGTCTCTATTTTGTTGTGGTTGGCAGGGCTGAACGTTGCTCTATAGACACAAACAAATTCATTTGAAAGTGAATTGATGGAAACTGTGTCAAAATAGTTGTAATAGTTGTCTATACCTGATAACAGTTACAAGTGTAAGTAGGATAGCTATACCCGGATTGGATTTTAGCAGTTTTTTGTTTGTAATGCACCACTGAATATACTGTAGAAATAAAGTAGCCTATATACCGTGACTAGCTTTAATACATCAAAATAATCATTTTTTTCTAATTTTCTAAGAGAGTGAGTTCTGAACGGGATAGATTGAGATTCCTTTGTAACCAGTGTATAAATATTGATCCAAGTCTATTTTGAATTTTCCCAGACGATAGATTTCATTCTGGTCCTGTTACCTGTTGACAGCAGATTTTCACTAAAAACACATCTACTTACAAGTTTGAAAATCAAATTACAAATAAAACTTATTATTTTCTTTTTTTTTTTTAAATATGTGCAAAGCCTGCCTTTTAAGTGCGGCAAAAACACACATCCCATCTAAAAAAAGCCATTTACCATCTGGTAAATGGCTTTTACTTGAAACGCAGGGATTTATTTTGAAATTGCCAAATGCATTTCTGATTACCCCTACTTGTAAATCTGATTAGGGATTAGAACTTGATCTTCACCTTTCAGAGGGCTTTAGCCAAGTTAAATAATTTGTTGAAAAAAAATCTTACCGCAGTGATCAGAGCTCTCTCCTGCCTGAGAATGTCCCTGACCATGACTGCAAACTGTAGAGGCTGCTGCTGAAACATAACCTGCAAGAGCAAGAGAGTGAACTATCAGTTCCTAATAATAGACAGATCCACATCTTAGTATTGTTCAATTATAGTAACGAAACCTATTCTTACAGCCAAGAAAATGCAGAACTCATGACAAAAACAACATTGTCCATAACACAATACATAACCCTATTTTTTGTGACTGGTTTTGTCAGCACTTGCTGTGCATGAAAGTCGTGTGTGGTCGCTCAGGACGCCGGCATCGCGCTGCTTGCCAGCGCCTGTCGACACCTGCAGTGGGCGGGGCTTTCAAGCTGCGCTGCAGAACTGGAGCGAACAAAGTGCATAGGTGTGGCAGGGTGCAGGATTGGGGCAGGGTCTGCAGGGGAGAGAGGGAGTGCGGGGGAGTAGCGCACAGGTGACGCGGCTGGAATAGCTGACGGTACACAGGTGTGTCTAATCACTCTCTGTGTATTTCAGTATTGTGCGGGACCTGGAGACGGGAGAGGACGGAAGCAGAGCGGAGCGGAGGTGCAGCTCTGCTGACGGTGCTGATGCACGGAGAACCTCTGAAAAGAGACAAACTTTTGCTGGTAGAAAGAAATAAAAGATTTCTACCCAGATCCCGGTATCTGCTGTCTTGTGTGACCCCGTAGCAACGAGACGTGCAACAATAGGCTATAGCCTACACATATCGATATATAGCGAGCACATCTTCAGTTTCCTATTTCACCATGGATCACACTTTGGGAAGCCTTCTTTATATTTTCGGGCGTTATTTCCGCATAGATAAGAGTGAGTTTGATGCTCTCCTTAACAAGGTTGGTCCCCGGATCAACAGCAACCATTGGCGAGCCGTTGCTCCCGGTGAAGCTGCAGTCTGTCTGCGGTGAACACCACTGACACACCGGGTCGTAGCGGTTTTGGTCATATTGTTTAAACTGTGTTTTGTTATTAATAATCACTTTTTTTTTTTATTATTTTGCGTTGTATCGATGTAGCAAATAAAATAGTTTAGTTCGGACCATACAGCCCTCAACCATCAGTTACATGTTTCACATGAGCAGAGTTCAGGTAAAAACGGCAGTCAAATTAGCAAAAATGTCAGTTTGCTAGATAAAATATATTAATTCCTGATTAAATAGTGGGTTAGTGCACAGCTATACTCATGTATGCATGTGAATGAGTGCACGTTTGTGTGTACATGAAAGTACAATCTGCATTGAGGCTTCTTGCTTTGGGAATCCCGGTCTGTGATTGGACGCTGCCTCGGCGTCGCCTCTCCTCATTTGCATAAAGTTGAGATTCTCTCAACTTCAAATTGACGCTCTGGAAGCCTCCAACGTGCTGCTCCCAACGCCTCCAACGCCTCTGTGGCCTCCGACGCCTCTTGCAGCGCGCTTTCTTTTTTTTTGTCACTTTGTTTTTATTAGATTTTCAGTTTTTTTTTTACAACTGCACATTTTCACCAGATCACAAAAATTATCTGTATATTCACCGTGCAACAAAAAAACAAATAAAAATAAAAAATAGAAAAACAAACATAGACTTGTGGGTTAGCACATTAATAATCTATCCAATAAAAAGAAAAGAGGAGGAAAAAAAAAAAAAAAAAAAGAGGCCCGCATCCTTGCTTTCTGTAGATAAAATGTCCACTTTTGCCATCTCTTCTCAAATAGCCCTTCCCTCAAACTCAGGATATGGGCCAGTCTTTCCATAGTCGATATTTCTTTAATAATATCCAGCCACTGTTTAAAAGTAGGCGATTCAGGTTTATACCAAGCTCTAGTGATGGTTTTCCTAGCAGCTGTAAGGAGTGTCTTAACCAACCAGTGATCCTCTGCCTGCACTACCGTTGCAATATGACACAAATATAAGACAGTACATGTTAATGGAATCTCATATCCAAGTACTTTTGTCAAAACTGAATGTACATAATTCCAGAAAAATTCCAATTTTTCACAATTCCAAAAAATATGTGCATGATGTGCATTTAAAGTACCACATTGTCTCCAACAAGGATAAGATGTTAATGTTTTTTTACTTTGGATCTTAGGCGTTATAAAATACCGAATTACAATTAAACACTCTCCATTGGTGTGAGCTTGTGGAAGTATGTTGGAATATACACATGTCATACCATTCTTCTGATGAAATTTCCACATTCAATTCTTCTTCCCATTTTGATTTCACATATAATGTTGAATTCCCTTTGCATTCCATAAGACTCTCATAAAACCTGGAGATCACTTTGGTACATTTGATGTTAGGTTTATATGCACTCAGCATTACACTTATCACTGAATTCATCTCTTGGGAAGGCTCCATCTTCACTTCCTTGTTATAGTAATCTCTGAATTGTATATATCTAAACAAATCCCTGTTTTGAAGCCCAAACTTGTCTTTTAAAGTTTGGAAACTCTGTAACTCCTTATTTTCAATTACTGTACCTATTGCTGTAATACCTTTTATTGTCCACTGCTTAAATGTGGCATCATTTTCTCCGGGATTGAATTGAGTATCAAATGTAATCCATCTGAGTGCCTTCTGATCTTTTCTTAATTTAAATTTCCTAACAAAATCAAACCAAAACTCTAGTGTTTCAGAGGTTATTGGGTCTATTTTATCTTTGATAGAAGGAGGAATCCCCTTTTCGCCCAATACTGATTGGATCCGATAACCTTCCAAATATGTCTCAATTTCCTTCCATCTTGCAAAATAATTATCATTACACAAACAGAACAGGATTCGAAATTGGGCTGCATAAAAATACTCCTTTAAACTAGGGAGCGCCATTCCTCCTTTATGCTTAGGTAGCTGTAATGTTGTATATCTTGCAGCGCGCTTTCATAGAAAATGAATGGCAGTCCGTGACGCTTTTGGTGTGAGTTGCAGCCATTCTAGTCAATAAGAACAGTCCCTTCAGCACTGCCACAGCATAGTTTAGAAGCATCCCAGAAGCGACTGTTTGCTTTGGTCGATTCACACACAACAGATTGAGCAGGCAGAAAGTCAGACACAAGAATATATATGATCAATTTTCAACACCATAAGTTGGCTCAGACTCAGAAATCTACATTACATTAATCCGTTAAGGCTGTGGGTAAACCTTTTAGAGGGTCCTCATACAAGGTCAAGAGGAGAGGTTAATTCAAGAAGTCCAGAAAAACACATCTGGAAATACATCTTTAAAGGGGATCTATTATGAAAAACAAGTTTTCTCTTGCTTTAACATATATAAAGTGGTCTCCCCTCAGCCTGCCAACTCAGAGAAGGAGGAAAGCAACCAAATTCTGCAGTGTCTGTACAGCCGCCCGGATGAGCCATCCAGTGTGATGTGGCTTCTACGAGCCGTTCAGATTCTGCTCCCGTTGTTACGTAACGACGGGTGCGATTTACAAAGGTTGGCCTTCGATGCGTGAAACCACCGCCACAACTAACTCTGGTCGGAACAAGAACAACAACTCCGCCGGCCGGAGCTTCCGCCATTTTTTCGTAGCGGTGTATCATTCAGGCAGCCAATCAGCACAGAGCCTCATTATTATAGCCCCGCCCACTCAGAATCCCTCATAGATAATGAAGTTAGAGAATGGGAAGATAAAGACATGGCTCAGAGGCTGAATTTCTAATTTATTTAGCAAAAACAATCAAAAGCTTGTTTTTAAGACATTCAAGGCCTGTTTAAAATAGGTATTAGATGCCATAATAGGTCCCTTTAAAAGAGCAGATTACACCAGTCTCTCAAATTCTTCTAGCTGAACAGGCAGCTCTCAGAAGCACTGTGCTTCTGAAATTCTCCTGGTGGGAATGACGGGTATGACGGGCTTACATTAGGAGCAGTGTTCACCTACCATGTTCCTGTAGATCTGCGTCAGTTTCATCCTGTCCACCACATTGCCATTCTGCTGAGCAGTTGTGTGCAGCCGGCTGGTGATCTCGTCCAACAGAGCCTGAGCCTGGCACTCTTTCTCCACATTTTCCGGGGTGAAGTCTTCCCTTTGAGCACACATACATATAAATGCACGTATTTATATATTTTCCATTTTCACTTTAATGGATCTAAAACTGCAAGGGCACACTTAAAAAGCAGGATAAATATGCATAAACTGCAATTCCAAAAAAGTTGGAAGGCTTGAAGGTTAAATGCTGTGTGTTAAAATCAAGTGTTCTTTATTTTTCTACAATGATTATGGATTCTTCTTTCCCGGCCTCCGAACACTACACACTAACTCTGTGCATCTGTCATAAGAATGCATGGGAATGTGGTGTGCTGTGGCATTGTTTTTTTTTTTTGTATTATTTAGTTTTATTTACAAATGCACATAATAAACAAAACAAAGAAGAACTACATTGATTATATACATGCACTATAATCTGAATGCAGACTAGACTGTTGTACTTTGTCTTTTAAGTTGTGATTTAAATTGTGAAAATGACATTAACAAATAATAACTATGCTAAGAATGAGGTCTGGCATTGTCCTTCTGAATACCCACAAATGTCAAAGGAAAAAAATGTTCCCCGAAGGTGGCATTAATGGATATAAAATTCCATACATGTATGTACATGTCACCAATAGCATTGACACTGATGCACCCTCATATAATCA
Organism: Cololabis saira; assembly: GCF_033807715.1. NCBI lineage: Eukaryota > Metazoa > Chordata > Actinopteri > Beloniformes > Belonidae > Cololabis > Cololabis saira. The sequence continues at coordinate 26,152,558 of NC_084598.1, forward strand.
CAAACACTGAGTTTTGGACCTTTCGCTGATAACAGTCTTGCTGGCCTTTTTCATTTATAGCATAGAAAATCTGACCTCTGTTTTTCTTCATGTTTTTAATCAAACATGAACACATCTGACCACCAAACATACCAAACATGTCCCCTTTCCTTCTGTTGAGCTGATTGTGAGACCTCAGGGTCAATTCATGGTGACATGGTGGTTTCAGTCATGATGCCGCCTGAGGACTCAATGATTTTGTGCAGCCAACAGTGGTTTTCTGACCTTAGGTTTTATACAATAAAAATTCTCTAGTATTTCTCAATGTTTTAACAATATTATGCACCGAAGATGTTGAAAGATGTTGAGGTTATTTGCATTGCTGCACTTAGCAAAGATTAGAAGCATCACCGGAATGATGCAAATTCACGCGTCTGTAACTTCTAGACTAGATTACTGTAATGTATTATTAGTAGGATGTCAAAGAAATTCACTGAATAGGCTCCAGCTGATCTGAAATGCAGCAGTGCGAATGCCGACAGGAATCAACAAGAGAGACCACGTCTCTCCTGTGTTAACCTCCTTCCATCGGCTCCCCGTAAAATGTTGAATCAAATTCAAAAATGTATTACTTGGGTATAAAACCCAAAACGGCTCAGCGATATATTTATGATCTGATAGTACCTCATATTCTTAATAGCGCTCTCCCTTCTGAGAGTGCAGGTTTACCCGTAGTTCCTAGAGTATCCAAATGTAGATTTGGAGGATGGACCTTCTGCTATCAGGCACCATTCCTGTGGAACCAACTTCCCATTTGGGTTAAGGAGGCTGACACCACCTTCACCCCTAAAACCAAACTTAAAACGTTTGTGTTTAGTAAAGTCTATAGTTAGTATAAACTCTACTGTGTTAGGGCCAGTAGTAATAGCTGCAGCTACAAGGGAAGTCGAGAGCAGCTCGTCTTAAACATAGCTTCATCCTAGATATGCTGCTATAGACCTACCGGTACGCTGCAGGGGGACACCGGCATGATCCACTCTGCGGTGCCCCTCACCCCTTGTTCTCTCCTCTTCTTCTCTTTCCTTTCTTCAGATCAACCCTCAGTTATTAATTAGAAGTATCTCATAAGCATGATTGTTCTCCATTGTTCTTGTATTTTGTTGTGCTGGTCTACGTACCATATGTACATAGAACTCTTAGTTCTCCTGCTCACGGATAGTTAATACTATTATCTAGTCTTTTGTACCTTTGACAGTGTGTCTGTGTCTCTCCTCTCTCTGTTCTTCATCCTGTTCTTTCTATCTCCCTTTTTCCTGCTCTACCCAGCTGGCCTTCGGCAGGAGGGTCCCCCCCGATGATCCAGGTCCTGTTCAAGGTTTCTTCCCTCCTAAAGGAAAGTTTTTCCTCGCCACTGTTTGGCTTCAGGTTTTTCTCCCACTAGTTTTTACTAGAGTTTTTACCTGCCATCTTTTCTGTAACAATTGCTCGGGGGTCATGTTTTAGGTCTCTGGAAAGCATCTAAAGACAACTTGTATTGTAATAGATGCTATATCAATAAAATTGAATTAAAATTGAATTGCTCGTTTACAGTTTTACAGAATTGCATCTTTCTCTGCTTTTTTCCCAAGAGTTTTTCCAGGTGTGGCTGGCAACAATCTTTTAATAAAATAAAAGTGATCAGTAAAGACATTGGTAATCTTTTCAGTCATATAACGTTTTTGTTGCTCTTTAGTAAACTTAACAACTTCTCTGAAACTGGGGTTTGTCGTCAGGATATGTTGCAATAGTTTATGTTTTATCACATGAATACATGCAGGCATGTCTGTGTTTTGCATCATACCATCTCTGGTTCTCAATCCACTCAGCTTCGTAATGTCTGATTTCAATGGGGAAGGTGGAGGGGGGGTAGAGGGTGCTCACTGTATCATCAGGCAGGCACTGCAGAATTTGTGTCATGTGCATCCACTGGGCCATGATCAAGCAGGGCTGTAAAATAAACAGAGTACAGCAGAATAATAAATATAGCTATATCTGTTAATTGGCACAGTGAACCAAACAGATGATCAAAACAATGTGCAAAAACAGAAATCTGTAAAACACGTGCTCCACAGCTACAGAAACGCTGACTGATGTCTTAAATCTGGCAGCAGCCAGAAATACATCCCGTGAGCCTTATCAGCTTCCCATGCTGAGGAGTTAACATGGTGTAAACAAAACTACTGATATCTGTGCTTCATGGCTTCACTTAAAGACTGTGTTTTGGTTATAACTAAACCATTAACCCTTTCTCTGCTCCACCACATATGAGCTGGTGTGTGACTGTCTGTTTTACAGACTTTTCTTAAAATTTGAAGGTTAAATTAAAGCAAAATGGATAAATAAATATAATCCTCATGACATTGCACAACTTTAAGAGTTAGAATAGAATATATTAAAAATAATATATATTATGTAACCCGTCAAGAACTAACAAATAATGTTTAAGTCCAATTTTTGTCATCCCATTTGAAAAACATTCCCAATTCCTTACCAGGAAGGCTAAACTCCATTCATACCTCACACCAGTGTTTCCCAACCCTAGTCCTCGAGACACATTGTCCTACATGTTCTGCATCATCACACCTGATTCTAATTAATGGTCCTCCTTAGTTTGTCATCAAGGTTTGCACAACACTGTTGATACAGCCACTTGTATCGCGGTGTGCTGAAGCAGTCATCTAAAACATCTAAAACATGCAGGAGAGTGTGCCTCGAGGACCAGGGTTGGGAAACACTGCCTTACACATTGAAGCTCATTCAGAGCCACATTAAGAATTAACCATTTATGTTGAAGTGAAGCCAAGACAGGTGACTTTTTATCGGGGCATTATACAGTAGATGACCTATGAGAGGTCTGATTACGGCTCTTGTTCGCATGCATATAATATGATTAACTTATCTAGCACAATGATATATTGAACAGCTTTGTTTACCTGTACAGTCAGCATTTTATTCTGGCTCTTACCCTTCTGCATTGTTTACTTCAATAACTCCACCATGTTCATCGGTCTATCATCTCTTACGTGTCTCACCCACCAAACACACAGCTGTTCTTGAAATTCCACCGCCTCCCCCACATGTAGCTTCTGATGAGGGTCAAGTGAAGTTCATCAACCCCAATATCGCTACTTATGCCTGATTAATGGCAATTGATTGAAGGCTACATGTCAAAACTCACGTGTTTTCATCATTAAGAAAGGACATTAAGTCTTCATGATGAGAGTTGACTGTGGTGAATAACCAAAATGAGATTCCAGGAAGTAAATACTTCTAGAAAAGGAACAAATATTCCACATACTACACAACCAGTTGGCCATGGGATTATCCTAAACATTTAGTCAATTCAATGTTATGTTCTTGAAACAACCTTTTTTTTCCTAAGTATTTTCTTTTATCTTTTTAACACTATAATTTTGTCTTCTCACATTAATAACAATTACAGTAATAACTATGACAACAAATACGTAAACTCTTTAACAAGGTGTCTCTTTTTTCTTTTTGCGAAACATCTAAAATCAAACTAAATGAGAGACAGTGAGGTGAGCCCATCAAAACAAGCTATAGTAAATATAGATACTATGAACTTCATTGAACTGATGTAACATTTCGAAATTTAAGCTGCAATATCCAAAGCACTGAACACTGGTTGTGCACGGTTGGACATGTGTATGAGTGTGTCCGTGTATAACGTGGCTGGCGACTGAGCCCATCTTCTCCTTACAGTTTGAACGGTAAATATCCTTTGATACAGTACTTAGTCCATTTCATGCTTTCATGCTCCACTTCAACTTTCAGGCAATTAGAAGAAACCCAAGATGCCCTGATCCCTCTCTTATTTCATCATTCTCCATGTGACGGCTAGAATTGTATTACACGTTTTACTGGTCCTTACTTTAGTTTTGATAAGATCTGGAATGTGTTCACAGTAAACATATACATATATATATATATATATATATATATATATATATATATATATATATATATATATATATATATATATATATATATATATATATAATTCAATTCAATTCAATTCAATTCAATTTTATTTATATAGCGTCCAATACAACAAAAGTTGTCTCTAGACGGTTTCCAGAGACCCAGAACATGACCCCCGAGCAATTATTACATAAACAATGGCAGGTAAAAACTTCCCTAGTGGGAGAAAAAAACCTTAAGAAAAACAGTGGCAAGGAAAAACACCCCTTTAGGAGGGAAGAAACCTTGAGCAGGACCAGGCTCATAAGGGGGGACCCTCCTGCCGAGGGCCAGACTGGGGGTCAGGGACGGCAACAGCACAGCAGGCAGGTGGAAGAAGCAACGGGATGACCAGGAGTGGGCATCGTAGGTCAGCACGCAGCTCCCAAAGCTCTGGCCCAATCAGCAAGTCCCAGGTTGGGGTGCAGGGTCGGGGAAAGGTTGAAAAGGGGCAGGGCCAGGGAGAGGATATATACAGGGGTGCACACAAGACGGGACTCGAGGGCGGGTCTACTGCATGTTTTAGATGTTTCCCTGTCTTCAACACACCTGATTCTAATCACTGGTCGTCATCAACATGTCATCAAGGTCTACACAACTCTGTTGGTGACACAGCCTTGTCTATCAGGGTTGTGTTGAGGCAGGGAAACATCTAGAACGTGCAGTAGACTGGCCCTCGAGTCCCGGCTTGTGTGCACCCCTGTATATATATATATACATATACCGGTATATATATATATATATATATCTTCTATATATATATATATATATATATATATATATATATATATATATATATATATGATGAAAAACAGACATCGCTGGCCACTTTTTTGTAAACGTGTTTTACAGCCACAATGTTGCAGTCAGCAACCACAATGACTTAATTACAATGACAATGACAATGACAAGACCCAGTAAAGACACATCACTTCACTTCCAACTTACAAAAAAGTTTTTGTTTTGAATTGTATGGCTTGTATTGCTTTGGTTAATCTTGTTATGAGTTCAGGTGAGTTAAGTTTCACTTTGAAACAGTGTTATTTTGTTAAATTTTCAAGCAACAGTATCAACAAACAGAAGAAACTGAATCTGGATGTCATTCAACCAGCGCAAGTTGAGCAACAACCCATCTGGTAACAACCATATTGACGAAAGACATCCAAAATGACAACTCTTGCAGTAGAAAATTAGATGTGGCAGGGTGCGTGCCACGGGGGCCCGCCCGAAGGATGGAGAGACACAAAGCTTGTGCAGACCCGTTTCTTTATTCTGTTAAATCACCAACACCCCAACACAGTGCAGAAGCACACAGCATGACAGCAGCTCCTCCAACCCTTTTCTGCTCTCCAGCTCTGCGTTATAAAGGCAGGCCGGGTGGAGGCGTGGCAGCCACTCAGGTGGATGGGACACAGGTGCGTGTCCCGTCAACCTCTCCACCCGGCCACACACCCCCAACGCCAATCTCGAGCCGGGGTCCGTCCGGAACGAGCCTACTCCCCCCCCCGCCCCCTCGGAGCGGGAGAGGAAGCCCGGAATCCTCCGGGCCTTCCTGGTCGGGGGGTCGTCCCCGGCGTCGGCCTGACCAGCGCAACGGTCGGGGGGGTCGCCCCCGGCGTCGGCCCGCCCGCCGTGGAAGAGGCTCTCGGGGCCGGGCCCATGGTGGCCTCGGGCCACACGGTGCGTCCACGACCGCGTCCTTCACGGCGCAGCCCCGTCCTGGAGCTGGTGCGTCCCGGACCACGCCCTCCTTGGTGACGCAGCCCTGCGCCGGCTGCTGGTCCGCCTCCAGGACCGCCACTTCCCCCACACCTTGCTCTGGCCGCAGGTCCGGCCCCGTCTCCGCGGGACCCGCGGGACCCGCGGGACCCGCCGTCGCTGGCGGCTGCGCCTCCGCAGCCGCCTCCCCAGCCAACTCCGCCTCCCCCTCCGTCTCCGCCGCTGACTCCATCCCAGGAGCCGTCGTCTGGTGGCCCGCAGCTTCTGCCTCGCGGCCCCTAAGCTCCGCCACCAGCACTGCCGCGGCGAACCTCAGACGGGGTGCAGGGATGGGTCGCTCCGTCGGTCCCGCCGTCTCGGGAGCCGTCGCCTGGCGGCCCGCAGCTCCTGCCTCCCGGCCGCTTAGCTGCGGCGCTGGCATCTCCTCCCGCGCTGCTGGCGCCAGGGTGGGTTTCCCCGCGGCCATGAGCGCCTCCATTGCGGCCAGCTGCCGCTCGCCCTGGTCGCGGAACATGGCCGTCATGCCCGCCATGGCCTGGGCGAGCGCGTCCAGGGCCCGCTCCATGCCTCTCTCGTCCACCTTCGAAGGCCCCACGTTGGGCGCCAGATGTGGCAGGGTGCGTGCCACGGGGGCCCGCCCGAAGGATGGAGAGACACGAAGCTTGTGCAGACCCGTTTCTTTATTCTGTTAAATCACCAACACCCCAACACAGTGCAGAAGCACACAGCATGACAGCAGCTCCTCCAACCCTTTTCTGCTCTCCAGCTCTGCGTTATAAAGGCAGGCCGGGTGGAGGCGTGGCAGCCACTCAGGTGGATGGGACACAGGTGCGTGTCCCGTCAACCTCTCCACCCGGCCACATTAGACTTGGACTTAGACAAACTTTTGTCATTCAGTATGCAGCAAGTGTATACAGAACGAAATTACGATTGCATAGGCCTAATTTTTTTTCAGTTTCATGGAGTCCAAAAAAGTATGTGCATAAATGTATATGCAAAAAAATCTGCAGGCAAAGTGGATTGAAAATACATGGTTTTTGACAGGAGCAGTTCGGATCTACCACCCTTTTAGGTGATTTGCATTTTGCGAGTAAGCACCAAAGATTAATGATAATTTCGCAGGCAATGTTTAATTTCACATTTTTGGCTTAATACTATTTTAAATGAAGTTCTAATATGTAGTACTATACATCCACAGATTTCACAGAAATAGAGCCCCTCACAGAAAAGAGGTAGTTATAAAAACACAATGTTGATAAAGTACATGAATAAATAATTAATTAGTATAAATAATATGAATGATAATAAGAACGTATTCTGGCACACAATTTGAAGCTGGTTAGGTCAATCTGTCAGCACCACTGAAGATGGCCTCAGCTGCCTTCTGATTGACCTCCAACTTCGAAGTGATTTTTTTTAAACTCACTTTGAAATTTCTTTCAAAGTGAGTCCCAATGATTGATTGACTGACTCATTTATTTGTCATATATAAATATGCCTATTGTTCTTGCTGTGGACGGCCCCAAAATACAATGAAGCAATTATTCCATCCATTTTCCTGGTCTTACTAAGTGAAGCTAATCTTCTAGGATAAGTGCATGAGCAGTGGCACTATTTGGATAATAAATCAGAGCAGCATCAAGAGTTCCCCTATGATTTCTCCTCCATATAGTACTGTTGGATTCCATCAAGAAAAGTACTTGAACCTCGTTTCACACTTCTCTCACAACGCAGTCCTGTCAATGCTTGTATGGATTTGGCCTTGAGAGATAATACAAACACAGAGGTGGTATGGAGCAGGACTCATTTTTACTTAATATTTTCTTACTAGCCTGATGAAAAGCCAAATCTGCTATCGATCAACTTGAAGGAAACTGAAAGGGAGCAAAAAGAAGCTGCTAAGTCTTGTCTCTTTAATGAGTTCCAAACTGAATGGATTCAGAAAGAACACGCTGAACTACAAATTAGGAATACAAAAAGTCCAACAGCAGTGATAAAGAAAACCTCCCTTCAGTAAGAAATGTTGGTTTTGTAAGTGTACTGACTGGCACTAAAAAGTTAATACAGGCTACAGCTAATGGAAAAAATGTATTGGTGTGTCCGAAATGCCATACTAAACAGTATATACTCAAATAGTATACTTAAGTTCGGCACACTTTTGAGTAAATATCAGTACTAGTATGCATTAATTCGGACGTACTACTCAGAGTGCACACGCCACTTCCTGCCATTGGGAGGGGGAGTTGTTACCATGGTAACAACTCCTGTCACAGCAGCAGTAACAGCGCAACGCTCCGCTCTTTCCCGTTTATCCTGGCTGAAACAAGATGACATTATATAATATTATCATATATGAATATTATAATATTAATATTATATAATAATATTATTATACTTAATATTATACTTATGACATATACGCATCTGCGCAGCACTTAGCAACCAAACACCGCTGTATTGCATTGTGGGAAGTTTCTGCTTAGCTAGTGTCCATCAATCCATACTAATACATTTCTCCAGAATGAGTATGGATAGCGAATAGTACGTACTAATGTTTCGGACGCACTAAAAAATCTCACATACTGTTTTTGCATACTAATTAGGGTGGTAGGATGGAATTTCGGACGCAGCTCATGTGTAGAGCCCCATGGTATCCGCGATCACAGAATCGAGGATGGAATCGCAGAATTGGAGATCAATAACGAAATTCACTTTAAATGGGCAATATAGCAGAACTGAATGGCAATTTGCGTAAAAGTTTTGGGGTTTTTTTCTGGACCAAAGGAAATTTTCTTTTGAGAATCTGCTCCAAGGGGGGTCACTAAAAGCTGGGGACACTGTGCGCTTCTCTGCCCCTTCCCTCCCCCATTTCCCTCATTGACAAAGCAAACATGTCAAAGCGTGAGAAACCGGAGCCTTAACCTGAGAAACCTAAGAAAGAGTCTACAAAACCACCAGCTTATTCCCAGGTACAGGGCAGAGCAGCTCTCCCAGGATTATTATGTGTCTGGCGATTCAATGTTCTGCAAGTTTTGTCAGCACACAGTTGACTGGACACGAAAGTATATGTGCAACGATCACTTATGGCACTTTCGCACTAGGACTTACTTGGCCCGACTCGGCTCGGCGCGGCTTTACACGGCTCCACATGTGTGTTTTCGCACTGCCAGGGGAGAAGTGGGGGGGTTGTGGTGAAGCGGCTGTGACGTACTCGATTGCGCAGCACCTTTGTTTGTGTCGGCGCAGATGAGAAATCAGCTGGAGCCGGGAGCGGCTGAGAAAAAAACAGCCCGTCTACATCGCTTTTTTAATTTTTTCTCGACAGCCACCAGGTTTATGAACATCTGCACCTCAGAGTTGGATCACCAAACAGACGTTTTGCGCTTTATAATAAAATCGCCGCGAGCCGCGGGTCGCTCTCGCGCTGACTCCCGCTTCCTGATTCAAACGTTTGACGGCCCAGCCCCCCGACCAATCAGAGGCGCGGAGGGTGGTGACGTCCCCGCCCCCCGGCCAATCAGAGGCGTGGAGGGTGGTGACCTCAGAAATAGTCCCTGCTCAGCCCGCTATAGAACCTCACTGAAATGGTTACAGAAAAAAGTATCGGCTTGGAGCGCCTCTACCCGTCTCAGCCCTAATGCAAAAGCGCAAAACGGGTAGAACCGAGCTAAGGTGATACTAGTGCAAAAGCGGCATTACAGAGTGAAAAGCATAAAAGTAAAAACACAAAGAGGCTGATGATCATGTACTTCAACATGAGAGACACACATGGACACACACACATTCATACACACCCAACTGTGCACAACCAGTTTTCAGTGCTTCAGTGTTCAAAAGATACCACGGGGGTAAGGGAACCCTCTTGCCCCGACGGGACATTCTTTTCTGGATATGCAATGGATTCTTACAAAAACTGGAAGCCTTTGTGTCTCAAAATTTTGTCTGTTGAGGATGTTGAAGACGCCTTCATAATTGGAATTATGATAGCAGGATTTCTCCTGATCGTCCTCTTGACCGGAGGAGGGGGATTACTTGTGTATCGACAAACGCGTAAAACGTTGACAGCTGTTTTGGCTCTCTCAAAGCTGCCGGACGTGGCTGAAGGGTCAAGCAAAGCGACCAATGCACAGACTCTGACGCTGGTAGAGCAGGGCCGTAAGCTAGATGCGATTCAGCGGCGGTGTTTGAGCTCATTGGCAAGATTGAAAACACCTTGGAGAAGTTGGAAGCTCGGCTTGGCGGGAAGTGATCACAAATTCGTCTGATTGGAGTTGCTATTGATGATCCAGAGACTGAAAGGCAGACTTCCAACTTACTAACAGGTTGTTAACTAATTTCAATTTCTTATTCTTCTGTTTATTTATTCTCAATTTATACAACAACATCTACCAACATTTTGGGGTAAACAAATTCAATCCAACACTTAAAAGAGCTTATCCAAAGATAAATCTATTAGAGTCAACAACCAGCTGCCTTTGTTATTTTCCATTGTTTAATTACATCCCTGTACGTGTTTAATAATAGATCTCAGAAACAAAACTGGAACCAACTAAAACAGAAGAAGGACGTTTACACTCTTAAGAAATCTGGAAATAGGAATCAGTTAAAAACAATACAGGTGTTCATCTTTAGTGAGGGTGTGTATTCCCTTTCCTCCTACACAGCAGAAGCATGCCCTTTATCTCTCTATTTCCTTGCCAGTGTGAGCGAGTTAAAGGCTTGATGACTGTACTAGGATTTGAGTCACCATATGAGAGTGTAAAAAGTAGCAGAAACGTAAGATGTTAGGGACACTGGCTAAAATTAGGAAAAAGTAGGGGAAATGCAAATAAGCAACTACCATCATACATATAGTACATGTCATAATAGTGCTTATTATGGAAGCAACCTTTATTTATAGAAAAGGCCAAATAGATATTGTTTTCCTTCCATCCATCCAACAAACTAAATGTTGTGTGTTCTTTGTCATATTGTCTAAACATATCATTTTTAGGACACAGCCTTCCACCGAGTCACCCCGCCAATTCAATCAGTCCGATCTGGGTGGTGATGTAGCAGGTTTATAGATCAAAATGTCTTTAATGAAAATACATTAGCTTTAACATAATAAAGAAAAACAAGGTCTACATTTAACCTCTGTTCAGCATGCAGTGCTGACGAGTTTTTATTTTCTTCATAATGAGTTGTTTTGGGGGCAGCACGGTGGCTTAGTGCTTAGCACTGTTGCCTCACAGCAAGAAGGTTCCCGGTTCGACTCCCTGGCCCGGCGGGGTCTTTCTGTGTGGAGTTTGCATGTTCTCCCCGTGCTTGCGTGGGTTCCCTCCGGGTACTCCGGCTTCCTCCCACAGTCCAAAAACATGCATACTAGGTTAGTTGATGTTTCTTAATTGCTTGTAGGTGTGAGTGTGCATGGTTGTTTGTGTATCTATGTGGCCCTGCAATGGACTGGTGACCTGTCCAGGGTGAACCCCTGCCTCTCACCTGTAATGAGCTGGGATAGGCTCCAGCAGACCCCCATGACCATGTGAAGGATAAACGGGTATAGAAGATGGATGGATGAATTGTTTTGAGTTCTCAAATAGGTTTTCTCACAATGTTACGTATATTTCGTAACATTGTCAAATAATGCATGCATTGAAATATTAAAATAAAGTTTAAGTTGTGCTGAACATAAACCAAAATGTCTGTTGTGCATTTGTGGTGGACAAAACTGCTTCTCTGTCCTCGCAAGAAACATCACCTGCATGAAATATCCAACCTTTCCATTTTCATCCTTCTCCCCCGACGAATCAATCGGCTAAATGTTGAATGAAATATTTATCAAAGATTTATTTTTAATTTCAAGTTGGCAAAAAGATTATAATCTGGGAATTTCATTATTTAGCTACCGGTATGTTAAAGCACATCATTATTTTATTAATGCGCTTTTTATGTGGCTTTGTTTTTAAGAGGTTGTCTTTCTGATTTCTCTCTGTTATTGTAAAGCACTTTGTGATTTTTATCTAGGAAAAGTGCTCTTTAAATAAGTTACTCACTTTCTTATATAAATGAGACCTCGGATTATGATGCAATCAGAAAAGAAATGTCCAGGCCTTATAAACAGCTATTACTCAAAAAATAAAAAACAAATAAATACGGAAAGGTTACGAGGGAAGGAGTTATATAACCCTTTTCAAACATTAAATCTACAGCATTGGGTCTATTAAAGCCCCATACATTTGTTTATTTCCCACAAAGCCTCATTCAGACAGGCCTGTAAAATTCTTTTAAGTGTATATCATTTCCACATTGCTGCTATTTTTGACTTTCTGATAATGACCAACCAATCAGTCTGGGAGCTTGAGGGTTTCACGCTGTGTTTATCCTGGTCCTACAACTATGGTCCTCCGGACAGAGCAGGAGTGCTCTGGTGTTTCTCCAGGGATCTGCTGGAGACCCTCTCCCAGCCCGGAGGGCTCCAATTACCCCTGACACAGCTGGTTTAGACATATACATATATATAAATATATATGAACCTAGTATTCAAGTGGAAACTGGATTTGCCATCAGTGTGTAGGACTCCTACCGAGTGAGGAACAGCATTTGTGAATATTAAACTTTATGTTGTGATTGCCTTTGATTTCAAAAGAGATAGTACAGACAGACTTCCGCCTTCCTCTTTCATGTAATGTGAGAAGAATAGTTGTGGTGAGAGCTGAGTGAGTCTTTCTAGGACTAATGTTTATCAAAGCAGATCGGTAAAATTGTGCACTATTGAGGCTGAGTGCATTTTCTGTGCAGACCAAGTCCAGTTGTTTCCCAGAAGTGTTTCTTCACTACATTTTACTGCTACCAGCATGTTTCTATAACGTTGAGGTCCGTTACATTGTGTAAACACACACACACACCCACACACCCACCAGGGGCGTCAATTGGGTATGGCAGCCGCCACACCTTGGCTTCAAGGGAAAATGTAAATGTTTGTTTTTTAAATACATTTATGGAATTACTCTGTGTCTATTTGTATTGATTATTCTATTACTTAATACATATAGAATAACTACAAATGCAAATCAGAACAACATGATCGATTTCACTAGTTATTATACACTGCAAAAACTCAAAATCTTAACAAGAATATTTGTCTTATTTCTAGTTAAAATATCTAATTTTTAGTAAAAAAAAATCTCATTACATTTAAGACAAGACTCAAAAACAACAATTTTCACCGGTTTCAAGTAGATTTTCACTTAAAATAAGTGGAAAAATCTGCCAGTGGAACAAGATTTTTTTGCTTGTAATAAGAAGATAAATCTTGTCCCACTGGCAGATTTTTCTACTTATTTCAAGTGAAAATTTACTTGAAACAGGTGAAAATGGTCAAATAACAAGTTATTTTTCTGGTGATGAGTCTTGTTTTAAGTGTAATGAGATTTTTTGACTAAAAATGAGACATTTTAACTAGAAATAACACAAATATTCCTGGTAAGATTTTGAGTTTTTGCAGTGAGCGAGACTGCATTTGAAAAAGTTCCAATTTTCTTGACCACACAGATAAGCTACATAGCACACACACACACACACACACACACACACACACACACACACACACACACACACACACACACACACACACACACACACACACACACACACACACACACACACACTCTACATGCTAAGGGCCTAGTGCCTCTGGTGGACATGCTGTGACTTGCTGCCTTCACAGTGTTGACTTTGTCCGATGTTTACAGTTGTCAAAGAGTTTTATAGCTCAAATTCTGCTGAGTGCACAACTTCACAAAAGTTCATCTTTGTTCACCTGAGAATACAATAGTATGACAAGGTGGGGGAGTGAAGTATATGAATACTAACATCTAATTCGACCCCGTGTCAACGCCACGCTGTTTGGTATTTCGTGAAAGACAAAAGTAAAACGTGGAAAAACAAACAAGAAACGTTTAATGGGCATATTTTGAAAGCATTTCTTCCACGTTTTCGTGTACTCCGTAATAGTGTTAAACGAAATGGCAGTGTTTTTTATAAGTGTTGAAAGAGGGGAGGGACAACACTATAATGTCGAGGAATATAAGAGAGTTTGAGTCCGACATTGATGAAGTTCCCAGCCCTGCTGTTATAACCAAAGCAGGGCAAAGTCAGCATCCCTCATTACGTTTCATTCTCACTTAATAACAGCGCAATAAAACAAACTAAATAATAAACCTACCTTCCGTGAAACGCAGATTTCAAAACATCTGAAAAACACCGTGGTCCCGTTGTCTCTTCGTCCTCGTCTGTCTCAGAAGTTGAACATGTTACTGCACCTTTCCAGCCTCGATGGGACACTTCAGTCTAATCCCCCGCAGCTGGACAATCATGGATTAATGATCATTGATTTGATGGAGGGAAAAAAAACACGCTTCAAGTGGCTTCACGGCGGAGAACAGCGAGTTTCAGCAAGGTAAAAAAAAAAAAAGTAGGCTCGGCTCACTTCCCTGTCGGGCTCGTGGGCTGCGCTTTATTTCCTGACTTCATGTTCAAGTTCACACATGACTCGGGTATAGTGAGTATAGGCTGATTTATGGTCCGCGTTACACCAACGCAGAGCCTACGGCGTAGGGTACGCGGCGACGCCCACCGTGAGGTGCGCGTAGCCGCGTACCCTACGCCGTTAAGCCGGAGATATACTCTACGCACGTAACCTGCGTAGCCTGCGTAGCCTGCTTTGTGTCTGTTCATGCTCCACTGCGTACGTCGCGTAACACCCGAGTAGAGCCTGTCATACCGATGGTGACCGATAGGGGGCAGTAAGCAGAGCAACAGTTGGAAAAGCTACTTATATTAAGTAGCAGAAGTAGTAGCAGCAGCAGCGGTAGCAGATTAGAAAAACGAACACTTTTACAGGACAATATTGGATGATGTAGGAGATTATAACATCGTGTGAATGTGTATGAGTGTGTATGAATGTTTGTGGTGGTCGGAGGGGCCGTTTGGCGCGATATGGCAGCCACGCTCCCGTCAGTCTGCAGGGCAGCTGAGCTGCGGCTACAGACGGAGCTACCACCGGGGAGAATGTGTGTGAATGAATAATGATCTCTGTAAAGCTCTGGGTGCCTAGAAGGAAGCTAAAGAAAACCATAACATTATTATTATTATTATTACTCTTTTTTTAATGTGTATTACTTATTTATATTACTGTTTTACCCCCTTCCCTGTGTGTGTGTGTGTGTGTGTGTGTACTTCTGCTACGTGAGTTTCCCCGTTGAGGGAGTAATAATAAAGGACTATTTTATCTTATCTTATTATTATTGCTTATTATCAAAAGTGGATAGTCTTTCCAGACTAATTTATCCAGCATTCTCCTCACCCATCTCAACAAGAATGACGAAACAATAAATCCAGTTAATTTTAGGTTCATATGGAGAAGTAGATGTCAATATATAAGAAAGATTAACATGGTCAAAAAATGTATTGTTCCTAATATGATTCCAAGTCATTCAATAGTATTTTTATTGAAAAACAGAGTATTTAAAATAAAATAAGTCCCGTCAATTGACTCCTGGCTCCCGGCTCCGCTTCCTCCCGGCTCCGGGAGGCACCGAGGCTCGGCGCGTACCTCCGCCGGGGGTCGGTCGCCGGGGGTCGGTCGCCGGGGCTCGGCGGCCGGGGCTCGCCATCCGCGGTACTCCCGGGGACTCTAGTCCCGCAGCACCAGTGAGTATTTTGACCGGAGAGATTATAAAATACCGGACTTCGGCATATTTTACCGGACAACGGAAACCCTGGGGGGAAGTTAAATATTGCATAAATATATGCACGGGGAACTTTCTCCAGGGGAGAGCAGCATAGTCGTGCCAGCTGGGATCAGACCGGGAACAGCGATACTAGCGGCCAGAGCGAGAACTGCAGGTCGCGTACGCGTTCAGTGTCTTTTTGAGAACGTGCACGTCGACGCGTCAAATGTACGCAGGATACGCAGGATACGCGAGACGTGACGTCACGCGTATCCTGCGTCTCGCGTACGCGTTCTGAACTGCAAGTATAAACGCGGCTTTAGGGGCTGCGTCGATTTAACGCGGAACCATAACAGGAGGCGTTGTGAGGGCTGGATGTGGCTCCTCTGGTCTTGGTCTGCGTCACTGTTGTCATTAGTCTCAGAGTAATCAATCACCGTGCAATAATTATTATAATAATAACCACACTCATATGCTGTAACAATGCACCTTTCAATTTTGTCTAGCTCATACTGCTGCACCTTTCACTTGAAACAATTTGTAGGCTATGTTAATAATGCTGCGTTCCATTTACCTCGGAAGTCGGAACTCTGAACTGGGAATTACGTCACAGCCGAGTTATCAGCGTTCCAGTTACAAAGTAGGTAAACAAGTTTGTAGTTCGCATATACCACATGAAAAATGTTACTATGTTATTACACTATAGCAGCATATATATGCCGAACAATACTTGTATACGACTGATTTAGTGTGACCAAAACTAGAATGAAGTGCTACGATTTTTTACAGAGCTCTCTTCTACTTTTTACAACCGGGGCAGCCATCTCTGAATGTGAACTCGGGGGTGGTGAAGACTCTCCCACTTTCCCAGTGGGAAATCCCACTTCGAGGGGCATTCCAGTTGAAAATTCCGACTTGGAACTGGGAAATCCCCACTTCCGAGGACAAATGGAACGCGGCATAAGAGCTGTCATTTGTTTATTTACTGTACAGTGCGCGGAAATAACCGAGTCAAATTCCCTGTCTTGTTTGACCTGACTTGGCCAAATAAACATGATTCTGATTCTGATTACAATGAGGTTTTGAAGGTTATGACAGAAGACGTACAGCAATGTAAAGTTCCTAAGCGTGTATACCAGCCCTTGAAACAGAAACGATTCAGGAGGAATTGTGAACAGAAAGAGTCGTAGGCGGAGTAATGATGAGTCATTTGAGCGCATGCTGCAACTTCCAGTAAGACCCGTGATACCATATCTGCAGCTCGCAGTGCTCTTCCCAACTGTAAACACTTACGGGAGGCTCAACGGGCTCCTGCAACACCGCATTATTTGATTGTAGCCCACTCTGTAAACTCTGCTCGTTGACTTTTTCTTTTCTTTTCTTTTCTTGGCAGTTATTGCAACTCCGACACGTCCCTGATGGCGTTGCAGCTGCGTCTCTGTGAAAACATGTCTCTGGTATGCTCTGTAAAATAAACCAAAACCAAAGAAACACTAGAAGGAAAACAACAACAACATATTTGGTTCATGTAATACTTATGCGATAATACTTATAGTCAGTTCTTATAGTCACTTATAATTGAAGTATTGTTGTTTTTTTTAATATATATACATATACAATTAGGTCTTTGTACACACACACACACACACACATATATATATATATATATATATATATATATATATATATATATATATATATATATATACATATGTATGTATGTATATATCGATATACATATGTGTGTGTGTGTGTGTGTGTGTGTGTGTGTGTGTGTGTGTGTGTGTGTGTGTGTGTGTGTGTGTGTGTGTGTGTGTGTGTGTGTGTGTGTGTGTGTAGCTTATGAAGTATTATTCAGAACTTTATTCTATCCTGTCTTGATTGGGGACTGTCTTCAGTGTTTTTCACCTAATATTTCCCACTGTAGAAGTTTGGACTACTAGACTGTCTTACCGTACACTCACCAATATACAGGATGACAGGGTCCTGAGTGTTCTAGTCGATTCACTGATTCAGGCATTGCTAAACTGAACTGTGGGTTCTTCTGTGCATGGCGGAGGGAGCATTGCCTCCATCAAAAGTTGGGGAATTTTCCATTTTCGACACTTCAACACTGAGCATGCTGTGTAATGTTTTATATGAATTCACATGTTGGTGACAATGTGTCCCTTTAAGCAAATATAGCTATCTTTATCAAAAAAATAAGATTAAAACATGTATTCAAACAGTGTCTTTATAAACTACCTGCATACTGAATGTCAAAACCATGTTTTATAAAAAAAAAAACTTTAACTAGTAAATTAAAGCTGTCATCTTGATAAAATGGGGCGTGAGGTCAAGGGAATAATGTTTTCCTTTGGAAAGTACTAAAAGAAGATATAACTAGAATTACTAGAATTAATAGATAGTATTAGTAGCATTATAATACCCCAGTTTTGCAGCTTGGTGCTGTACTTAAGTAGGTACATTTTTTTGATTATACCTTGTCAATAACACCAAAATAAACTATTGTTATCCTTTTTAGGTCTTACATTTGACCCGCATAAAAGCTCAGTCATTCATACTCTGCTTCAACCACCAGCATCCTCTGGTTATCATGCACTAAAATTAACTGTATTTAGTTAGTCTTCAGTATTTGTGACATACAGTATTTTTCTTTGTTGGCCACCAGGGGTCACTATCGTATAATATATACAACTTGCTGAGCCTTTACCTGGATTGCTCCGTTGTCTGAGGTTTCATAATTGTAAAATTTGTTTTTATTTTGTGGTTGTGGAAAACTATGCTGTGATAATAGCAGTTTAAATATTTGGCAGTCTCATTTTCATTATTGCTTTTGGCTATTTTTAAAATCCACTCCTAACTTCTTAAGACTCTAAGCACTACAATAATAGTGGTAATTCAATTGGCATAACTTTGTCTCAGTTGAATTGTGCAACACGATTAACCCATAATCCATTAAATGTTTTAGCTGAATGTTGTTTATTTGTTGCGATTTTTTACATATTTTTAGATGTGTTCACTATTTCTTGGATTGGACATGAGAGGCACATACCTGCACAAAAAATATCCCTGTCTCCAACATGTTCGGGGATCTGTTTAAAATTAAGTACCATCATCGCAATGCAACATGTGATAATGTACAGACTACCCATCATGAAGTAAATCAGACTTTGAAGAAGAATTTTTGTTAACCCTTTGATCTCTTTCGGTCAACATCTGTGTCTGCTGCTGCTCTCCCTGTGACGCCTCTGTTTTAATTACTCTCAGGCATCTGTTTATTCTCCTGTATATCTATTTACTATTTATTTATTTTGTGATCACATTTTAGTCATCTGAGAGGGGGGCAGGCCAAGGTATTCTACAAGGACATTCCACCTGTCAGATCCAATTTCCTGACAGTTTTGATGGACTAAAGCAGAAACAATGAAGCTGCTAAGGTTTGATCATTTCCTTTCATGCAGCCTAAGCAGTTGCAATTGTGTCAGAGTTATCTTTTTCCACGAAGACATTGGATGACCTATTTATCTTTTATGTAGCTTTAAACTATGAAATGACTGGTTTGTTTACTCTGTAATCTCCTCTTAGCTCTTCTGACTCTTTTCTAAGCTGTTAAATGTTGCAAGCCTGACATTTCTGTACGAGTTGCATTTAAATATTCAGGTCAGTATTTGTGATTTTTCAGGGAAAGATAGCGATAATATTAAATTCTGAAGAGACATTTCAGTGGTGTGACTTTATCTCTATGCTCTTGCTGTGTCAAGGACAAGACTTTATGGGGGTGAATGTAAAACCTCTTAACAGAGAAATATAACGTCTCTTTAGAAATTTAAAATCAAGCTTTTAAGCTCTGTATTTGGTGCAGGTTTGACATTGAACTTTATCCGCATTTTTATGGCATTGTTCTTGCAGAATTACTGCTCTTTGTGTTGCTGTGTTACTATTTTCAGGGTGCTCTTAGGTAAAGGACCCTTGCTGAAGGCTTAAAACATCTGGAACCAATACAGATGTGCTGGCTATCTGTGGAACCAAGGGGCTTGGAGGTTGTGGGCCGAGTTAGGGGAGGGTGAGGGGCTGGGCTAGTTGCTACTTTGGCCCTGGGGGTCTGTGTGTCCCTGACTTCAAAATAGACTTGATTGCTAACAGCTGGCAGTCCTAACTCACCCAGTGTCAGAGCTCTCCTCTGATGTCAACCTTGTCAGAATCAAGGCCCACACAATGGAAGGCCAAAGGTAGAGATGAGGACTGTGTCGGTGTGAAATGAGATTCAGAGAGTGACCTTTTTCTTTATGAAGGTTGTTACCATAAATAACTTTCCAGTTTTTTTTCCAGGCCCCTCTGAATGAAGGGCTCTGAGTTGATGTGCTCCATGAGGATCAGATATTTAAGTTGAGTGTGTGCTGTCAGACGCTGCTTAAACTGAGTGCTGAATACTTTTATGAGGGGCATAAACAGCAAACCATTTGATATAATCGGGATAGTTAAAAACTGTTTACGAACCAGTAATCCTGTGTAAAAAATAATGATGATGGTAATAATAGTTTTTCTTTTAATCCAGCTAACCGCATTTATATTGATGCTAATAATATGTATATGATTTAATCAGATGTGGTTTCAATATTAGTTTGTTACCAGAGCTACTGCAGGGGAAAAAGTGTGGTCGAGGCGAGCTGGGTCCTGTTATTCAATGCCACCACATCCGTAAATAGGACAGCAACTCATTAGCATCTTTTATTATCCAATTACAAACCCTACTCACCTAATTACCTTCAATCAGCAGGGAGACAAAAATGATTGAGTTCCTGGAGGACAGGACTGACTTTGGGACAAAAAGGACAGCTGGGCTTTCTGTCACTTTTACTGGAGGAACAGTGACTCAGGAAACATAATATAGCTACGAGCACTGCTCCTAATGTGGATTTTTTTTTAACAAATGTATTTTGGGGCACTTAATAGTAGAAAACTGTATATATTAAGACTCCAATATTTACACTATAAATAATAAGTAGGATACATTTTACTTAATCTAATACCTGCAACTGTGATCTTGCAATAATAAACCTTTCTTTATGATCTGTTTTCACATTTCCTCATTGATTCTAACTAAACAAATACCAGTAGTATTGTTGTGTGGATCATGTTGAATTGTTGATGGCAAAATATAAGAAATAACTTTGAAACAGCAGTATATAGCAATCCACCTTCACCAGAGGATGAAGGGCAGCTGCTGCATGAGGTTGTGATTCAAACAGAGTTATGCATCATTATTAGAGGATTAATTACTCTTGTCATTTACGTCAGCCATTGATGTTACCAGCTCTGCTTTCAGCAATTCTTTGAGAAGTGGATACATTTTTGTGTTTCATCTAAACTTTCACTGCTTAGTTCAGATTTACTTTACAAGTCTTGTTAGATTTGAGTCTTTGAAACATGTTGGGAAAGCCAGAAATAGCACGGAGCAAGCTGCTGGGACGAGCTGTTGTTTACAGACAGTGACAGGGATGAAGGACCTCTGTGCTCTGCTGCTGAGCCGACAGCCTCGGGGGTGTGTTAGCACTGCTTCTGCTGCTGGTCTGGATGCAAGAATGTGCACAAAGACACACAGATGTAAAAACGCATACACATGCAGCCTGGCAAAATAATTTGCAGACAGATGCACAAAATAGTGTTTTCCTCTTGTGCTTTCGTCTCTGACTGCAAGGTTTGGTCTGTCTTTGATTCCTCACCAAAGGACCCCAACTAAAGCAACAATGCTAGTTTAAAGTTTAATACCAAACCAATGAAGGAGCTACTTGTTTCTTCAGTTTATGCAACTAAAACGTGATGATGTTATTTGATGATTTAATACCCGAAATCATCAGTTTAAGCAACTGTGCAGACTAAAAAGGGATCATTCAAGGCTGCAAATTCAGACTCCACTCTAATTTATGCTCTCTGGTAAATTGAAGTCTCTTGAAGGCTGAAATCAGAGGTGGGAGAAAAAAACAAACTACCCACAATGCAATATTGACAAATTCTGTTTAATATTGTGTGATACTCTTCTCTTAAAATACAGTCTTTTCTGAGGTAGACTATTACAGTTCAAGAACATTATTATCAATTTAAAAACAGACATCAAAAAAGACATGAAATAAATACTTTCATGTACAATATGCCGCAAAAATGAGGTAGAAATGGTTACAGAAAATGTACAATAGCCAAGAACAAAGTTGCCATGGTAACAGATCAAAACATACAAAATAAAAGCTTGTTTTGTCGGACAAACTGTCGAGAGGAGGAGTTGCAGGGAATCAAAATGCCGTAGCTCTAAGTCTTTATTATTATTTCATTTCTGTAATTACATGTGAGTAATTGGTGGCGTTATCTAAGTTACCCCGTGCCTAGAGGCAGAGGCCGTTCTGTAATTTGTAAATGTGTTTCCAATTTCTGAGACAGTGATCAGTATGCACAGTGGGGGTCACTGATTGATCTGGCTGTATGGCATGACTGAAGCCACCAGCTGGTGAGGGAAGGCTGCGCTGTGATATAGGATTGCCGGACATCAATCAGCCCACTTCCACTCCAGAGGAATCGGTATAAGGGAAGGGGAAAGGGGGGTGGGGAGAAGATGCAACGCCACATGGTAACTGAGGCTTGTGGCCAGGGGGCAATCCAATCTAATGAGATTGCATTGGAGAGAGAGAAAAAGAGAAAAAGAATGATGAGGGCAGGAGGAAGGGAGAGACAGATGGAAGAAAGGATGGTCGGAAATATTACATCATCCTGTGTATGCCTTCTTAGAACCATGGCAACAGTAACACATACGACCTCTGCCTGCAGACCAGTGACTAGGTTTTTCCAGCTTGTTAAAACAGAACTGAGGGAATGCTAGAAAAGGAGACGTGTTCCTGGATTGTCTACATGTTGGGTTTATCCACAATATGTACACATTAGCTGGGAATATTTAGATTCGGGCTATGCAAGTATATCGTTTTTTTCTTTGCACCAGTGGAAGGGTCTTTTTGGAAGCTGCTTTGTGCTAAAATGGTCAATGTGAGTGCACATGTATGATTGTGTGCATCATATATACATTTTCAAATCATAATTTTGCACCAGTAAAAACAATGGAGATATACAGAATGTGTAAACACTAGATAACACAATTCCAAGATTTGCAAGCAGTTTGTCCAACAAAAGAGGAATATTTTCTGTTTTCTACATCACATTTCTTGAAGAAAATCATCACTTCACCATAATCTACAATTAAAATAAAGGGTAAAAGAACTGAAAAAAAAAGTATTTATATATTCATATATAATAATACATGGATTTATGGCATCAAATATCCTTTGAAATACCTGAATTACATTCAATTTACTCTTTGTAGCATATTCAAGTTTCTCTCCCGAGGTACAAGCCCAGCTGCAGTGAGTATTACAAGACTGTCAGGTTTCTCCTCGTTGCTTTATCTCGCTCTGCCCCACCCTCTTCTAAGACCCTAAGATTACATACATTCTTTATTTCATATTTCTGAGGTAAAGAAATTCTTCCTGAGCATTTCAAACAAGACTACATACTATGAAAACAAGAGAAGTAAGTAAAATAGGAAAACAGACATGCTGCGGGAGAAGCTGTATGTGCAGGTGTTACTCTTAAAATAGGATTCGAAGGAAAACTGCCGTGGATGTGGAATGTGAATAACAAAACAGGTTATAAGCTTGGTGTGAGCACAAGGCCGTTTGTGAGTTAGATTAAAATGTATGAGAAGGAGCTCTATAATAGCTGAATGTAACAAAAAGTTTTCGATGAAACAACTGAACTCCAGGAAGAAGCAAGACTCACTTTTGAACATCATGCTTTTTTTTACTTTTTTAGAATAGTAAGGAGTAGGTGTTGCACAAGGTTTTGGTAAAAAGCTATCAAGAATATTAACATACTGTGATTTGGAGAAACACTCCAAATTTGAGAATTTTAACAGTACTTCTGATTATGTATTTGGCTTAACAAGTTTTTGGTCAAAAATTGCTGACATTGTGCTGATCCCAAGCCCTTTGCATTGAATGATTAGTGACAATCCAATGAATCGACATGAGGATAACATAGAAATGGACTGGTAATAAACAGGATCCTGAGAGTAGCAGCCAAGGGGGGTATTTTCCAAACCCTTGATTATCCATAATCTTGGACCACTTCACTTAGCAACAAATAATTGATTTAGTCCTCGACCAAGGATAATCAGGACCTCGGTCAGTATCCAAACAGCTATCTGATTTTCCCGTTGGCCTAACGACTAATACACTTCCTCCCTCAACAAGGCTTATTTACCTTTACTTTCTTTGGGAAAAATAAAATATAGTGGGTATTCTGAGCAAAACAAAACAAAACAAGTTTGTCAGCACTCCCCTCGTTGAGCTTCTCTGGCTCATTTGGCTGCATAATCTGTAATTAAAAGACAACAACAAAACATTCCCAAGGCTTTCTATTTCAAAGCAAAGACAGAGTTGTAGTGCAGTCCAAGTACTTTAGCTGGCTGCCCTCTCAGTGGCTATACATCTTGCTCCACTCTGTACAAGTGTCCAGTTCTTTCGTTGTGGCATCTGGCCGCACCTTGCAGAAGGCATTCTCAAAGTCTGTGAAGTCAGGGGGTTTGGGGGATGTGGCGAGACCGTGCATGCCTCGGGTTGAGGAGGTGGCTGAGGAGAGTGCTTGCTGGCTAAGCTGCAGCAGTTCCCACACAGAGAAGCCCTCTGTGCGCTGCAGCACAGTGCTCAGCTCCCTCTCGCTCAGGCTGCAGCCTTGCGGCGTCAGCGCCTGCAGCAGCACCTGACGGCGCATACCCGCATCTGGCAGGCCAACGTGATATCGCTTGGCGAAGCTCCGATGAATTGCATCTTGCAGTAGATCTGGCCTTCCAGTGGCACATACAAGAATAACCAGACCTGTAGTACCCACCTGGGCTTTATCCAGGGTAGTCAGCAGTAACTGCCTCAGCCCCTCCTCCTCCTCCATGGCCTCCACCTGACTAAGCAGCACCACTGAGGGTTGCCGTGCTGCTGCCACCTGTAGCAGAGAGTGCAGAATGTGTTCTGCCTCCATCTTCCCTTTAGAGGCCAGCATGGCTCCACTCAGACGGTAAAAGGAGGCCCCCAACTGTGAGGCCAGTGAACGAGTCAGTGTTGTCTTGCCCCCTCCTCTGGGGCCAAACAGCAGGACGGTTTTTGGTGGCCGCACCACTGGACTTGGCCTCAACACGGGCCACAGCAGATCCTCCTCAAGGGCAGCCTTGACATGAGTAAGCCCAACCAGTTCACTCCAGTTCAGTGCTGGGCTGCAGTCCAGCAACTCCCCATTGATAAGCTCGAGCAGTCGCGGGTCTGGGCTCTTCATCCTTTCAACAGTTGGAGTACATAGTGGAGGGCGTTTGATTGCCTGGGAGCGGTGCTGCTGCAGCTGGGTGAAGGCTTGCTCCGTCACGGCATTCTCCCCCGTCATACCTGTAGGAGGGCTGTAATCACCCCCTGCCCCAAACTGAGGGGACACCAGAGGCTGGGAGGAGGGCTTGCTTGGCTTGAAAGATTGAGGGTCTGTGCTGCCTGAACTGCTAAACCCATTTCCTCTGCACTCAGTTTTGTCATTGACACTGTAGGGAGAGTTTGCTCCAGCTTTCAAAGTGTCATAGCTATATTTCCTGTATCGAGACCTGTCCCCACTGTCATCCTCTTCTAAGCTCATCTCGAAGGCTTTTCTCTTCAATGTTTCTCCAGACTCAGATGCCCCAAGGTTGGCGCTCTGGTAACTGTAGCTGCCTCCTACAACTGTGGGCCGAGACGGGACAGGAGTAGGTGCTGGCAGACCTGAGGGGAGGTAAGTAGTAGAGGAGTGGCTGTAGCTGGGGGCAAGACTGGTCTGAGGAGGGTATGTGTTGGGTGGGTAGTTATAGACTGGTGTGGTAGGGCTGTAACTGGGCACCAGAGTGGGTGTGGATTGGAGAGTGTGGAGGGAGGCAGGGGGAAGTGCTGCACTGGGTTGTGGGCAGAACCCTGACGAAAGGTAGGTGCCACTGTAGCTTGCGGGATAATCACCGGAACCACTGCAAGAGCTGCTGCCACTGTAGCCAGAGTCTGAGAGGTTACTGTTCACTACTGACACACTGTTAACCCCTGGAGGGCCTGCGGATGTGGCTACAGTCTTGGAGCCTGAAAGGCTTTCGTGGCCTCCAGGGGGAACCAAGGTATAGGAGGCATCAGTGCTGTGCGTCAGAGGCCATGGCTCCAGTTCAGTCTTCTGGCCGTTGAGGCCTCCAAAGGCCCCTGGCTCTGGATAGGCGCCCACAGTAGGAGGCCGGTCATATGGTGAGTCCAGCACACCAGCATACTTCTCAGCATAGCGCTTCAACAGGTTGGAGGCTGTGAGGGCAGAGATGTCATCATTGGCCCAGGCGTAGTTGTAGGAACTGCGGCCGCGGCCAGAGTAGAATTCTGACTTGTGGGCTGGAGAAGAGGTGGTAGAGGAGACATCCAGGTGCTGCTCAGGCCACTGGCTGAGGGACTGGGCATGCTCTGGATTCCAGTGCATCTTTAACAGACCTAGCAAAAGAAGCACGTAGGAAAAATCAAGTTATTTTATTATTACAACAGCTATGGCAGAAAATATATAGTATTAACGAGTCCTGTGACACTCCAGTAGCATATTAAACTATTTTCAGATATACCATCTTTTAATTTATAAATTATTTAAATTGCCCCTTCAATTTTTCATCCATTTCGGTAATCTACTAAATCCACCTTTCAACCAAAAAAAAAAAGAAACAGATGGCAATCAGCTTAATATGTAGAGAAGTAAATTAAACAGACATTAAGACACTATTTAATGAGTGGTCACAATCTTTCCCCTCCAAGTAGTCACTGAAAAGAAAGGATCCTTCCTGTGTTTGAAAGGAATCTTTTTTTTCTTCAGTGTTACAGTCAAGCTCAGCAACAGAAGGGGGTCAAATTTCCCAAATAAGGAGAGGAGGGTAAAGAGGAAGTAGCTGAGCAAAAAGAAAGAAACTTCATGGAGAAAGAGAATAAGAACAGATCGGTCGGATGCATGTGTTTATTTGTAGTTTACCAGCGTATGTTAGCGTAGCGATAAGGTCTCTTTACCATTCCCTCCACTAGCAGCATCTGCAGGTCTCCCAGAGGAGCTATTGTTATCTCCCTGCGCATGTTTCTCTGAACGTCTGCTCCCTCAGCCCTGCACCCCCACCTAACACCCACCCACCGTACACCAGAGCTGTGAAGGCCCAATGGCCTGCTGGACACATGGAGGGAGGGAGAAGTAAACGAGGGTGTGTTTCTGTATTTGTGTATTTGTGTGTATGTGGACAGTGGTGTGGAGAGAGTGAGAAAGAAAGGGGGGTGGGATTGAAAAAGCAGCATAATGAGCTATTCATCAGCACAGTCTCCTATGGAACATGAGGAAAGGGGAATATCTGTTCCTCTGGCTGCCTTAATCACTGGTCTGATTGATCATCACCAAATGATCAGGAAATAAGGAATCCAAAAATAAATAAATGTTCCATAAATCCTGTTTTTCCCTCCAATTCGCCTCATGCAAAGGTCAGACTTTCCAGCAAAGACTAATACAGAGAATAGTTGAAAAATCTTTGTCAAATGTATAATGTATGTCCCAGTATTCCTTTTTCACTATATTAAAATTATAGAGTCATCTATTTCATGCAGGGTAGCACTGCGTCTTGCTGAAGCATTAGCTTGACATTCCACACATAGCTTGGCATTATTGAACTGTCACGATTTACCCCGAGGTGAAGGCTACTTCAGCAAGAAACAGGGAGGTAAAAAGGAATATGGAGAAAGCCGTCATTGCTGCCTTTCCTTCAGCAGACGTCTGATGATTCATTATTCATGGTTGTCTGTGCGTGTGGAGCCAGGATTCTTATTGCCATTTAAATCAAGTCTCAATATCCACAGCCTAAGATTCTGCTGGGCTTCTCATGCTCGGTAGCTCTTTCCCAAACTTTGTCCTCTTTCTTTCCAAACGTCCCCATGTGTGTTTTCAGATTATGTCTGTTGTTTATTCAGTCAGATGAAACCAGCAGACCAGATGGCCATTGGATTATCATGTCCTTCATATTAAAATGCACTGCTTTAAATTCCCAATGTCCAAACCAGTTCAAGTACTTCCCTAAGCTTTAGCCAACCCACACAGCCACACACCCACTGCAGCAAATGGTGACTTTCTCATACCATTTTCACTTGTATTTTCACAGGCATGCAGGAGACATTAGCTTGTCCACACCCAGATGACCGCATTTTTTTTTTTTTTTTTTTTTTTTAGCAGCCTGACTTGCCGGTCTTTGTCCGGGCTGCAGAAACCATACATGTCCTGCAGGCCCTTTCCATCTGCAGCCCAAACCAGTTTGTGAGCAACGCCAATAATGGGGCCTGTGTGTGACAGAGATGGATGAGAGCCCAGGGGAGCTCATAAAACCTGCAGTGGGGAGGGAGGGATGGATGAAGGCAGGGATGGAGGGAGGGGAAAGAGTGGACAGCAGGCACCCCGTCCTTTCTAAGCGGACTGAAGCAGACATTAGAGGACTCAGTGAGGCAGGTTAACTGCTGTCCACTCCATCATCAGCCCAGCAATAGCACAGAGCGGTACTCTACCTGCATGAACAGCATAATGACCGGCTACGCATACCTGAAGAACCTGAAATGCACTGTTAAATCTGAGTGTTATTACCCTTGTTATCTTTTTCTTTAAAAGTGCATATATACGGTTATTTCTGTGTTTATTTCCAGACAGATAATAAATAATAAGGCACCGTTCACCTCCCATGAAAACAGCAGCACTGCAGCATAGTTCAGCCCTTCCCATGTTATTAGATATTGCCTTCTGTTGGTTAGTTTTTAAGGCAGTAGCACTTTGCAATAAACTGAGCAAGCTGTTATCTACAGTTCTGCCTAAATCAGAGTCATCGTGCAGATTAATTCACTGGAGGGACGGGAAGAAAGCTAAGATTAGAAGCAGGAAATCAGGACAATGTGGGCAAGCGGTGGATAGCAGTAAAACCGTTAGATTAACCTTGATATACTGTATGTTTCAATCTAAATCTAGATTTTACTATGGACCACAGATAAAAAAAAGATGATAAAATAGATGAAAAAATAATATTTGTACACCTTTCAGATACAACACTTTGACATTGTGACTGACGGTCTTAGAAAGGAGATTGATAATATGATATGTGTGCACATTTAACTTCTTAACATTTAATGGTGACACAATTGTCCTGTACACAAAATGTGCTAAACAATTAAACCTGCCTTGCCTTCTGCTGCTTTTTGTGTGTGTATGGGTTTGTGCATTTGTCCTCGGCCCCGGGAGAGACAGATGTTCTTCTGCTGACCGCCTTACTGTCTGTGCGGCCATTGTAGTGGACGACCATCCAGCAGACGTGCGCGGATCGGACAATCCAGTTGGCTCTGAGACAAAGCCTAAAGGATCCTATTGTCAGGGGCCTGTCTAATTATGGAAATCTTATTAATCTATTCAGCAGCAGTCCACTGGCATCTTTTGTGTTAGCCTGGGATTTATTGAGGGACCTGTGTGAGCTGCATCCTATTGTGGGACTAGGAGAGCATGATGAAGACAGTGGCACGGCTCCCATCAGCAGCTTTACTTTGAAGAGGCCCTAAATTTAAAATGAGTCCACGTATGACTCAGAGATCATTATGAATTCTGCCTTCATGTGCGAAGCTCTGCTGCATACAACAGTCACCGAATCTCCTGTTAAATGGTGAAACCCAAGCAGCATTTGGTCAACAAGGCTGGTATTATTCCTGACTCTGTTGTGGTTTTCTATAAAAGAAATATCAGCGGGAGAGGTGAAACGCTATCTTGGCAGGAAGCCCTGAGATGGAGGGCTCCTGTGCCCTTTCACAGCTCCCTTGAGGTTGCTTCCCCTTCTCCCTTCCCGGCACTTTTGTTTTCCCTGCCCCTAGGAACAAAACGGACACCGCTGCAACAAGCCTTCTGGGACAGTGCGCTATTAAACTGTGCCAATTGTGAAGGGGTCGCTTGTAAACAAGACCACTTTGGATCAATCCAATCGAGGTTTATTCAGGGCTGAGCTCCTCCCCCATTCATGATAAAAGAATAACAAAAACTGCCAACACGTCCACTCGCTCATAAACCTCCACACAGAGGCACAAATCAGCAACATGCCTTAAAAATAAGATTTACATGGACTTGAAAATCTTTTAAAAATGTCTCCACAACAGCTGGGGCAATCAGGATACCGGTTCTGAAATTACAACTCTAAAAAATAAGACATGAAATCGCTCCCAATTTAAAATATATAAATATATCTATATATATATATCTATATATATAGATATATGTAGATATATGTAGATATATATATATATATATATATATATATATATATATATATATATATTGCAAATTACTTAAATTATATTTTGTGTGGTGCAAATATGCAGCCAAATGTGGCTGTCTGAATGTCTTGGGCTCTAAAAGGGTAATTTTGTTACAAAGAAATAAAGAATTAAAGTGTTGAGTTGTATGAATCGTGCTCCGGCTCTTGTGGTACTCACTTAGAAATTCTGTTTAGGAAACATCTCAGAAACATAAGAAACATGCTGAAAAGGGTTGCAGTTACAACACAAATCATGCAGACACAGGTACGAAGGTCAGAAACGGAGTGAAGGCCAGGCAAATACAACAACCCCTTTTACGCCTATAGATCACAAAACGGAGTCATGTCATGTCACAACAAAAACTAATTAGAGACTGGATGCTTGATGGTCATAAATTCATGGAGAAAATCCTTAGAAATACACAAATTGTGTATTTTGATGTATTTTAGATCTGTTGTGAATCTTATGAAATCTTATGAAGTAGTAAGAAGAAAAATGTTGATATACAGATTGAATTTTTGACGCAATCACAAAATGATATATGCGTAGTAGTTTACATGATCACATTAGTTTTGTTTCCAATTGCAGCTCTACTGCAAAAGATGGAAGGCATGTAAGGGTGATTTATTCATGTTTTCATGCGGTAAGCAGGAAGTGTGTTGCCTTGAGCAGTTTTTCAGGTTTTACCGTGTAGTGGTGTCACTGTGGTGTTAGTGGTGTGTTAAACATCCTGTAACACATACTTCTACACGGATCAGTAAACACACACTTGCTAAGTACAGCATGTTGCTCACACGTGAGCATGGTATCCAAACTTTGTTGAGTAATATGAGGTATAATAACATGATTTTATTATAATATGAGATGAAGTTTGCTCCCACATGTTGGTGGAGCTACTTGTCAATTAGCTTTCCTCTGCTGCGAAAAGAAAGATCTGCTTTGTGGTAAAATGGCACTTAAGTGTTAAAAATAGTTAAGATTGTCCGTCATCTGTGCTTTTCACCCATGCATCTTCATTCTCTATTGGGGTTTTTTTGTTGTTGTTTTCTGTACTTTCTCCTCTTTGTGATGACATGTGTCAGTCTGGTGCCCTCTTCCTCTAACTTTCAACCTGACAAATGTTGTGTTATCATTTCTGATTAATATGTTCCATTAGTTTTTTTTTATAATTAACTATATGCTACCATCCACTAACGGAGATGACAAAAAACAACTCCCAACAACACCCAGCTGAGCACACACACATTCATACAGACTGAAGATGTTTTGGATGG
Organism: Cololabis saira; assembly: GCF_033807715.1. Lineage (NCBI taxonomy): Eukaryota > Metazoa > Chordata > Actinopteri > Beloniformes > Belonidae > Cololabis > Cololabis saira. Next base: position 26,183,686 of record NC_084598.1, read on the forward strand.
GAAGCTGACATTAGCGCTTGTAAATGTACACATGGAAAATTTCAACTTGATAATCTTTACTTTTAATCTATGAAATCGTTATAGGTCTGATAAAGTAGACAGCTGGATCTGGATGACTTGTCTTTTTAAGTGGCAGCTGGTGTTTATGGCAAATGCTGTATATACTATGTATCTGAGTCATAATCTTAGCACACAGGGTTTATTCTTCTATCTGTACTTATACCATGCTGTCAGGGATACCGGTACTTGAAAACCAGTTTTTTCTCTTAGCAGCCTCTCACTCTTCCCCTGACTTTTTTCCTATTTGAGACAGCTAGTTTTGGGTCTTCATGCTGTGTTAGCATGTGAAAGCATGTGGCTTAACCACTTTGCGCATAGTGACTGACTTGACTGTGAAAAATTAAAAAAAAGAGAGCTTGATGTACAATTGATTATTTCCTTCAGGATTCTTTTAAAGCTACCTTTCATTTGAGACAAAATAAAAGAATACTGTAAACAAGCAGAATTACAAATGATTAGTGTGCAAGGCAAAACACAACTCCCAACCTGTTATTTATGGTTGTTACCTTTATTTTGTCGTCTGAAGGCTCCTACGGCTTTTGTTATCAAGTCCACTGTGATTTATGGCACTAATATCAAACAGGACATTCTTCCCAGGGTATATGCTGCTGCATACTACAAGTCAGTAATAAAAAACAACACCAATTTGAGAGGCAGGTCACATTTTACAGCATAGCTTGTAGAAACAAGTAAAAAACAAAAGATCTATGGATGTTCTCTCACTTTGGTGTGAAATACTAATTTAATCAAATTTTTCAGTTTCGACCCTAACATACTGGAAAATTATTTTACATTTCTAAATGATATTTTGGACTTTGCAGGTCATATTATATTCAGTGTTAAGATTGCACACATTTTTATTACATTTTTAATCTGCTGAACGGAGTATATTGGGGTTTTGCCAAAAAGCTGCTAAAGGAAGCAGAAGGTCAGTCCTTGAGACGCTTGCCAAACTGCCTGAAGATAGAGCTAACGTGCAGACTTGACAACAGGAATCATCTTATATCAGCCATGTACAATTGGACATTACTGGGGAAAGATTGTTATAAATCTGCGCGTTAGTCACGGCCGTCCTATCGCTCAAAGGAAACACAATCCTGCACTCCCACCCTGCTTCTCCCTCACTCTGTTTCACCTGCTCTGTCTTTCATAGCCCCAAAAAGATGTAATAACAGAAGAGGGCTGGAGCTCTTGAGGGGAGTTTTCACACCTGCTGCCTAGAGAGTGAGCGCAGCTTTTTGCAAACACGCTTTGCCACTCCAGTCCCGGGAGGAATGAGCCAAACTCCTGCAGTGGCATTGAAAGATGTCTCCTCTATGTCCGTTTCTCTGTACCTTTGTCTCTCTACTGATAGAGCTATCTGTACTCCATGTATCACACTGACAGTTTGACTAAGTCTATTTTTTTTGTTGCTTTTTTTGTTTCATCCTCCTCTGGGTATGATTTAGGCCAGATGTCAGAGGATTTTTTTTGTTTTTTCCTGACAGTGGGTGGAGCTAATATTGTTTTTTTTTTTTTTGAAAAGATAACAATATGACAAAATTACTGTGATTTGAAAACAAAGTTTGAACGTTAACTGCCCTTGTATCATCTAAAAAAAAAAGCTATGGTCAGTTACCTGACCATAGCTCAAAAATCCATTAAAAAAAAGTATTTTCTTTGAATAATCAGTGGCAGACAATCATTGTGTGTCATTGACTCTTGTTATTTTGAATAGTAGATGGAGAACAGCCAAGTTACTTGATGGCATTTGTTAAATATTGATTAATTGACAAATGTGTTTAGAATTGATGATGATAGTGCAGCATAAAGCAATGTTCCCTGCGAGAGTGCTCCTTTTACAGCACTTTTGTCAACACTCCCCAAAACTAGAGAGCCTCGGGAATAATTGCTGGATGCGTCACTTCATGCTCGTAATTTTAGAAACAACTTCCCCATCCCCCAGCGCACATCCACAAATGGCAGAAGCCCCCCCTCCCCAACTTTCCTTCAAGAGAAACAGGGTCCCTATTTTCTGTGACTGCAGGCTGGCTTTTCGGTCATTGTGTCCACTAATATATCAAAGAACAGCTGTCCTAAGGCTCCGTGATGACCAATCGTCCCTTCCATCTGTCTCACCCAACAAATCTCTCTCTCTCTTTGGCTCTATCTTTTCCATCCAATCTTATTTTATCCCTCTTTCTCTGCTTCCCCACCGCCCTTTTTTCCATTACTCCCAGTAAACATGCTGCATTCTCCCCCTTTTTGTCCAAATCCCCCCCATCTCCACTGTGCTTCCAGCCTCTGCTCTCCAAACAAAAACATCTTTTTGGGGATTTGTTGTTTTCTGTTGGTGCATGTGCAAATTAGGGAAAGCTCAATATATTCAACCGCAAGTCTCTGGCACCACACTCCAAACACCTAATGGCATTAAAAGTATTTCTCAAGTGCAGGCATTTACAAATTAGCTGTTTGTGTGAGAATTGCATTGCACAGTCAAGCTGTGAGTTCTGCTGCCTCAGGAATCCAGTGAAGCGTTTCCATCCAAATGAGTCTCACCACCCTGCTTCTTAATTGGACCCGTAATGGGAGCGGAGGTCTTCTTAATGAGCTGATAAAGCTTTTGGGAGACTGGGCCCATGGACACACTGGGCTCCTTTCCTTGTGGACACATGCAAACATACACACATATGCACACAACCACACACACACTTGGGGCTAATTAGAGCCCATTCACACCCACACTAATGATCCCAGCTCTTATTCACACACACACTTTAGCGGGCTGTGTGTTTACTCAAGGACCTCACAGGGCCCTCCACCGGACCACTCGTATCACTCTGTCTACAATAGAACTGGTCGCTGCCACGGCCCTCCAGTCTGCTCCTTCAGGGGCCAGGATAAAACCTACTTCTTTCCCGCTATACAAACTGCTTCATGACTTGGCCGAGTCATTCATAAAGACACTCACACAAAACATAAAGACAGAGCCAGAGAGAGAAAGGAGAGGGGTCAGTCAGAGGAGAGCTATAAAAACTGCCAGATATGGACACTTGTGTGTAGTGCATTCTGTGTGCGTGTGTCTGTGTGTCTGTGTGCCGTTTTAAAAGAAAAGGTATCGTTACACCAGCGGGGCCCCCAGCAACAAGAGTTAGGGCACTCCTGGGTTGGCGGCCTGGGACTGATTTAAGAGTGTGTTTGAAGTGCAGATTACAGATTCTTTGCACCAAATCCCTCCAGGAGTATTCATGGCCCCTGGAATCTTTCTCAGGTTTCTCCTCAGGTCCGGCCGTAGCCGTTCACCCCAGCTTGAGGTGTTCTGGATTGGCCCGGAGATGAGGAGCAAGACCTCGTGAGAGAAAAAAGTCATTTTTCCATATCCGTGTCTCAATACAAATATAAGAATAACCCTGAGCCCAAAAACTATTGAGTGATTTTTGTTGTGTGTACCTGTTCTAACATTGTGTTATTATTCACTTATTCACTCGGACTGCATGGGCTGGGACAGAAATGCCAACAGCAGGAGTCACAGGTAGTGCTTATCAAGCAGGAATGCTCCACGTTCTCCGCAGAGGGGATTCCAACATGAAGGTGAGACTCTTCACATGTCCGGCACATACGCACAGTCTCACACAGTCGGACTGAACTCAGCAGGGTCATGACTGCAGTCTTTAACTGAAACACAGTGAGCTGCAGTGTCGCCGGCAAGCCCAGGGGTGAGTTTGTGTGTCGCTCTTCTGAGAGTAAACAGCGTGACCACCTAACACTGCTGTGTGCGCTGATACGATCCCTGTGTCTGCAAACACACACTCACTGGCTGTCGTGAAATGATGTCGTTCCTGCAGGACAGAGCTGCGCTGTACATGAGAAAAGCTCGTGAACAGAGAAAACCAGCACTGCGCACACAGATCATACAAGACAATCGCTCACAGAAGCTGGTTTGTAATGTTCTGAAAGATCTCCGTTAAGGAGCAGCAGCGTGCCATCTTTGAAGGTATGTTAACTATTCCAGCATTGGTTTGTGACATTCTTGGATGTGCTGTCCACTCCATCAGCAGCGGGTGGATTTAGTCAGCGTGGAGCAGCAGGGTACAGGGAGCTGCTGGAACCACTAGTTAAACAGGAAGCAACATTAAAGCTCCACCAGTGGATTCTGGACAACTAAACTGCATTTTTTTGCTATGAACAGTTTAATGATTAAAAAGATGATAATAATAACCATTTTGGGAGGACTGATATTAAACCAGGGGTCAGCTACTCATTCTGCCATTTCAAAGGTTTCATTTACAAAAAACTGTCAAACATCTACTTGTGATGTTTTAATCAAGTGATCTGAATTCACACGCCCACACACTTGCTTGTATTATAACTCATTTAAATGCTAATTGAACAATCTGAAGTTTTTACTTCTTTCTTCTGTTTTTAAGTAATATTTTTTAAATTAACCATTCTATTTATTTCTCCCCCTTTTCTTGTAACTGTCATGCCAATAATGCTCCTTTGAGGCGAGTTAAAGAGCTGGGAAAAAGGGGCTCTTGAGGCCGAGGCCACAGTAGCAGCCCCATGCTGGCTGGCAAACAATGCCGTTTTGGTGAACCACAGCACTAGAGTCCACTGAAACCTGGTGGGAGGGTGCACGGGGGGGGGGTCCGACACTGGACACATCAGTTATTAGGTCAGCGTTGTAGAGAGAAGAGAAGAAAAGAGAGGGAGAGTGGGAGGCAGCATGTGTGGTGATTAGTCCACCACCACTGTACTGGTAAAAATGACAGGATTGATGTGCATCTGCAGCTTAAACCGTCGTTCCTCCAAACTCACTCTGGCCCTTCTCTGCCCCCTCCCTCCCCTCCTGTATCCACCGCCTGCTGATGAAACATTCAGATGGGTCCGGTGTACAGGGTTTAGCGTTTCCTCAGTGCACGTCAAGGAAAAAAAAGTCACATTTCTAAAAGGTGGATTTTTCAGCCACTGGTCCATTTTACATTCTGTTTACAAATTACAAAACACGGTGCCCTCTCGTGCTTATTTTTGGAGGAGGGGCCCCATTGATTCAGCCAAAGTCCAACTAAGTCAAGTGAGGCTCTTCGGTGTGTAGGGTAAAAAGAAAGAAGAGAGCACTACTCACTATAGGGGACAATGGGACTCAGCATTCTGTGGAGCTGGTCTCAGTAAGGAGGAATGCTGTTTCATGAATGCCAGCTAAGCTTAGCGCCGCTCCGGCCGTAGTCCATCACTGGCATGAGCTCGCACTGACAACAGAACTGCCCTGAGAGAGAGAGAGAGAGAGACAGACAGACAGAAAGAAAGAGGTGAAGCAGTTACTCACTGCTGCACACTGTTTGGACAAACACACACAAGTCAACCAATCCTTTCAGATGGCAGTACACGTACAAATACACGGTGCAGAGCTGAACCTGAGTATCATAGAGTTACGCACCAACCTGAGAGCCCTATCAGTGTAACAAAAACACAATTCACCCTCACACACACACAAACACACACACACACACACACACACACACACACATTCTGCCAAATTCAAACACACACAAGGGCATTCATTAGAGGCAGGCATTAAGCTGATTGTGAAGCCGCGTCCAGCCTCTAAAGAGGGCTTTCTAAATCTGCCTCACAAAAAGACTCATGCATACCATTGCTCTGTGCGCTGGGGCAATAAAGACTGCATTCTTAGGACACCAAATACTTTTGGAGCTGTGTAAGCAAAATGTGGAGAAAAAAGTTTCACGTATCCATATGTCTAAATGAACTGACCTTTGACTCACTTGTATAATAACAGACTCATATTTTTTTAGTGAGCAAATGACTTAAACCAGCTGCGATTTATGTATTTACAAAGATAAGGAAGAATAAGATGGAGCAAAACTCTGTTCTGGTTTGAGCTGCAAATGTCCCACTTTAATCATGGACAGCTTAAAGGCAGTTTAATCTTCAGTTTCTATTGTTTTATTCTGATATCAACCGCTTCACTGTTTGAAATGCTAGCCTTTTAAAAGCAGCCAATCGGGTTGTTTTGTTAATCTGTATTCAAAAAAAAGAAAAGAAAAAAGAAAAGGGAAAAAAAACAAGCACGTTATTAAAATTGTCAACCAGTTTTCAAAATCTCTGAGCATATTTTCAGGCACACATGCACACAGATTTGCAACCCATCATTTGAGAATATATGAAATAACTTTTTGGTACCAGTATTTTACACAGTGGAGCTTTATTGTTATGGTAACAGACTCTCTGTCTGCTTACAACAACAAACCAGCTACGAATCTACATTCACTCATGCACCATTCACATGGAGACGACATTACGCAATGACCACACGGCTGTCTCTGGACAGCAACAGACTTCACACACAACGCCGTCTCCGGCTGTGACCTCCTGAGCGTTCACTGACAGTCAACTTTTAACACTCAGCCCAGAACAATAATAATCCACACTGTGGTGGCAAACCGCAGTTTCCAATTAAAACAAACTGAGCGCTGTGGGGAGAGTGTGGATTTGGAGGGTTTGGTTTTGCTTGGGGAAATGTCTAGTGGTCAGTGGCCAAAGAGGAGAGCTGCTTGAGCATGCTCAGCTCTGGTCCTCCATCAACTTCAGCAGAGCCAGGTCAAACGGCCGGCTATGACAGCAGATCAACACATAGATGCAGAGAGAAGACCAGTCGTCTTACCTATTCATGCCTGCATGTCCTCCATCAGATCTGAAAGCACTAGGATAATCCCCGGAGCAGACCAGACCTGTGTGTGCACTGCTATGCTTTTTTTCCACATATGGAACACGAGTCTGCTCTCTCTCTCCCTCCCTCCCTCTCTGTCTCTCTCTCTCTCTCTCTCTCTCTCTCGCTCCCTCCCTCTCCTTCCCTCTCTCTCTCTCTCTCTGTCTCTCTCTGGCCAGTGACAACAGAGTGAACACTCAACTCCCCTCCCCCATGAATCTCCCATCCCCCCTCTCCCTCCCCTTCTTCTCTCTCTTTATGCTAAAAGTATTTAAGTAGGAGGAAGAGGGAGAGAGAGAGAGAGAGAGAGAGAGAGAGAGAGAGAGAGAGAGAGAGAGAGAGAGAGAGAGAGAGAGAGAGAGAGAGAATAAGGGGAGGGCAGCGGGGTGGGTGGGTGGGGGACTGACCAATCATCCTCTGAAGGAGAGAGAAGAGGACACTCTTAAACTGAAGCCTGGACTCAGAGGACAGTGGACAGACTTTTGGGTTGGAGGGAAATGACCAGTGTAAGTTCGGTTTGGCCTGGGAGGATTAAGAAAGATAAACAGTGGGCAGACGGGTGGAAACACTCTGAGAGCAGTCTCTTGTTTCTTCTCTGACTGACTAAAACGGTGGATCAAATTGCTTTAAGAAAAGTTAAGGAACAAGTTGGAGAGCAGTTACATTACTTTAGTGATTACTCCAAGGAATGTTACATTACAGGTTACATGACCTTGTCCGCCCTGGACAGTCTTGTTAAAGATCCCCTTCAAAAATCCCAGTGTCTCCTAATTTCACTTCAAATCTTCTGTTTTTAAAACTAAGAGACACAGAAAAACAAATTTTTTAGCAAAAATCCACTCGGTTATAAAAGTCCTTTGAGGCAAGTCTTGGTTTTCATGTTGCTTCTACACAAAGCCTGCGTGATGTTAACTGTAGCACCTACTCCAGGTTTCCATGCGGCCGATTACATGCACAGCCAAATCCTGGATTAATCTCACATTCAGAAACATTCACAAAAGACACATAGAGCACAAAACTAGCAGAACATCACTCTTGTATTGTGCAGAGATTCTGCAATTTAGTCTGCTATTTGATGGGCAGCTAAATCTATGAAGTCACAGCTCAGCTAACAGGTCCAAACATCTCCATCCTGATGAATCAGCCACAAATTTGAAGTGAAAGCTCTGTTCTCGCATGACAAGATTGGAAAAATAAGACCACGATATGCTCAGACTTGAACTGAGTCACAAAAGGAAAAAAAAAGGTTGACGAACATTCTTGACACGCAAGGCAGTAAAAATAGCATCATGCTTGCGCAACATAATTTATTTGGATCAAGAAGTCATTACTTTCAGAAAAAACTGAGTTCAAACTGGATTAGGCTGGATGGGAATATGGTCAGGCCTCAAAGGACATGCATAAGGTGACCGCACGCTCCTCTGCCAGGCCCACAGCCAAGGTGGAGGTGGAAAAAAACAGTGCATTTTAATATGCAACAAGATTGACCTTGCAAGGCAGCTAAATTCTTCCAAAAATCACAAGACCACAATCTGAGACACAGCATCTTGCCAGGTTTCAAGTTGGGCTGATTGTTCAAACCAATCAGCATCGTGTATTGTGATGATTTTAGGCGTGACGACAGCTGTGTGGCAGCTTTTAAAGAGGATATAAAGGATGCTGCTATAGCTCCAGGACCGGGTATCCCTTTATTGAAAGAGGAGCAAAGTACTGAAAGCCTTCTCTGATTGAAAAGATGTTTTAACTTCTTCTGACTGGCTTGGGTTTGAAGTATCAACTGGCTTTTACCAATGTGATTAGATGAGGTTCGCTAATGACCTGCCAAGTATTTTATGACAGTGCCAGTTCTTTTTTTTCAACACCTTCAATTGACAACCTCCCTGATGGTTTTGTCTAAGAAACCATCTGGCTTGTCAGATAAGATCAAGATCACTTGTCTGAAAAATTGAGATATAAAGCATTGATTTTAACAGAGCTCGACATTCTTTCAGCTCCTCCCTTGTTATCTTCTAGCAAGGAAATTAAGATGTTTTTTAGACCAAATGTGTAAAAATGAGAAAATACGAATCAGAACCTGATTTTAATGATAAATACATTCACATTGGTGGAAGGATGTCAGAAACTCATTCATTTGGCTGCATCCTGCACAGAAAACGAGATATTGTGGTGTCATGCTGCATGCATGCTACTTCAGACTGAGTATCTGAATCTGCACACCATTTTAGCTGTGTATCACCCCAGCCGGCCCTCTGGTGGCCCCAGCTACAACCGTGTATTTCCCTACCAACTATTGTCAGGGGAAAAAACAAAGGCAATTTCTGTCTAATGTTGACGTGGTAATGATGCACCACCAAGTCTAACTGAATTCATGTAAAGACTGCTGGCACACATAAGTAAAAAAAACGGGATTTGAACACACATGCTGAAGGCTTTTCCAACCTACTTGGTCACCACTCAGACAATTGCCTTAATTTATTCTGTATTAGTTTAAGTATGTGCAGCATAAAGAGACAAGTAACAGAAGCCATACAGACCAGTCTGGTTATTTTAGCCATCTGAACAGACTTAGATTAGACTATCTATCATATTTCTGAACCAAATAGGCTGCATATGAGAGAAATTATCCATGAATATATCTGTGAGGGGGTGGTCGAACCTGTGCCGCCTGCAGGACGGCGATAGCCTTTTTTGCTGGTGTGTCTGCTCAACCAGCTGAACTAGCCCCTGCTGCCCTCCTTAAATAAAAATGATACAGTCTTTGACTGAAAAGGAGGAGCTGAACTACCCCCCTGTTATGTCATTATGTTTCTGAAGTGTTTTGAAGTTGTTTTTTTTCCTTCTTCTGTTTCGTGCTACACTGCTGAACAAGCAGACCTTGAACCCATCTGGAGCACGCCCAACTTATTTCTGTTACGGCATGTTAGCCATATTAGCTTGGTTTAACTCATGCTAACCTATGATGCTGACTAATGTTATCTTACAGTCATTCTGACCAGATCTGTCTATCCATCCTCATTTCTGATGTTGCCACCAAAACAACATTTGAAACAAGCAATGTTTGAGTCAAAGACTGTGATGGCAGCCTTGCAGTCCACTGGAGTGTTGTCACAGCTGGCTGCTAGCACCTTCAGCCAAGCAATGATGGAGGAGTGGCAGAGCTCTTGGCAGTCAGTTAATAAAAATAACAACGCATCAAAACATGTATCTTTCAAACCAGAAAGACTATTCAGTCTTTATTCACAGCTCAGAAGTAAATAAAGTGCCTAGTGCGAAGTAGGAAAAGTGATGCGAGTTAACCAATCAAAAGATTGTGCCCCTAATTATGCATAGCTACATTTGTGGCTTTTTTGTAACTTTTCTGATGTGGTAAATTATAATTCACCCCCTGTAAATCCGTCATAGATGACAGATTTATCGATGAAGACCAATACAGTTTTATGAACCAGGCTGTAAATCTTTATTTCTGCTGAAAATTTAGACATTTTAACACTCACTTTTGGAGCCAGCCCCCAGTGGCCAGTCGAGGAACTGCAATCAAACTCACTTCCTGGTTTGCCTGGATAGCAAAGCAGATACACAAAACAATGTTGAAAAAACTATAGAAAAGAGATGTGTACGTTCATACTGAACTAATGACTCTCTCTGCAGTGATGGGTCAGTAATGCTGTGGCTGGGATGTCAGAACTCCACTCAGAATAAATGCTTCAGAGAAGAAAGCTGACAGAATGTTTTGACTTTAGTCACCTTTGTCCTAACAATTGATTCGCAGGCAGTATGATTGTAGGTGTTTATTGTTGTGTTCAAGGAGAACACTAAGACATTTTTCAACTAAACTTGCTAACAATAGCGCTGATCTGTGATTGATGTGAAAAGTGTTTCCAAATTTATATAAATATATATATATATTTTAAAAATACAGTACAGTCCACAAATTAACACATTAACACAATGTAAACTAAAACCTAGCATAGAAGCTTTTCACATCACGGCAACGTAAATGGTACATTTTTTAAATTAAAGTGCATGATAGAATCAGCAGTTCAACTAAGCCCATGGATTGTGTTGTGCCTTCACTAATTTAATTGTGGGAACATATCTCTATGTGAGAAAAAAAACGTTTCCCATCACTGGTCTAGAAAGTCTGCTAAAAATAAATCTGACACAATCTGAGTCACAAGTTGGCGCCCTCCTCCTTCTTTGGGTGGAAGAAAGCCAAGTTTGAGGAGTTAACTCCAAATTACCTGGTTGATTAACTTTGAATATTCCTATGAATTTGTGTTTTTACAGCAAAAACTTTAAAACGATAGACTTACTTGCCCTAATAAGTCTTTTTTTTTATAATGATTCAAATAAGTATTTTGTTACACTTTTAGCACTAAAATGTAATCACTTCTCTGTGATGATGGAGAATTTAATGATAAATATCACACAATCAATAAAGAATGAAATTCAGCCTTTGTGAATGTTTTTGTTGATTAAATTTGAAGTAAAACTTATCAAACACATCAAAATCTAAAGCGGATCATACAGTACTTTTACATAGCATAATAAAAATTGGTGTTAACTGTATCTAATGTATTAGATATCATCACTTTTAAATTTTTGGCTTCCAACCCACCTCACGATCAACTCCTCTTTTCAGTTTCATTTAGTGGCTGTTGACACACAGCTGTCAGGCTGTTTTTAGCACCACGTTGAGAGCCCAGTCATCTCCTCCTGTTTCATGGAGCCAGTAATCGAGTCAAACATCGCTCTTGTGCTGCCACACAAGGATACCGCTCACATACACACACTCCACCCCAAATATACATGGAGCAGTTAGCGCACAGAGTCAGCAGGTTGGCTGGAAATAGAGTGATCGTATGTTCGGTGTCCAGAGCATCCCACACACTCCTTCATGTGACACCGCTACAGAAAACCGTTTACCAAGTGGCATGCTGACATGTGAAGAATTATTATTATCGCAAGCATTAATACTATATCGCTTAACCGTAAAAGTATTCTATCGAGGCACGTGATTGCAGCAAAAAAAAAGACAAAAAAGTGGAATATGGAGTCTGTCCAGCATAGTTAATTAAACTTTCACCCAACTTCCTGGTTTTGTGCAGAGATGCACCCCATATTCTTGTATCCATTGTTTGTTTTAAAACCCATGTAATCACCTGACCAGTGAAATTTCCAGACCTGTTATATTTACATGTATTAAATTTAGTGTGTCGTCTCAGTTTTCTTAAGTTAACAATTGGAAAAAAAAATGTAAAAAAAAAAGACAAAAGTGTAAATTGCCCCTTAAACACACAATCTCTTAAAAGTCTTAAGTTGTAGCATGTCATGTGGTTGCAAGTATTTAAGGAGATGCTCCAGTGGTCAGCGACATGGCTTAAATCAGTAAGGAAGGGTAATAAACCCACTGAAGGAAACACCACAACTCATTAGTGTGGATAAAAACTTAACACACTCAGTGAGTTTCTGCTCAGAACCACAATTAGACTCCTTGATGTTTTTCCTAATATGGCATCCTCAATAGATTTGCTAATGGTGTGTGTGTGTGTGTGTGTGTGTGTGTGTGTGTGTGTGTGTGTGTGTGTGTGTGTGTGTGTGTGTGTGTGTGTGTGTGTGTGTGTGTGTGTGTGTGTGTGTGTGTGTGTGCGGGGGGTGTTACGGTTGAGTAGGGATGTTGAAAGCAGACAACTGGCGCTCTCTCTATCACTCTATTGCCTTATTAGTGCTGAGGCAGCAGTGCACGGACACAGGCAGCATGCTGAGCCCAGCACTACTGCAGTACAAAGACTTCAGGGCCTCAGGACTCAAAGTGAGCCAAAAACGGAGGAAAAATGAGACTCAAAGAGATGAGAATGATTGAGTGCTACCTGCGTGGACTACTTATATCACAAGTGAGCTTGATGGGTTTTAATCTCATCCTGAAAATAAATTAAGATACTTTTACACACCTGGCACAGCTCAGGCTTCTCCAAGTCTCTAAGGATATTCGGTGGATGCTAAGACGCATGGGGCTGAGGGGTTGCATAAGTGTCTCATGCTCGACTGTTAATGCAGTGATATAAGAGACTGACAGAAGAGCCATGATGGCTGAAAATATCTCCTGAATGGAGAAGGATACAGGTCAGCTCAGTCGTGTTTGTCATACTGCAGTGCATGTCAGCCCAACACCTAGATTCAGGGTTTCTTTACCCAACAATGAACCTTTGTATGGAGATCAGCCTTTTTTCAATGAGCCAAACTGATGAATCAGACTCATACTGTATGTAATTGGATTAAATGAAAATCAGCATGCGAAGTAGCAACCCAGGGTGATTACCTGAGCATGGGAGCATGTATTATATACTGTATATCCTGAGCAGGAGCATTATGAGTCAAGCTATGGGTCTTCTGTGGAAATACAGGATGTGAGAATTACAATTAATAACATGTAACATCTAAAGAAAATCTATGTGGGGCTATCTTTCATTTGCAAAGTCATGCTTGGGTGATGAACAAGGTATATTAGATATGTCATGTCAAAGTAGGATTTTGCAGAAATATGTTTAGAGAATTAAATATGTTTAGTTGTACTTTTAAGGCCAAAATAAACGTTTTAGTTTTGACTGGATGAAGTTCTCATCTTCTTGGTGGACTCCCTTTTGCTATTGTATCGTCACCACATCTCACATTTCGTTGTGCAGTGGAAAGGAAAACATCAGATAGAGAAGTCCTTTTAAACAGCTGCATCCAACCTTTGCAATGAAGGCTCACAATGTCTTCAGTCAGCATCTATGGTGTCCACTAGAGACATTTAATCTTCAAATATTTTTCCCCTCCAAACTAAGAAGAATTAATCTGGCAGATTCAGGCTGGAAGGCCAGAGAGAAGGAACTTCGTATCCTTTCTTTTACGAACCCTTTTCTAACAAAGTTAGTCAGTCAGCTCTTGCAATGCGGACCCCAAATGATAAAACACTTGAGTTTTCACATCTAAGCTCTGATCTCGTCAATTCTTATTGATTTTGAGTTATGGGACTCAAAATGCTACTCAGGACGGCTGCCTGTACTAGCTCCCAGCGGTTGCCTCATTTTTAGTGTCTTTAAACCTCCTTTGTGTCCTGATGTAAAGTCTCTGTGAAGTGCATTTAGGACACCAGGGGAGTGTTTAATGTTTGCAGTGTGTGTTGCAGATGCTCTTGAAAGATTTGAGCCCATTGTTAAAAAAAAAACTATGCTCATCTGAGAATTGAACCAAAGCAACTGAGAAAAACAACGGCTGAGATTGTGTTTTCATCTCCTCGTGTACACACTTCAGCTGACACTGCAGATACCTGGGGCCCTCAGGAATATGTGACAACTAAACATCTAAACTTGAACATATCAGCGTAGCAGTGCAACACAAAAACATTCCAGGCACATTTTTCAAATTCTTTTCTGTTGATTATTCCACCCTGAGACAGTACCATGGGTTTAACTTTGAGAAATTAATAAGATGTAGAAAAAAAAACAAAAAAACATGAATTTGAATGTGCCCCCTAACTTGCATATTCAAATATGTGTACATAACTTATCACTTTTATGTAGTCACATTTATTCCACAAATGTGCATGTGTTTGCACATGTGGCTGTGTGGGATCTACTTGTGATAATCAGTTCCAGGCTTCAAGACTGACCGGTACCATATCGTTAGCGCTGAAGAGCGATTGCTCTGCAGACTTAGAAACTCAACCCCACACCCAGTTGTCTGGAAGAGGCTGAACAGTGGAGGAAGGGTTCAAATGTGTGGTTGTGTGTGTGTGTGTGTGTGTAAGAAAGAGACAGGCAGGAAGGTGGGGTGTGGGTCAGTGGGATTATTAGTGGGAGGTTCAGCTGTTTATTATTCCAATTCTATCTCTAACAGCTGAAAATTGGAGAATTAGGCGGCAGCCCTGAGCAACCTGGGGATCAATGCAGAGGGGTTAAACCCTGTGGCTTCACCACTCACACTGACAGCACTCTGAAATACTGACACAGCACAAACAACACACACGACGCAAACCACGGAGGTCATTCAAAAAACTTAAGAGACACATCAGATTTACCGCTCTGAAGTGATAAGACACTCAGAGACTTTGCAGGTCGATGAGTAGCTTCACACTTCAGACACGATTGGGCCTTTGAAAAACATTAGGATATGAAAGTGGCTGCTGAAAACTCGAAACTTTGAGGAGAAAGCCATGTGTCTGCAAAGCCGAAAAAGCTAACTAAAGTCCTCCAATTTTGTATTTGTATTTGTCTTTTCTTTAAGTGCTGACCATGCCACGCAAGCAGAGAACAAGCTGGAAGAAAATGGGTTGACTTACCGGTACATCTTTAAACATGTTCAAACACTGACTTTCTGTGTCTAAATATATCTTGTGCACATATGGACTGTCTCTGTCACAAACACGACTGGCATGAACCTGTAGTGTCAGGAGGTCTGTGGTCACATCCACGCATGCTGTTAATATGGAGAGGGACATGCGACACCAAGAACTGGGAAACCTGACCTTTCCACATCATTCAGGCATGCGGTCTGATGGCATGGAAACACAACTATGAACATATGGAGGTCAGGTTGTTGAATTAGATTTTAAATTAACGTCTAGCTGTTTCAGATTACAATCTGAGCCGGGCCGTCACCTTTGGGTGTTTGTGGTATCGGCACTGTTTTCAGGAAGTAGATATGAGGTAGACAAAACAGGGAGGAAGCACTGATGGGATTTAATCCTCATTCGGATAAATATCTCGATTACATCAGCTTTGTGAGCTTTTGAAGTGTTTTGCTAATTTAGAAATTAAATTGCTTGAAATCACAGGTAATGAAAAATAACCATAGCTGTGGGATTATTCCTGAATATTAACACTTGGTTCCAACATATTAAAACATGTATGTTGTATGCATGTGCCTGCATCCGTCCAGTTTTAATCTGTAACTAAAGACAATGAAAACTGCACTGTTAGTGTGACTGCATGTCAACCTGGACCTGCAGGAACCAGTTCTGGGGACGATATTAGACTTTCATCAACAGCCTCTTGAGATTACCTGAAACCTTCAGAGTGGGGTTTGCAATTCTGAACATTTCTGATAAGTTATGTTTTACCACCGATTTTGTTTGCTTCTTTACTTTTGCACTCATGCATACGACAATCAACTAAGAAAAGGCCTAGGTGTACTGAAGCTGTGGTGGTCAAGCAAACGCCAGAATAAAAATGGAGAGAGAGAGACAATAAAGCAGCGGTATCTAAAATATATACAGTATATATATATATATATATATATGTATATTGTTTCAGACTAGTTTAACTACAAAATACAGACACAGACACATCCTCAACCTGTAGAAATATGTTACATTGAGAGATTTTAGTCCAAACCAAAGTACACCGCCTAACACCTCCTGGTTTGAAAGCTTGCAGGCTGTTGTGTGATCAGTGCAGCAGCCTCGACCCTAAACACCAATGCAGAGTAAGGTTTACCACTTCACTAGACTTAATTTGTCTAATTAACCCTGTTCATTAGACCTTTAGAGGAAATGAAAAGGACCCAAGACAAAAATAGTCTTTTAGGTCTGAGAAAAGCCCCAGGGCATGTGGAGCTGTCGGCCAAAACGTCTGCAAGCTGGCATTTGTGCAGTCGGTAATTTAAGCACAGTTTTTGCCTTGGCTCTCCAAAAACAGGATTTTAACCAAATAAAATAATCATGAACATCTCTAATGAGATATACCACAGGCACATTTTCATTATGTCCTACAAAGGAGGTCAAGATGATCAAAAATTATAACTAATGTAAAACATAGCCTTGCTTACTGAGGCAAGTTGTAACTTAATGTTATACATCACTGACATTAATTTGCAAAAATGCTTACTTAATGAAGCTGATTTTCTTAAAGAATGGCATACACTTATTCACTGATTACATCAGCTTTAAATAGCATTAATGGATTTATTATTTTAAATATCTTCCAGTGGATTTCACTGCTTTGGCAGAAGACTACACAGTGCGGTTTCAGCCAGCTCAGTCACGATCACAATACAATAGCAGGCTGATACTAAAAACGGAGAAAAAAAACTCAACCGGCTTCAGTAGTGCGAGCAAGCAAATTCATCACATTACTTACAGAGGTGTCACCGCGCGTTGGTACAGTTAGGTGCTATTTATCATAAGCTAACTAACCTGAGAACAGCTCAACATAAATAATACTCAGATGGCCCAAGGTCAATCAAAAACCTGTCATTCCAGCGACAGTCTCTATACATAACTGGGGAAAACTTCTAACTTGTGTTTTATGAGATGTCATGATGATACAAACTGATCGAACTACGTCAACCTGGCCCCTTGAGCGGTTCAACTACGTGTGGATATTAGATCTCCTTTATTCATGACTCATTGACCATCTTTTCAAACTAAAAGCTGTGGAGAGATCATGTTCGTGACAGAAAAAGACGAGTAGAAAACAGATTAAAATTGATTTCATTTAGAGAAGACAATTCATATATGGAGTGCATGCATGAGAAAAATCAATGTGTACCATGCAAATTCTCTGAGTGTGATTGCATCCAATGACACCACAACATAGGTAGGGGAAATGATGTAGGGAATATGGCTTTTACAGACAAAATTAATGTTATTGAGCATATTAAAAAAGGCATGTTTGACAGTAATGAATAGGTAATAAATGCAGTACACAAGCTGAACTTAGAATGCACAGAGAAACAAACAGACTTTAGAGAGCTCACATACGGACACATCTTTCCACTTAAAGGAAGGCATCAGCTGAATTAAATTGGCAAAATTAGGTAAAATGTAGTCTGTCTATTTAAATTCTGTGATGAGTCTTTTCAGCTCAGAACCTGTCAACAGACTTGCAAATTAGTTGCCCTGCAATGTGATTGTCACAGACTCTAATAGATGTTTTTGCCCTATCGGGCTTTCTATTTTCTATTTTCCATCAACAAAGGTTGGTAGGGAACTAATGGCTATTCTCCAAACCTTTTTTTTTTTTTTTTTTTTACCAGGAACTAAATCGTGCCCAGTGTTCAGAGAAACAAGGGCTACAGAGCAGGGTACAGCTCACTGGGGTGCCCAGCCTGGAGGAGAAGACCTGGATAAAGCAGGAGGCTGCTAAAAGCTGTCTGTTGTCCACCTAATCCAAGCCATGGCCCCATCTCCATTGACAACACAAACCTAAACAATGGTCTCTTTCAAGATCTGCTTTCTTCACTGACACACTGACGTAAGAACAATGGAAGAAGAGACTCTGGGGACCGAACGAAACCTGGACCATGATCGCATGTGTGGTTTCCCTGTTATTGACACAGGAAGAGAATGCACCTGTAGATAAATAACTGAAAATACCGACACATGAGTTCCAACATTAATGCCTTCACTGATGAATGCAAAAGAAAGAAACAGAATTCAGGTAATTATTTCAGACCAACGAACTGGAGTTCAGCATGTGATGTGCTATATTATTATATTTCTTCCCTGAGATCACTTTTTCCTTCGATCACTTTTTCCCACCTTCCATTTTCCTTTCCTGTGAACACATTTGCTGACCAACAGAAAAAGGAAGATGAATGCTTTCATTTCAGTCCCCACCCCCCCCCCTTCTCATCTTCTTCAATCCAGATTTCACATTAAACCTGTAATAGCATACAACCCTGCAAGGCACAATTCTCATTCAGCGTGGCCATGTTATATGAATGAGATTTGGCGAAATGCCAATATTTATGCACATACATTCACATTTTGAGCCTTTTTCATCATCACATCTACTTCAGTACTAAAAAAATAGCAGCTGTCATTTCATACATGAAATTAGACGTGGAGCCCACAAATGCTTGCATTTGCAACACCAATAACAACAAAGGTACAGGTACATCATCATTGCCCGGTCCTGACTGATTTCTGGTTGCCAAAATATCAAAAAGTCAGCTTTTGTATATAATACAGCCTTAGTATAATATTTATATCTCCACTGCATACAGCGGCATTATTTAGCCAGCTGGCTGCACAGCTAAAGGTACTTTAATTTATCTTCTATTATTTTTGGAAGGTCACCTGTCACAGTATGAACTAGGTTGTGATGGTTTGGCATCCCCAAGAGGTCTAGAGGAGGAAAAAAAAGGAGGTGTCTCTGAAGGACACTTTCCCTCTTCTCCTGTGCTCTAATTCAATAGTTTTGACAGGCTAGTAGTGTCCCAGTGTCTGCCAGCACGGTAATCTCTGTGTAATTGAGTTCCCAATCAGTCATCCATCAATAATGCATCTGGTTCCACGAGAGGAAGACAAGACAACAGTGTTCCAGCTCTCTGCGCGGTCGAAGGAGACAGGATTCCTCTCAGACCGGCCACAGAGATCTATTACACACTGGGATACTAGCCTTACTGATTCCCCCCTCATTTAATTATGATATAATCCTGTGTGATGGAAGAGAGTCTTCCCAAGAGTTGAACACAATTCAAGATAAACCTAGAGATGCTTGAAAATGTGCCCACATGTAGAAATGTCACAGTGTCACAAACCAATGATTCACCAGCTGAAGTAACGCATTTAGTAGATGGAAGATGAAAAGATTCAAAGAAAAAAGTCAAACGACATCAGAAAGATATGAAAACATCAAAACACTGAAGGACCTTTGCGGTGTTCTTTAAAACACAACATGTCCACAATGACAAACATATCTCTTTGATAACCACCCACACACTCCTGGCTTTTCAACTGCTGTGCATGCCAAGCCATCAATTAGTGACTAAGACATGCTCCTCCAAGGTTAAACTGTACAGTTGTCTGAATGATTTTCAATTACACAGGCAGGAAGCCCCTGACTGCTCACCGGCTCAGACCTCCCTCTCCGGCCTCACTGGGTCATCTATAATACCTAATGTCTCTCATAGATTATTGTCCATCACCACATCGCCTCCTTGTCCTCCGCTGTGTTATCTACTTACACAATTTCCTGTTTTACATCGGCTGGCATTTTCTGTCAAAGCCTCATTTTCTCCCTGGCCTTGTGTGATGAATAAACTGCTTTTGATGAAGAAGAGAAAAAAAAACCACCTACCCAGTAGTTCAATTTATCTTGTATTAGGTACTTGATAGATGTAGCACTTTGATAGAATATTTATTGGTATAAAAGCATTCATTTCTTAGAATTGATTGAGTTTAATCCATTCCTTTTAAGCATGAAATCACAAATAATTTATAATGATCTACAGCTTCCTACATCTTGGTTACATCATGCTGCTTGGATGGCTGTTGCAGTGTCCGTTTACCCTTGGGTCTGCCAGATTAATGACTCATTTAAGTCCCCATTACATTGCATTATCCCATTGAGCCAGTGCACACTGTACACTCCCCTGCAAATAAATCACATCATGAAAATATTAATCAATCTCAATAAGAGGCTGCACATAATCTGCTCGATGTTGGTCTATGACAAAGGTTTATACTGAGAGCAGCAAATTACTGTCACTCAAAAGGATAGACTTATAGCCCAGCAGTAATTGAATCTATTGGCTTATCAAAGCTATGCGTCTATTGAGCCCAGAGAAAGGAGATTATCTTGGTAAATACAAGCACAGATTGGAAAAAGCTGAAACACTGAGAAAAGGCAAAAATATGCAGTTACTGTTACAATGACTTTTATTTCTTTGCAGACAGTATGAACTCTGAAGGTATTTCTTAATTTTTCTAGTTAACTTCTATAAATTTGATCACATACATTCTGCAATTCAGGTCTTCAACACATTAAATAAAAGCTAGGACAGTAGGGATTTTACCACTTCATAATGTTATCAATCATTCCAGTAATACTTAAAAGGCAATCAAACAATAAAGCATTTCACTTATTATTTTATCCCATTTTGATCCTTGATTATAGAATTGAACGTGTTTAGAGCCTGGATGGTCCATTTTGTCATATATATGTATAAAATATATATTATTCATAGAAAAAGGTTTTCTCGTCTTAAGATATCAGTTGTAATTTCATCATAAGGAATACTTGCTTACTTTCACAAACCATCGTCCAGCTGCAGTGGACCGTTCCTATTGGCTAAAACCAGACAAACTATGTTACAGCTCCCGTCCAGGTTGGACAACTGCATGTCATTTATGTCACTATGTCACACATCAGCAGCTATGAAAATAGCTCACAGAGTTAGAGCGAATATCATCGCGAAGGAAATTAAGATGCTCAAGGAAGCGCCAAAGGAAGAGAAATTGAGAGAGTTGCTGAAGCAGTAACAAACGAAAGTAAATCTAAATCAGCATGCAATCTGTATACGTATAGCCTTCACCACTTAAAGTGTAAAACCCAAAGAGTGGAAATGCAAAAGCTCCTCACTGCTGCTTTAAAGGATAACGTGCCCTCTAGGTGGAAATTATTATTTTTTTCCCCCATCTTTCTTTAAGGAACATAATCTTTAAGCATTTTCTAATACATTTGTTGACAAATTGGAGATGCACTGCCTAGTTTTCTCCTCATTGCAACCAGCTGTCCACATCACTTATTGAAAATAATTGAAAGTAATAATAACATGTTTTTTTTTTGCTTTCACTTCTTAACTAGCGTTTGAATGACCCCACATCCACTTTGTTTTGAATACGCTGAAGGCCTGAAATGCAGAAATGAATGCATATCAAAAAAAGAAGTGAAGTTGACAATATCGTCTGCAAACATGTCGAGCCCAAGGCGTCGGATTCGAGACCCAAACAACTGGCAGGCCAAGCCCATGTCACTGGTGTGAGCTCGTTTACTTACAAAATTCCACAAAACAAGGCTGCTTGTCCTTCAAAAAAATGAGAAAAAGTAAGTGAGTGGATAGTGCGACAACACAGATCCACTAAACTGCATTCATGGAAAATGCTGGAGTACTAGTTCGCACAAGCACACACAACAACACTGTTGCCAGCTGGAGGTTAATTCAATCCCAACGCGCTCCATTTTAAAGCTGCTGTCAGGCTCAGGTCTGCAGTGTGACATTGTGAGCGAGAGGTAATTACATTTTGGTCCAGTTCGGCAACTCAGCGTCTATTCAGAGGGTGGGGTGAGTGCCCTCCTCCTGCACACTGCAACCACCAAAGGAATGTCCAGCTCTGGACACTATCCTGCACACAAACAAGCACACTGTCTTCACTGCTACGTTTATTACATTTCTGTGAATTTTCATGTTTGAATTAAAACTCTTTATCAGAAAAACATTTTTTGATACACACTGATAAGCAAGAGGCTTTTCTTGATTCTTCTTATATTAGAAATAGAAATAAATGCATAATGAAGTTCATGTTTCAACTGGATTTACCCATCACAGGTGTGCAACAGATGTTTTGCACCAGAAAGTGATGTTGTGGCGAGATTGCTGAGACGTTTTCAAGAAGAGTTCTTGCACCTAAAGAACAATCGTTGATGAGGGCCCAGAACAAATAAGAGTCAGTGGACGTTTATATATAAACACACAAGGCCCAAGACTTTTGATAGGTTCTCTTTACTTTCTTTGTGCACTCAAGAGCAAAACTTTGCAACAGATTTATAGTTTTGCTGATGCTCTCAGCTCATGTGTGGTCATGTTGTACTTGTTCATTGTGTACTATTGATCAGGCTCTGGTGAAACTTGTGACTAAAGCTTAGACGTATCCCAGCAGAATAAATCACAGTATTGACCCTGTGGTTATCAATAAAGGTAATGACAAACATCTGGCCCCACCTTTAATGGAATCGACAGACTCTTCCTGGCAGCGGCCCAGCACTGGCCACACATAGATTACCTTGATCTTTCCAGTGGGAACCCACTCTTAGTATGCAAATGTGAGGGGAGAAAAGCGATCGCCATCTAAGCTGAGCAGCGCCGCTATTGAACTCGCAGCTGAAAATCTCCATAAACACCAAAGCAAAAACCTTTGAATGTCTGCTGACAATAAAGTTGTTTAGACTGACTAAGATTTATTCTGTCAAGGAGCTGTGGCACAGTGTATCTATGTCAATCGAGGAATAAGTGAGGAGATCAAATCGATGGCAACTCCACTGAGATCCAGACGTGCTGAGCTGGACTTCTGGAGCAAGCCTGTGGAAGTCTTGGGTGTGTCAAGCCTGGATTTACACAAAATACCTTATCCTTACAAGAGTCCTATATATCAGCATGCTCCTGACATTTATAAAGTGCTTAATGTAAGAGACAGATCTGTGTTCAAATAGGACTCGAGCTTTAACATTATTAACGGAGACATATTTATATACCTTCTTCTTCTTTTATTTATTTTCTTTATTGCTCTTGAACATAAAGATGGAGACATACAGGTCATATTGTGGAAAGGAGCATTTCAGGAAACAGCAAGCAGACTGAAACTCTGCAGTCCGTTTACTGTTTCACTGCAGAATACAATAAAAAGAAACATGCGTTGCTGGCTAAAAGTAAATGACACAGACTTGTGTCGTACTCGTAGTTTTACATTCTTAAAAAAGAACTGAAACAGTGAACAAACACAGCTTATACCTAACACAATATGAAATAGCATCAGCTTGCCCTAAATTAAATTTTCCTTCACAGGCAAATTTCACCCCAATGATGTCATGTTTTCAAACAATACACTCGTGAATAGCTGAAATGTGTGACTTGATAATAGTGGGGAAAGACACAGAGGAGGATCTGTTGTCTTAAAATGAAATGAAAAGTACTAAAAGCAATCACATCTTTGGTCGTATCTTTCCTACAGTTTTCCAATAAGATGGGAGCTGGTAAAATTTTATCAACTGGTCATAAAATTCAGTCATGCGTCCCCAGGTTTCTATCATCTGTTTTTTTTTTGTTTCCAGCTCATTTAGTAGATGTGCTGGAGCCCAACGGGCGAGCGATGAATAAAACAGAAGCGTGCACACACACACAAATAGGCAGGGAAAAAACTTTAATGTTTACTAGAACAATTTCATTATAAGAGGCTTTAGGGGCTGCTGTCACCTCGTTCTCATCTGAAGAGAAGTTGGACAGTACACGCTCGTAAGAGTCCAGTCCCACCAGAGAACGTGTAATAGTGTTGTTTGTCCTCATCAGCAAGCATGAAGGTGTTTGACTTCTTGGTTGTAGAATGCAAGACGGGGGTTTATTATTCAGATGTTCCTTCGACGATGACGGAAATCACTGTAAAGTCTGTAACCCCCAGCTTTGTATAGTTTTCTGTCCCTATTCCTATATTTTTTTCCAACAAGTTATAGGCTGGAAAACGCAGGCTGAAGGAAGCTGACAAAATAACAAATTCCTCCTTATAAAAGCTTTTTGTTCAAATCATCAGTTTCCAACACGTATGCTGTCATGTAGCATGACATCTAATTCCAACATGAATGAATTTGCCGTCTGTGTATCAAAACAGGAAATGGATAAAAAAAATCATTGGAGAAGTTTTCATTATTTCTGTAAAATGTCAACATTTTGCAATTTCCTTATCTTCTGTCATAAGATCAATGTCAAAGTCCAACACATCAAAAAGGTTGGCATGGTGTGGAAAAAAGATTAAAAAAGAGTGATAATCTTTTATGCTTCAGAGAGCATGAGCCCAAAATTTTCAAATTTTTTTTCTATCTACTTCATTTTATTCGTAAATGTGGATCCTTTCCTGATTTTCAGGCCTGCCATACATCCAAAAAGAACAAAAAGGGACTGCAAAGCTTTTACCATTTTGCAATGTTGTCATTCACATTCACAACACTTTAAAGGTATTTTAGTATTGGTGAATCACGTGTTATTCTGTCTCATCAATCCAGCTACCATGCCTGAAGCTGTGCAACTCTTTGTTTAGTTTCAAAATTCTCTACACTTTCTCTCATATTGACAGGTCAGGACTGCAGGCAGGTCATTCCAGCAGTCACACCCTTGTCTTCGTCAGCCGTGCCTCTGTAACGAGTGCAGAATGTGGCTTTGCATTGTCTTGTCCAAAATTGCGTGGATGTTTGAGGTAGAGATGTGGTCCTGAAGGCAATATGTCTTGCTCTAAAATCTTCATGTACTCTTCTGCATTTTAGGCACGGTTTTAACAAAATAATGGTCAGCATGATATGATAGCATGTATAAATTGCTGTTATTTTTTTCCCCATCTTAATTTCTCCTATAATTTTGCCTTGGTCATACATTCTTCTTGGGAAGGTCATCCTCCAACTTGAGAACGACTGCCTCAAATAGAATCAGATGAAAACAATCACTAAACTGCATTTTTTTTTTTTACAGAAACAAATTCATGGTGATCTTTTTGCAGCATTTTGTCAGGTTTTTTTTCCTGTAAGGGTTAGGTAACTCTGATTATTCCAGCTCCTTGCCAATCCTGTTACTGCCTGGACTCGTTCTGCCGGCCCCATAAAAGATTGGTCCTCGAGGAGAAAGAATTCACTTGATTAGCTAGACAGCAATTTAATGGGATTGTCAGAGGGAACACAATAAATCAGCTTTTGTGATTAAATGGGATCTCCAGTAAAAGTTGTATGTCTTCAAATCAATAAATATTGAATGTTTCCCCCCCCTCCCCATTGTTTCAGGCAAAGGATAGGAATTAGAAAAAGAAAAAAAAAACACTATAGAAATGAGGATAAAATTTCCGGTGGGTTAATGACGCTGCAGGAAGCAGCTCATGTAGGCTACATGTAACCTGACAGGTGGAGGGAGGGAGAGCGCGGAGCCACTCAGCCAAGAAACAAGAAGGGGGAGAAAGAAGGATAGATTTGTATTTAGAGTAAAGAACAAAGGATAACGGAATATTGTGGACATTAAGTAAGAGCAAATGTACTTAAGTAGAAGCAGATGTGTAGCCCTAATTGGAGTGATAATGTAAAAGCTTTGTACTGCCTAACCACCGACAGCAGCGTAGTCACTTTCAGTCTGGCTCTGTTTTAGTGCTCACACAGACAGAAGTCAGGTCAGAATGATACATTACATGTGAATGTATCCCACTCTGATTGAACACTTGGAGAAGGAGCTGGGCTTCGTCTGTTAGGATGAAATAAAACGGCTTCAAAGCAAAGAGTCTCCAGCCTGCTCCTGACCCCTTCGATGGATGGAAAGCTGTCCCAGTCCGCTAAGCAGCAGACCTCCTCTTAATTCCATAAATATCAACTATCGGACACCACTGAGACACATCCGTGCTGATGATCATCAATAGGTAAAAAAAAAAGTGATGACCGGGATTATTTTGCGGAAGGTGCAACAAATAATCTTTTTTT
Source organism: Cololabis saira (assembly GCF_033807715.1). Taxonomy (NCBI): domain Eukaryota; kingdom Metazoa; phylum Chordata; class Actinopteri; order Beloniformes; family Belonidae; genus Cololabis; species Cololabis saira. The sequence goes on from NC_084598.1 coordinate 26,209,657, forward strand.
TTTCTTTTTTTTTTGGGGGGGGGGGGGTTACAAAAGGTGGCCATTCATTAAAGCATTAAAAAAAATGTTTGTACAACAAAACACATCCACATGTCTGTACTCTGTGGAAATTTCCACATTTTGGCTTCTTCTTGTGCAGCATTGGTTTAAGTCTGGTGACCAGCTGGACATCCATGGCCCTGCTCTGTATCGTGGATGCCGTGTGCAGTGCTTAAGCTCTGACTCAAACCTCCACTTCACACATCACATCAGATCAGAGAGTTTGCAGAGCATTCCTGGTCCTACCAGCCCGCTCTACATTCCTCATGCTTTGATACTGGGGGAGCTCCCCCGTGTCTGTCCATCATCATCGTCTCCCCTCTCCACCTCCAAACCCTCTCTAATCCCCCCACCCGCTCACCCACATACGCACACAAACACACACAAGCATGCACACCGCTGCTGCTTTTCGCTATCCTCCCCCAGCTCAGAGGAATTCTCCAGCTCTCTGGACAATGTTTCATTTCTTCTCAGGCCACATCTTTGATAGCTTAATGGCCCCAAAAAGAGAAAATAACATACACAAGGACGAGACAGGGGGCGCTCAGGTCTACTTGTGTGGTTCTGCTTACAACGTCTGAACAATGACGATTAGCATATTTTGTACATGGACAGGATTGAGGACACAACGATGACACGGTTTCCATACAGCTGGGATGAATGTATGCAGCTCTCACAGGCTGCAGCTTAGTGCACAAGGACAGCACCTATGAAGAAGAAGAAAGCCTTAAGAGTTGTCCAACACTGAGGGAAAAACATAGCAGACAATGGAGCCATGTGTATGAGGCTGAGCTGAATTCCAAGTCCCTGATCACCTCTGGCTCTCAATGAGCCATGGCAGCTCTGCTCTTTGTCAAGCAGCATTTCACTACTTTTCATTTTGACAACATCACAAATGTGCACGGTGTCCACGCGGCCCTCTGAACTTTGAAGGTCTGTTAATTATCTCGCATAAAGGCACACCACAACACGAGTGGTAAAGCAAACACGGATCTTTCCATCTGACAGTCTCTTTCTGTAAAGATGTTTCAGTGTGTTCAGGTATGTAAACAACCATTTTAACATACACACACACACGACTCTTACAGCTCTTACAACTCTACAACTAACTCTTACAGTGCATCAATCATGAGGCAAAACATCTCAGATGAATACTTTTCCTTTGATCGACCAGCTCTTTTTCAGAACAGTAGCTTCACCTCCTGCTAGTTTTGTTTCCGTTGTTTTTATTTATGCTTGCCCAGTGAGTTGAAGGAGAAGCAAGATTATATATGAGCATCCAGAAGGCAACTGGCCAGAGAAGCTCAGCTGCAGCATCTTGATGTCGACTTAGCATGCGTCTGGGCCAAGAGGAAGGTACGATCCCTCCAAAAGTCTCCCAAGCCTCCAGTAAGGCAGGCTCACAAAGGAAACCTCTGAACTGAATACTATTTTTACAACTTCAGTCAACTAAAATAGAAGTAGACAAACGCTACAAAAGGTAAAGAAGAATAGGGCCACTACTAGGGTTGCCACCTTTCAGAAATAGAAATAAGGGACACCCGATTTCAGCAGCGCAGGAGCCAAAAAAAAGCCCCAAAACTTCTAAATTGCATAAAAAAGTGTTTATTTTATATGAAAAAACAAAATGCTTTGATTTAAAGTTTAAAGTGCTTTAATAGCATTGAACTTGCATGACTGTACAGACAACCAACCATACTAGTAACTGAAATATCCTCCTATTCTATGTATGTCCACATCAGCCAAGATGTATAATATAGCCTACAGGTGAAGAATATGGTGTAAAAGTTCATTTATTTCAATAATTCAACTAGCAAATAGTGTAAAAGTTAATTTATTTCAATAATTCAACTAGAATATGGTGTAAAAGTTAATTTATTTCAATAATTCAACTAACAAATAGTGTAAAAGTTAATTTATTTCAATAATTCAACTAGAATACTGTGTAAAAGTTCATTTATTTCAATAATTCAACTATAATATACAGAGCGCAGCAGGTCCTGTTGTCCTGCCACAAAGATTTTGCTGGCCTTAATGTTTCCTGTGTTTTTATTTTGTTCAGTATTGGTAAATTTAGTGTTGACAGACGTGTGTATGGGGCGTTAATGAAAATACAGGACAAATCGCGTCCCGTATTAGTTCAATACGGGACGCAACATTTTTTTCTCAAATAAAGGACAATTCCGTATTTTACCGGACGGGTGGCAACCCTAGCCACTACAGACACAGTTGTTGTCTAACTGTACTTTTTGACATCTTAGTCATCGTATGAATCAATAGTAAAACCGTAAACATGCTGAAGCTGAAGTTACTTTGATGATATGAATCTAATTAGCTAGAGGAAAAAAAAGGAGGGGGAATATGTAGGAAGTAGTCAAATCAAGTGGAAAGGCAAAGCCAGGACAACTGGCAGGTGTTCCTGGGAGGTGGTTAGAGCACAGCAGGCACTCTGTGGCCAACCACTGACCTTCAGGTGCCGTTTGAGGGTGAAGTCCATGATGCAGCTTTTACAGCTCCCCCAACCCGTCTTCTCTCTGCCTCTGTGTGTAATATCATGTCTAATAGTTATTTTACGCTCTTGGGCGTTTTATGATGGCCACTGTTTTGATAGTAGTCCAGGCCAAAGGCAGCAGCATGGCTGAATACACAGCGGGAAAAAGAAAAAAGAAAAGGAAAACTGACCCTGAATCAGCCCACGCTACCGGCTCCACTGCTCAGGAGAAGAATGAAGGCTGGTAGACAGGCAAGATTACAGGGGAAGAGGTGCAAGTGTGGTTTAATCTCAGGTGCTGTGAGCAGGTTTAATATAGATGGCCAGTGAGGACGTGATACGGGATAATTGCTTCTGGGGTTGTCACAGATGGTGCTGGTTGATCTGTGAGCCGTAGTCCAGCCAGAGCTCTGTCAAGGACATTTTTACTGCTTGATCTCCTTATCGCAGCCTCATGATGTCAATAAGTACCAGTTCTACAGATGTTACACTTAATTCCTCCATGTGTGTGTGTGTGTGTGTGTGTGTGTGTGTGTGTGTGTATATATATGTACCGGTATATATATATATATATATATATATATATATATATATATATATATATATATATATATATATATATATATATATATATATATATATATATATATATATATATATATATATAAATATACATGTATTTATATATATGTATTTTATGTATCATCAATTGAATTAAAGGTAAAAAAAATGCTTATCCATTTGCTTTGGCTATTATTTTTACAGTATAGTATATGTCTTTGGATGCTCTGTCTGCCTGTTGCAGTTTCACAAAATAAAAAAACACATAGAATATAGTGAAAATGAATGAAAAAGGGAGGCTGATTCAATAAAAAATGGCCCTTGATAAAGTTAATTTACTTAAAAAAGTGAAGTCATAACACTGATCCATTTAAAGCTGAAGAGTGGAAACAACATTTAACTGAACTTATATCGTAAGATGTGATATGATGCACCAATTTAAAGAGGTTTTTAAAAAACTGCTCAATTAAGGCTGATCAATTATGGAGAGAAAAACATTATTATCATGATTATTTTGGTCAACATTAAAAAAAAACCTATTAATCTAAATGATTATGCCCTGACTTTGAAACACAATGTATGTATTCATCTTAACATAGAAATGCTGACATTTCCATGGTAATCTTCAAACTAAATTAAATATTAGATCAAACAAAAAGGATTCAGCTAAACCGAATACCAAATGCTGGTAGAGCTGTTCTTCAAAAAAATCATTAAATTTTTTGGGGGGTTAGAAACACCAGCGTGACCTTGATATTACTTGGTAAGCACCCACCCGCGGTCGAGTGGAGTCTTTACCTCAAGTGCAGGTGTCACTGAGAGCACAACTGTCAGGGTTTTGACACTTCCTCCCAGTTTTAGTTTCAGTTCTGTCTTGCCCCGCCTGTGTCCCATCTGCCCTGATTGTGTCCGCACCTGTGTCTCGTCTTGTCTCGTTATCCCCTCAGTATATCTTGTCTTGTCATTCCTTGGTTCCCTGTCGGTCCGTACTGTTCTCTCCTCCATGTCTCCTCGTGTTTTGGTCCTGATCCTGTTTTTGTATTTATCCTGCTCTGCAGCGCTTTGCTTTACCTTTTTGGATTAAAACCCTTTTGTTTTTGAGAACTCCTGACTCCAGCCTCCCTCTGTCTCCTGCACTTGGGTCCTTTACCAACCAAACCATGACAGAACGGACCGACCATATGGACCCAGCGGGAGACTACCTCACTTTTATGGAGTTTTTGCGCCAGGAGGAGTATTGGAACCCCTTTTGGGGAACACGCCTGGCTCTGGGTGGGCCCAGGAGCCTGCAGGCCCAGGGGAAGCGACGGCGTCAGCGCCAGCCCCAGCCTGTTCCGGTGGGGGCCCTGGACGCACCTCTTCCTGTTCCCGAGGTGGTCCTGGACGCATCCCAGCCTGCTTCCCCCTTCTGGGGAACACGCCTGGCTCGAGGCAGGCCCAGGGGTTCTCAGCCCCAGGGGAAGCGACGGCGTCAGCGCCAGCCCCAGCCTGTTCCTGCTCCAGCGGTGGTCCTGGACGCATCGCTCCCTGGTCCTGCTCCAGCGGTGGTCCTGGACGCATCGCCCCCTGTTCTGGCCCCAGTGGTGGTTCCGGACGCACCTCTCCACGTTCCTGTGGTGGTCCCGGACGCACCTCTCCACGTTCCTGTGGTGGTCCCGGACGCACCTCTCCACGTTCCTGTGGTGGTCCCGGACGCACCTCTCCACGTTCCTGTGGTGGTCCCGGACGCACCTCTCCACGTTCCTGTGGTGGTCCCGGACCCCCCTCAGCCAGCTCCGAGGACCCGTGCCCCCCCTCAGCCAGCTCCGAGGACCCGTGCCCCCCCTCAGCCAGCTCCGAGGACCCGTGCCCCCCCTCAGCCAGCTCCGAGGACCCGTGCCCCCCCTCAGCCAGCTCCGAGGACCCGTGCCCCCCCTCAGCCAGCTCCGAGGACCCGTGCCCCCCCTCAGCCAGCTCCGAGGACCCGTGCCCCCCCTCAGGCAGCTCCGAGGACCCGTGTTCCCCCCCAGCCCGCCCTGGATGTGGACTGTGGGGACATCTGGGATCTGTCCCTTGAGGGGGGGGCCAGCGCCCCGGACCCGGGTACCCCCGCAGCCGGCACCTCGGACCCGGGTACCCCCGCAGCCGGCACCTCGGACCCGGGTACCCCCGCAGCCGGCACCTCGGACCCGGGTACCCCCGCAGCCGGCACCTCGGACCCGGGTACCCCCGCAGCCAGCGCCACGGACCCGGGTCCCCACTCGGGCAGCTCCGGGGATCCTCTGCCCCCCGACGCCGGCTCCCCGCATCCTGTCTGCTCCTGTTCCGGTTCCCCGCATCCTGTCTGCTCCTGTTCCGGTTCCCCGCATCCTGTCTGCTCCTGTTCTGGCGCCCCGCCTCCTGTCTGCCCCGGTTCCGGCGCCCCGCCTCCTGTCTGCCCCGGTTCCGGCGCCCCGCCTCCTGTCTGCCCCGACTCCTGTTCCTGAGGCGGTCCCGCAGCCCTCTGTTCCTGAGGCGGTCCCGCAGCCCTCTGTTCCTGAGGCGGTCCCGCAGCCCTCTGTTCCTGAGGCGGTCCCGCAGCCCTCTGTTCCTGAGGCGGTCCCGCAGCCCTCTGTTCCTGAGGCGGTCCCGCAGCCCTCTGTTCCTGTGGCGGTCCCGCAGCCCTCTGTTCCTGTGGCGGTCCCGCAGCCCTCTGTTCCTGAGGCGGTCCCGCAGCCCTCTGTTCCTGAGGCGGTCCCGCAGCCCTCTGTTCCTGAGGCGGTCCCGCAGCCCTCTGTTCCTGAGGCGGTCCCGCAGCCCTCTGTTCCTGAGGCGGTCCCGCAGCCCTCTGTTCCTGAGGCGGTCCCGCAGCCCTCGGTTCCTGAGGCGGTCCCAGAGCCCCGTCAGGTTCCCGAGCCAGCGCCCCGGACCCGGGTACCCCCGCAGCCGGCACCTCGGACCCGGGTACCCCCGCAGCCGGCACCTCGGACCCGGGTACCCCCGCAGCCAGCGCCCCGGACCCGGGTACCCCCCGCAGCCGGCACCTCGGACCCGGGTACCCCCGCAGCCGGCACCTCGGACCCGGGTACCCCCGCAGCCGGCACCTCGGACCCGGGTACCCCCGCAGCCGGCACCTCGGACCCGGGTACCCCCCGCAGCCAGCGCCACGGACCCGGGTCCCCACTCGGGCAGCTCCGGGGATCCTCTGCCCCCCGACGCCGGCTCCCCGCATCCTGTCTGCTCCTGTTCCGGTTCCCCGCATCCTGTCTGCTCCTGTTCCGGTTCCCCGCATCCTGTCTGCTCCTGTTCTGGCGCCCCGCCTCCTGTCTGCCCCGGTTCCGGCGCCCCGCCTCCTGTCTGCCCCGGTTCCGGCGCCCCGCCTCCTGTCTGCCCCGACTCCTGTTCCTGAGGCGGTCCCAGAGCCCCGTCAGGTTCCCGAGCCCCGTCAGGTTCCCGAGCCCTGTCAAGTCCCCGAGCCACACCAAGAATCCTCGTCACGCCCCCCGCCAAGACCCAGGCCTAGGCCTCGGGGACGCCCCCCCGAGCTGTCTCGCTGGTCTGCCCGGTCCCGAGGTCGGCCCCCGGAACTTTGGCCGTGTGTGGCTTGGGCCCTCCTCCAGGCCCCCTCCGCCCACCCTGGGTTAGGACTCTGGGGACATCTGGGATCTGTCCCTTGAGGGGGGGGTACTGTCAGGGTTTTGACACTTCCTCCCAGTTTTAGTTTCAGTTCTGTCTTGCCCCGCCTGTGTCCCATCTGCCCTGATTGTGTCCGCACCTGTGTCTCGTCTTGTCTCGTTATCCCCTCAGTATATCTTGTCTTGTCATTCCTTGGTTCCCTGTCGGTCCGTACTGTTCTCTCCTCCATGTCTCCTCGTGTTTTGGTCCTGATCCTGTTTTTGTATTTATCCTGCTCTGCAGCGCTTTGCTTTACCTTTTTGGATTAAAACCCTTTTGTTTTTGAGAACTCCTGACTCCAGCCTCCCTCTGTCTCCTGCACTTGGGTCCTTTACCAACCAAACCATGACAACAACAGAGAAAAAAATATTAAAGTAATTTATTTAAAAAAAAAAAATGTGATCACACTTTTCTTCTATTGTGATCTTTGAGAGTCAAATTTTATATTACAAGATCTTTTTTTTTTAACTATTTATTACTCTATTGTGATGTAGTAACAAAGGTGAGGTAATAGGACGACAACGATGATGATGATGATGATGATGATGATGATGTCAGCAGCTTTCATTGCTTATTTTTGCATGTATGTCAAACCTGTATAAAGTCACTTGCACAAAGACGAATCAGCGGCAGATATGTGTGGATACACAGAAACAAGAAAGAAAGCAAGAGTGACAGGCAGCAGCAGCAGCAGAATGATAGAGTCTGCGCTGGCCTCTCATCAAAGCTATTCCAAGCGTCTGCCCTGTCAGAACACGCCCCAGATGAGGTCTTTCAAGGCAGAGAGTGAGCTGTCAGAACAGGACGCCTGGAGAGCCGTTCGATCAGCTAGACAGCACTGAGAGGTGTTAGACACACACAGGACCTGTCGCCATGTGAACGGCCGTGGTTATGACCGCAGACTACAGCCGTGCTGACAGACAACGCTCATTCTGGGCCCTTTATCTTTCCTTTTCTGTGTCTTTTTTCTTGTGTTGTTTTCTCCTTCCCCTCAGAGCCGATCGGGAATGAGGGAGCACCTCTGACAGCTTTACTTAAATATTTATGCTGACAAGTAAAAGACAAGAATGTTATCTCCAACAACTGACTCAGCCACTCACATGAAACATTTGCTTCCTAAAGAAAAATCCCTCCTCCTCCTTTTTCAGCTAGTTAAAAAGGTATGTGCAGTGAAGAGATCAAAAACCCAGATAAGATGACCCCAAACTGGTGCAGCAGCCTTCATAACGCTTATATTAATATAATATAAGACAAATAATAATGTAATAATGTAATCTGTGATCAAATAAATGACTGCACACATGTCAAGGTAGAAATTATGAGACAAATAACTTTAAAACACACCTCGAAGGCTCTCTCGCTCTCTCTGCAACCACATGAAATGACCTACATCACCTTCACCTCATTCGTGAACAATCTGTCTTGTTCTTCACAGACAAAACACAGAAATGGGACTGGCGTTGTTATAACACATGTTAAAGAATGAGGCAGTGCTGTACACAGATGCTGCCTGTTATGTGACGCTCATCCCATTAAAAGAGGGTGGACAGCTTCTCCAATCAACAGATCACCTTTTCAAGCAGCCCTTTGTTTCCCGAGCCCTCGGCAGCTGGCAGCAATTAGCCGCTTGGACACAACGCTGCAGTCCAGCTTGCTAGGGACTCCATTATGGTG